>NC_136062.1:216659095-217131433 GCF_964261635.1 Lissotriton helveticus | reverse complement strand
TCTAGGTTTTAGACAGAAGTCAGCGTTCGTTTCTTCATGTGCCACAAGACATACACAACTGCTTGGTGTTGCATGCAGTGATTTCATGCATAGGTCGGGTGACTCATGTCTATGGCCAAGGGGCTGAGAACACAGTGTACTGCTAGTCATGGGCGGATCGCTCATATTTGAATTTTCTATCAGCAAATGTAGTAAGGGCGTCTTAGCGCGCTACTCTTAAATCGGATTCTGATGTAAGAAAACATCGCGCGCACTATATGTTTTAGACAGAAGTCAGCGTTCGTTTCTTCATGTGCCACAAGACATCGCGCGCACTCTTTTTTAAACATAACGGTCATTTATTTACTTTTTTCACAATGACTCGTACCTTTATGGCTGATATTTCATGCTTCCACAAGGGTGCAGGAGTCGCTTTGCGGGGTCTCTACTGGAGAGATAGTATTAGGGATTAGGAGGTCGTGAGGACCAGACTTACCCGCGTTGCTCCGTCTCTTCTTGTGTTTGCTCATTCTTACCCTCGTGGACCGCGTTATGGGCCCTGTGCTGACTCTGCCCTTGGTTGCAGGCGGGCACTGTGGCTGGGTTTTTCTTTAGTTTGGCAATGACATAAAGGTAGGACTCAAAGTTAAGGCCATATACTGCATTCAATATGGCCCCTCGTGTGTTCTTTTTCCATAAAGTTTAACATCAGTGCTCTACAATATTGTCAGAGTTATTAGTGCACTCGAGGGGTTGATTTTCCAATAGATCCCACTGTCAGAACTCAATTCATTCAAAAAATTAATTAATTTGCATTATCGTCCCAGTTAGATGTACACATCTAGGGTTGTGGAGGATTAATTTTATTCACATTGGCATTATGATGGAGTTTAATTGAACTGACTCCATGGAATATTGTCGTTCATTCCAGAGATATGGGTGCCAAGGCGGTCCACCCACCTCTGCTCTTTTTCAAAGAGAATTCGTTCTGCGTTGTGATTTTTGTCTTGCAGGGTCTCTAGGACTGTCCAGATTAAATCATCACAAGTGTGGCCAGCTTCCACAAAATGTGTACATAATTTTGTGTTATTTTTCTTCAGGCGTACATTGCTCCGGTGTTCCCCGATTCGTAACTTCACTCTTCTACACGTCATGCCTATATATTGGCGTTTGCACGGGCATGTGATCATGTAGATCAGGTGAGAGGAGTTGCAGTTCGTGTGGTTTCTCTGGGTCCATGTTAGGGTGCTCGTAAGTTGCAAAGTTTTTGTTGGCCTGGTAAACTTGCACACACCACAAGTGCCGCATGGGTAATGACCCGAGACAGGTTGCATTCTGGCATCTCTTATAATTGTGACGACTGGTTTTGTTTTAGGTCGTGTATGGACCAGGACATCCTTAATGTTCTTGGTTCTACGATTCGCAAAACGTGGTTTTGGCCAGTCAAATTGTCCAGAGTTAATTATTTGCCAGTTCTTTCTGATTAGCTTTTGTACCCCATAGGTGGAAGGACAGAAAGTAGTGACACATGTTACCAGATCCTTAACTGGTTCCTTCACATTTGTCTGCAAGAGACATTCACGTGGCTGATGTTTCGCCCTTTTCATGCACTTCTTGATCACCGTTGGTGTATAGTCCCTTTGTTGCAATTTTTGACTTAGTTCCATCGCCTGTTTCCTGTAGTCGCTGTCTTTGCTACAGTTTCTCTTGTGCCGTAAAAACTGGCTGAAGGGGAGGTTATCCCGCAATGGTCGCGGATGGTAACTGTAGTATGACAGCAGGCTATTCTTTGCTGTAGACTTCGTAAAGGTCTTGGTTTCGAGTTTTCCGTTCTCATGGAAGATTGTTAGATCCAAAAAGGCTATGCTTTCCTTATTTTCAGTAAAGGTAAAGTTAAGCCATTGGTCTCTTGCATTTAGCCATTCGATGAATTTATGCAGATCTTCTTTTGTGTCCCATATTAGCTCATAGGCAACCTGATTTTGCGATGCGGTATATTTGTTTTTCCGCCCCATCAGGTGTCATGGCATATTCATAGGGTAGTCAAAAAGTGTGGTATGCCTGCCTCACCCGAGGCTACCTCTGGTTCAAATAGAAGTGTCCAGAAATAATGGGGAGGGTGTATAGAATATAAAAGCAGTGGATCTCCAAAAATATTTTAATGAAAAGGGAGATAGCACTGTTGTTTAAAATAGGGCGATATAGTTGTAATCGAGTAACTAGATTACCATATATCTATATATATATGGATACGTCGTCAACATGTTTCAGCTCTCTGGGCCCAGCCGGGTCTGTAGAGCTTTCGTCAGGACAATAGAACAAACATAAAACATACATAAGGTACTCACACTGTTAGTGTAGCTTCCTTTCGCTATTTATAGCGTTTCTTTTTTTGCCACCTGAAATATAGGAGCAGAGACATATACATTCCCAAGCATTGTGGTCCTGTAGATTTGGTAATTAGGCATCGTGATTCAGAGAACCACACACACACAAACTAGAATTACTAGTGTATTTATGCGCATCATTTATAAACACATAAACGTTTTAACGAGAAAAAGTAGTGTGGAGAACAAATGGATGTAAATATGTTCTCTATTTTGATTAATTGTGGATCTGATCAGGGGAACTGAATGGACCGACTATCCTCCTCCCTCTCTTTTTGATTGAAGCATTAAAGCAGCGTGCAGCTGCGGGAAATATATATACTCCACCTGTATACATATATAGTTGTTGGGGTACATACAGCGAGAAAAGCAACATGGAGAACTGTGGCCTTAGTTTTACAGGAGAAGACATTAATGAAATATTAGCAGCACAATCGCTAATACAAAACACCGACTTAATTCAAGTACTAGCTCAAACCGACGATTGGGACTCGTTGACTAACAAGAAGAGGGAGCAGATTCGTACTGCCATCCACGGTATTATAATGACCGAGTATTTAAGATCAAAAACGGCGCCAAAAGGACTGTGGGTCACTAATGCCCCGAGAATCTTTCTCCATGACCTGGCTTTTAGATGCGACTGGTCTTCCATCTCATGGAAGTGTACCCTTGACTACCTGGTACTTATAGTGAAGACGGCAAAACGACTTTCAGAAGCACTTCTGATAGAAATTAGAGAGTGCGAAAATGAAATGAAGAAAAACATCAATCCATCAATATATAAGAAACGCCTGGAAGAAATAACGAAAGAAATGGATGACACCCATGAGTATCTAATGCAAAACAAGCTCCAAAAACTAGCTAAAGATGTCAAAAAATTCAGCCAGGAAAGCATGCATCCTTATACAAAGAAGGAATATGTCCCAACAGATAATGGCTCTGACAATGGCTCTACAGGATGGAACTCCTCTGCAGGCTCTGATGCAAGTTCAGATGACACTACACCAAGAAGGGGTCGCAACAACTTTAGATCAAATCGTGCGAGAAGGGGCAATAGGTGGCAACGACCTCCTCTCTTCCACGGACACCAAATGCCATTTTTCCAACCATTCATGCCCCCCTTCACCGGGTGGATGAACCCGTATAATTCAAACGTACACCCCCAGCAACAATTAGAGAACCATCCTCTATCTAATGCCATGAATCAACCACAGCAACCTTTTTTAGGAAGAGGCCAAAATCAATCGCGAGGGAAAAAGAAAAACCTGACATGGCAAGGCCAGCCGAATGTACAGACCCGGAGTATGTCGTCAGCCCCAGGTCCAAGCAGCTAGATTCATTAGTTGTGAATTTATCAAACATCAACCTAACGGACGACCAACTGAATGTCCTGAATAAGGGACTCGGCTTTGTGCCGACACCCCCCACAGATCGATTTAAACTGAAATGTGAGATCTCGGAATTTTGCCGAACCTTAAAATTAAAAGCTTTCTTCGCCAATTCAGACGGTCAAACCAATGAAGGTGATACCAATCTGAGGAGAAAATCGAAGTTCTGCCCTCCATCATCTGCAGTACCCATCGAAATACAAACTTTCGAACAGGCCCTCATGAAAGGCATCGACAACTTAGGACCAAAAAAGACATTCCAAAATCTCAACAAAAAGGAACGCCTAGCCCTGAAGGACCTGCAGGAGAATAACGAAATCGTTATAAAACCAGCAGACAAGGGGGGAGGGATAGTGATCCTGTCAAAAGAAGGATATAACCAACAATGCCTATCCCTCCTCTCCAACGAAACTTTCTATAAGAAGATTGAGGAAGACCCTACAGACAGACTGACGAATACAATCGCCATCATGGTCCATGAAGCAGAGGTGAGCGATTGGATATCCAAAAAAGAAGCTGATTTCCTGACACCCAAGAGCCCCAAAACGCCGTTCTTCTACTCTCTGCCGAAAACTCACAAGAACAGGTTGCCACCACCAGGACGTCCCATAGTTTCGGGCATTGGTTCCCTGTTAGAGCCCTTATCAAAATTTGTAGATGAGTATTTCAAGAAAATGGTGCAACGAACCCCTACTTATCTAAAAGATACTAGAGACCTTTTGACACAAATCACAGACTTCAATTACAACCCGAATACAATGACATTGGTGGGCCTCGATGTCGAGGCATTGTACACAAGCCTGCCTCAGGAAGACACGCTGCAAATGCTTGAAGACCTTCTGTTCAATCAAGACTGGCCATACAGAACCCCACGCCATTTTATTATGGAATGCTGTCGTCTGGTTTTAAAAGAAAACTATTTCGAGTATGACGGACAACTCTTCCTTCAAAGCCATGGGACCTCCATGGGGAGCGCCTGTGCTCCTTCGGTGGCGGGTCTATATGTGAGCCAATTGGAAGAAAATAAGGTACTAAATACAAGCAACCCTTTCGTTTCCAGTATCTTATACTGGAAACGATACATCGATGATGTGCTTTTAATATGGGACACAAAAGAAGATCTGCATAAATTCATCGAATGGCTAAATGCAAGAGACCAATGGCTTAACTTTACCTTTACTGAAAATAAGGAAAGCATAGCCTTTTTGGATCTAACAATCTTCCATGAGAACGGAAAACTCGAAACCAAGACCTTTACGAAGCCTACAGCAAAGAATAGCCTGCTGTCATACTACAGTTACCATCCGCGACCATTGCGGGATAACCTCCCCTTCAGCCAGTTTTTACGGCACAAGAGAAACTGTAGCAAAGACAGCGACTACAGGAAACAGGCGATGGAACTAAGTCAAAAATTGCAACAAAGGGACTATACACCAACGGTGATCAAGAAGTGCATGAAAAGGGCGAAACATCAGCCACGTGAATGTCTCTTGCAGACAAATGTGAAGGAACCAGTTAAGGATCTGGTAACATGTGTCACTACTTTCTGTCCTTCCACCTATGGGGTACAAAAGCTAATCAGAAAGAACTGGCAAATAATTAACTCTGGACAATTTGACTGGCCAAAACCACGTTTTGCGAATCGTAGAACCAAGAACATTAAGGATGTCCTGGTCCATACACGACCTAAAACAAAACCAGTCGTCACAATTATAAGAGATGCCAGAATGCAACCTGTCTCGGGTCATTACCCATGCGGCACTTGTGGTGTGTGCAAGTTCACCAGGCCAACAAAAACTTTGCAACTTACGAGCACCCTAACATGGACCCAGAGAAACCACACGAACTGCAACTCCTCTCACCTGATCTACATGATCACATGCCCGTGCAAACGCCAATATATAGGCATGACGTGTAGAAGAGTGAAGTTACGAATCGGGGAACACCGGAGCAATGTACGCCTGAAGAAAAATAACACAAAATTATGTACACATTTTGTGGAAGCTGGCCACACTTGTGATGATTTAATCTGGACAGTCCTAGAGACCCTGCAAGACAAAAATCACAACGCAGAACGAATTCTCTTTGAAAAAGAGCAGAGGTGGGTGGACCGCCTTGGCACCCATATCTCTGGAATGAACGACAATATTCCATGGAGTCAGTTCAATTAAACTCCATCATAATGCCAATGTGAATAAAATTAATCCTCCACAACCCTAGATGTGTACATCTAACTGGGACGATAATGCAAATTAATTAATTTTTTGAATGAATTGAGTTCTGACAGTGGGATCTATTGGAAAATCAACCCCTCGAGTGCACTAATAACTCTGACAATATTGTAGAGCACTGATGTTAAACTTTATGGAAAAAGAACACACGAGGGGCCATATTGAATGCAGTATATGGCCTTAACTTTGAGTCCTACCTTTATGTCATTGCCAAACTAAAGAAAAAACCCAGCCACAGTGCCCCGCCTGCAACCAAGGGCAGAGTCAGCACAGGGCCCATAACGCGGTCCACGAGGGTAAGAATGAGCAAACACAAGAAGAGACGGAGCAACGCGGGTAAGTCTGGTCCTCACGACCTCCTAATCCCTAATACTATCTCTCCAGTAGAGACCCCGCAAAGCGACTCCTGCACCCTTGTGGAAGCATGAAATATCAGCCATAAAGGTACGAGTCATTGTGAAAAAAGTAAATAAATGACCGTTATGTTTAAAAAAGAGTGCGCGCGATGTCTTGTGGCACATGAAGAAACGAACGCTGACTTCTGTCTAAAACATATAGTGCGCGCGATGTTTTCTTACATCAGAATCCGATTTAAGAGTAGCGCGCTAAGACGCCCTTACTACATTTGCTGATAGAAAATTCAAATATGAGCGATCCGCCCATGACTAGCAGTACACTGTGTTCTCAGCCCCTTGGCCATAGACATGAGTCACCCGACCTATGCATGAAATCACTGCATGCAACACCAAGCAGTTGTGTATGTCTTGTGGCACATGAAGAAACGAACGCTGACTTCTGTCTAAAACCTAGAGTGTGCGCGATGTTTTCTTACATCAGAACCCGATTTAAAAGTAGCGCGCTAAGACGCCCTTACTACATTTGCTGATAGATAATACAAATATGAGCGATCTGCCCATGACTAGCAGTACACTGTGTCTCCAGCCCTTTGGCCATAGACATGAGTCACCCGACCTATGCATGAAATCACTGCATGCAACACCAAGCAGTTGTATATAACATGTCTCCTGGAACATATTTACATCCATTTGTTCTCCACACTACTTTTTCTCGTTAAAACGTTTATGTGTTTATAAATGATGCGCATAAATACACTAGTAATTCTAGTTTGTGTGTGTGTGGTTCTCTGAATCACGATGCCTAATTACCAAATCTACAGGACCACAATGCTTGGGAATGTATATGTCTCTGCTCCTATATTTCAGGTGGCAAAAAAAGAAACGCTATAAATAGCGAAAGGAAGCTACACTAACAGTGTGAGTACCTTATGTATGTTTTATGTTTGTTCTATTGTCCTGACGAAAGCTCTACAGACCCGGCTGGGCCCAGAGAGCTGAAACATGTTGACGACGTATCCATATATATATAGATATATGGTAATCTAGTTACTCGATTACAACTATATCGCCCTATTTTAAACAACAGTGCTATCTCCCTTTTCATTAAAATATTTTTGGAGATCCACTGCTTTTATATTCTATACACCCTCCCCATTATTTCTGGACACTTCTATTTGAACCAGAGGTAGCCTCGGGTGAGGCAGGCATACCACACTTTTTGACTACCCTATGAATATGCCATGACACCTGATGGGGCGGAAAAACAAATATACCGCATCGCAAAATCAGGTTGCCTATGAGGGTTGTCAATTTCGAACCAATGGTTCTGTAGACACTAGTG
Organism: Lissotriton helveticus; assembly: GCF_964261635.1. NCBI lineage: Eukaryota > Metazoa > Chordata > Amphibia > Caudata > Salamandridae > Lissotriton > Lissotriton helveticus. The sequence goes on along the minus strand of NC_136062.1, from coordinate 217,123,750 downwards.
TCCATTCCAAATCTCTATTTGATTAATTGTGGATCTGATCAGGGGAACTGAATGGACCGACTATCCTCCTCCCTCTCTTTTTGATTGAAGCATTTAAGCAGCGTGCAGCTGCGGGAAATATATATACTCCACCTGTATACATATATAGTTGTTGGGGTACATACAGCGAGAAAAGCAACATGGAGAACTGTGGCCTTAGTTTTACAGGAGAAGACATTAATGAAATATTAGCAGCACAATCGCTAATACAAAACACCGACTTAATTCAAGTACTAGCTCAAACCGACGATTGGGACTCGTTGACTAACAAGAAGAGGGAGCAGATTCGTACTGCCATCCACGGTATTATAATGACCGAGTATTTAAGATCAAAAACGGCGCCAAAAGGACTGTGGGTCACTAATGCCCCGAGAATCTTTCTCCATGACCTGGCTTTTAGATGCGACTGGTCTTCCATCTCATGGAAGTGTACCCTTGACTACCTGGTACTTATAGTGAAGACGGCAAAACGACTTTCAGAAGCACTTCTGATAGAAATTAGAGAGTGCGAAAATGAAATGAAGAAAAACATCAATCCATCAATATATAAGAAACGCCTGGAAGAAATAACGAAAGAAATGGATGACACCCATGAGTATCTAATGCAAAACAAGCTCCAAAAACTAGCTAAAGATGTCAAAAAATTCAGCCAGGAAAGCATGCATCCTTATACAAAGAAGGAATACGTCCCAACAGATAATGGCTCTGACAATGGCTCTACAGGATGGAACTCCTCTGCAGGCTCTGATGCAAGTTCAGATGACACTACACCAAGAAGGGGTCGCAACAACTTTAGATCAAATCGTGCGAGAAGGGGCAATAGGTGGCAACGACCTCCTCTCTTCCACGGACACCAAATGCCATTTTTCCAACCATTCATGCCCCCCTTCACCGGGTGGATGAACCCGTATAATTCAAACGTACACCCCCAGCAACAATTAGAGCACCATCCTCTATCTAATGCCATGAATCAACCACAGCAACCTTTTTTAGGAAGAGGCCAAAATCAATCGCGAGGGAAAAAGAAAAAACTGACATGGCAAGGCCAGCCGAATGTACAGACCCGGAGTATGTCGTCAGCCCCAGGTCCAAGCAGCTAGATTCATTAGTTGTGAATTTATCAAACATCAACCTAACGGACGACCAACTGAATGTCCTGAATAAGGGACTCGGCTTTGTGCCGACACCCCCCACAGATCGATTTAAACTGAAATGTGAGATCTCGGAATTTTGCCGAACCTTAAAATTAAAAGCTTTCTTCGCCAATTCAGACGGTCAAACCAATGAAGGTGATACCAATCTGAGGAGAAAATCGAAGTTCTGCCCTCCATCATCTGCAGTACCCATCGAAATACAAACTTTCGAACAGGCCCTCATGAAAGGCATCGACAACTTTGGACCAAAAAAGACATTCCAAAATCTCAACAAAAAGGAACGCCTAGCCCTGAAGGACCTGCAGGAGAATAACGAAATCGTTATAAAACCAGCAGACAAGGGGGGAGGGATAGTGATCCTGTCAAAAGAAGGATATAACCAACAATGCCTATCCCTCCTCTCCAACGAAACTTTCTATAAGAAGATTGAGGAAGACCCTACAGACAGACTGACGAATACAATCGCCATCATGGTCCATGAAGCAGAGGTGAGCGATTGGATATCCAAAAAAGAAGCTGATTTCCTGACACCCAAGAGCCCCAAAACGCCGTTCTTCTACTCTCTGCCGAAAACTCACAAGAACAGGTTGCCACCACCAGGACGTCCCATAGTTTCGGGCATTGGTTCCCTGTTAGAGCCCTTATCAAAATTTGTAGATGAGTATTTCAAGAAAATGGTGCAACGAACCCCTACTTATCTAAAAGATACTAGAGACCTTTTGACACAAATCACAGACTTCAATTACAACCCGAATACAATGACATTGGTGGGCCTCGATGTCGAGGCATTGTACACAAGCCTGCCTCAGGAAGACACGCTGCAAATGCTTGAAGACCTTCTGTTCAATCAAGACTGGCCATACAGAACCCCACGCCATTTTATTATGGAATGCTGTCGTCTGGTTTTAAAAGAAAACTATTTCGAGTATGACGGACAACTCTTCCTTCAAAGCCATGGGACCTCCATGGGGAGCGCCTGTGCTCCTTCGGTGGCGGGTCTATATGTGAGCCAATTGGAAGAAAATAAGGTACTAAATACAAGCAACCCTTTCGTTTCCAGTATCTTATACTGGAAACGATACATCGATGATGTGCTTTTAATATGGGACACAAAAGAAGATCTGCATAAATTCATCTAATGGCTAAATGCAAGAGACCAATGGCTTAACTTTACCTTTACTGAAAATAAGGAAAGCATAGCCTTTTTGGATCTAACAATCTTCCATGAGAACGGGAAACTCGAAACCAAGACCTTTACGAAGCCTACAGCAAAGAATAGCCTGCTGTCATACTACAGTTACCATCCGCGACCATTGCGGGATAACCTCCCCTTCAGCCAGTTTTTACGGCACAAGAGAAACTGTAGCAAAGACAGCGACTACAGGAAACAGGCGATGGAACTAAGTCAAAAATTGCAACAAAGGGACTATACACCAACGGTGATCAAGAAGTGCATGAAAAGGGCGAAACATCAGCCACGTGAATGTCTCTTGCAGACAAATGTGAAGGAACCAGTTAAGGATCTGGTAACATGTGTCACTACTTTCTGTCCTTCCACCTATGGGGTACAAAAGCTAATCAGAAAGAACTGGCAAATAATTAACTCTGGACAATTTGACTGGCCAAAACCACGTTTTGCGAATCGTAGAACCAAGAACATTAAGGATGTCCTGGTCCATACACGACCTAAAACAAAACCAGTCATCACAATTATAAGAGATGCCAGAATGCAACCTGTCTCGGGTCATTACCCATGCGGCACTTGTGGTGTGTGCAAGTTTACCAGGCCAACAAAAACTTTGCAACTTACGAGCACCCTAACATGGACCCAGAGAAACCACACGAACTGCAACTCCTCTCACCTGATCTACATGATCACATGCCCGTGCAAACGCCAATATATAGGCATGACGTGTAGAAGAGTGAAGTTACGAATCGGGGAACACCGGAGCAATGTACGCCTGAAGAAAAATAACACAAAATTATGTACACATTTTGTGGAAGCTGGCCACACTTGTGATGATTTAATCTGGACAGTCCTAGAGACCCTGCAAGACAAAAATCACAACGCAGAACGAATTCTCTTTGAAAAAGAGCAGAGGTGGGTGGACCGCCTTGGCACCCATATCTCTGGAATGAACGACAATATTCCATGGAGTCAGTTCAATTAAACTCCATCATAATGCCAATGTGAATAAAATTAATCCTCCACAACCCTAGATGTGTACATCTAACTGGGACGATAATGCAAATTAATTAATTTTTTGAATGAATTGAGTTCTGACAGTGGGATCTATTGGAAAATCAACCCCTCGAGTGCACTAATAACTCTGACAATATTGTAGAGCACTGATGTTAAACTTTATGGAAAAAGAACACACGAGGGGCCATATTGAATGCAGTATATGGCCTTAACTTTGAGTCCTACCTTTATGTCATTGCCAAACTAAAGAAAAAACCCAGCCACAGTGCCCCGCCTGCAACCAAGGGCAGAGTCAGCACAGGGCCCATAACGCGGTCCACGAGGGTAAGAATGAGCAAACACAAGAAGAGACGGAGCAACGCGGGTAAGTCTGGTCCTCACGACCTCCTAATCCCTAATACTATCTCTCCAGTAGAGACCCCGCAAAGCGACTCCTGCACCCTTGTGGAAGCATGAAATATCAGCCATAAAGGTACGAGTCATTGTGAAAAAAGTAAATAAATGACCGTTATGTTTAAAAAAGAGTGCGCGCGATGTCTTGTGGCACATGAAGAAACGAACGCTGACTTCTGTCTAAAACATATAGTGCGCGCGATGTTTTCTTACATCAGAATCCGATTTAAAAGTAGCGCGCTAAGACGCCCTTACTACATTTGCTGATAGAAAATTCAAATATGAGCGATCCGCCCATGACTAGCAGTACACTGTGTTCTCAGCCCCTTGGCCATAGACATGAGTCACCCGACCTATGCATGAAATCACTGCATGCAACACCAAGCAGTTGTGTATGTCTTGTGGCACATGAAGAAACGAACGCTGACTTCTGTCTAAAACCTAGAGTGTGCGCGATGTTTTCTTACATCAGAACCCGATTTAAAAGTAGCGCGCTAAGACGCCCTTACTACATTTGCTGATAGATAATACAAATATGAGCGATCTGCCCATGACTAGCAGTACACTGTGTCTCCAGCCCTTTGGCCATAGACATGAGTCACCCGACCTATGCATGAAATCACTGCATGCAACACCAAGCAGTTGTATATAACATGTCTCCTGGAACATATTTACATCCATTTGTTCTCCACACTACTTTTTCTCGTTAAAACGTTTATGTGTTTATAAATGATGCGCATAAATACACTAGTAATTCTAGTTTGTGTGTGTGTGGTTCTCTGAATCACGATGCCTAATTACCAAATCTACAGGACCACAATGCTTGGGAATGTATATGTCTCTGCTCCTATATTTCAGGTGGCAAAAAAAGAAACGCTATAAATAGCGAAAGGAAGCTACACTAACAGTGTGAGTACCTTATGTATGTTTTATGTTTGTTCTATTGTCCTGACGAAAGCTCTACAGACCCGGCTGGGCCCAGAGAGCTGAAACATGTTGACGACGTATCCATATATATATAGATATATGGTAATCTAGTTACTCGATTACAACTATATCGCCCTATTTTAAACAACAGTGCTATCTCCCTTTTCATTAAAATATTTTTGGAGATCCACTGCTTTTATATTCTATACACCCTCCCCATTATTTCTGGACACTTCTATTTGAACCAGAGGTAGCCTCGGGTGAGGCAGGCATACCACACTTTTTGACTACCCTATGAATATGCCATGACACCTGATGGGGCGGAAAAACAAATATACCGCATCGCAAAATCAGGTTGCCTATGAGGGTTGTCAATTTCGAACCAATGGTTCTGTAGACACTAGTGTCCATTCCAAATCTCTATTTGATTAATTGTTAACCAGAAGGGTAGTCTGGCCACTGTCGACCTTAGCACGGATGTTATTTGTGACAGCTGTCAGGGCGGACTCAGTGCTATGTGCCCTCCGGAAACCGTGCTGGGAGGGGTCAAGGAGGCTGGAGTTCTCCAAGAAAGCACTCAGATGGCTGTTTAAATGGGCCTCTAACATTTTTGCGGGGGCTGGGAGTAGTGAGATAGGCCGGAAGTTCTTTATGTTATGTTATGTTATGTTATGTTAATAACACTTCTATAGCGCACAGCTGCCCCAGCCAAGGGGCGTCCCGGCGCTTCAGAGAGAGTACCCAAACACAACACAGCATTACAAGGGCAGAAGCGCACAGATCAGAGTACTAAGATGTATGAGGGAACAGATGCGTTTTAATAGCCCTCCTAAACTTCAGAAGCTCATCCATTTCACGAATGTGGGACGGAAGAGAATTCCACAATTTTGCAGCCAAAACCCGGAAGGACCGACCTCCAGCCCTGCACAACCTGAACCGTGGGATCACCACCAAGTTTTGACCCGAAGATCTCAAGGAACCCGAGGGCACGTAAGGCACCAAAAGATTATCAAGGATCTGGGGAGAGGCCAACTTGAGGATCTTGAAGGAAAGGCACAGGGTCTTAAAGTGGATCCTCTGTGCCATAGGCAGCCAGTGCAGAGAACGGATGGTACTTTCCGCAGAGCAGAACCTCGGTAAGCCTACCAGGGCTCTAGCTGCGGCGTTCTGGACACGTTGCATCCGGGTGATTTCAGCCTGGTTGGCCCCCAACAGGAGCGAACTGGCGTAATCAAGCCGGGATAGTATGGATGCCTGTATGACCAACTGCCTGGTAGGAGCATCAAAGAACCTCAAAATAGGTCTCAACCCTCGTAAGATGCCGAAACAGGTGGCCGCCACTTTTTTTGTGTGGCCACAAAAACTGAGGGCAGGATCTAACCAAACCCCCAAGTTTTTTACCTCTGAGACTGGAATAGGAGTTACACCCAGCTCAGGGGGCCACCATATGTCACCCCAGAGATCCGTCCGCTTGCCCACAATCATGACCTCAGTTTTTTTAGCATTAAGCTGGAGACAGTTGGCATTCATCCAGCTAGCTACCGCCAAGAGTCCATCCCGGAATCTGGGGGTGTCCAGGTCAGAGTCCCCACTCAGGACGACCGCCAGCTGCGTGTCGTCAGCATAAGAGACCATAGTCATGCCCCAATGCTTGACGACAGCCGCCAGCGGTCTCACATAAAGGTTGAATAATGTGGGACTCAACGACGAACCCTGAGGCACACCCAGCTCCAACGGGTAGGACTTGGACTCAAAAGGCGGGGTAGCTACCTTGAAGGTCCGATCAGCAAGGAAGGAGCTAAACCAGTCAAGTGCAGTGCCCGTAACACCCACCTCTCCAAGACGTTGGAGTAAGATCCTGTGCGAGACCGTATCAAACGCGGCACTAAGATCAAGTAGTACTAGAGCCGCAGTCTGACCGAGTCAAGCAGAGAACGGAGATGTTCCGTCATTGAGAGCAAGGCTGTCTCGGTGCTGTGACCAGCATGAAAACCATTCTGGGAGGGATACAGAATACCTGCCCTCACAAAATGTTCAGACAGCACCCTATTCACATAGGCCTTAGCAATTTTAGCGGCCCAGGGGAGGAGGGAAATCGGGCGATAGCTCTCGAGTTTAAGGGGGTCCATTGTAGCCTTTTTCAATATGGGTGTCACAACAGCCTGTTTCCATTTAGATGGAACAACACCCGATGCGAGAGAAAGATTTATCAGGTGGCGCACTGGAGGAAGACAAATAGCAGCAGAGTCTCTGAACTGAGCTGGTCTCAAGGGATCCGCTGGCGAACCAGATTTTATCTTATAGGCCAGCTTATGAAATGTCTCCATCGACAGACTAGGGAGTGAGGCTAAGGCCTCACATATGGCCAGTGTAGGGCTAGTGGGCTCAGCTACCGGCTCAGTGATGGGAAAGGCACATAAATAGCTTGGACCTTTTTAATGAAAAAAGCGGCCAAATCTTCGCAATGAGCCACTGAACAGATTTCCGCCGCAGGAGCTCTTTTGGCCGTCAGGTCCTTAAGGACCTTAAAAATTTACTTGGACGGATTGAGGCTATTTCTAAATTCTTGGGAATATTAGGCTGCACGGGTTCTACACACAGCTATATGATATGTTTTAATTTTAGAGAAATACAGAGTTTTTTTCCAGCCTCATAGGATTTCCGCCAGTCCCTTTCTGCCTGTTTACAAGCTTTTTTTTAACGGCACCAGGGAACTGTCGTACCATGGGCTAGGTTCTCTGGAACGACATTTAGTCCAGACAGCGGGGATCAATGCATCCAAGGCCCGAGAGACCCAATCACAGAAAAGGTCATACCCAGATTCTACATTGAGAAAAGGGCCTAGTGGGTTGACCTCCAGAAAATGATGAAAATCCTCCAGTTTGAGTTTCTTCCAGTGGCGTTTATGCACTATTCTATCCAAGGGCTTAAATGGGTGCTCTTTGATCAAAAGAAGAATTTTCACTAAAAAGTGATCGGTCCAAGCAACTGGGCTGGGCCTAGCCACCTTGGCCCCAGTAAAATTCGTAAATAAAGGATCAAGGATGCGGCCCCCCACATGAGTGGGGAAGGTAACCAGCTGGTTTAGCTGAAGAGCCTCCAGATCCGCCAGAGTACTGCTAATGGCAGAAATATGACCGCAATCAAAATGAAGGTTAAGGTCTCCAAGTATGCTGAAGTTTGCGCAGCCCATTGCCAAAGAACTGACACATTCCGGGAGAGCCTTTCTAAAAGCAGTGTCACAACCGGGGGGACAGTAAATTAAGAGGCCAGAGAAAGTAAAATGATGGCTAATAGAAATTCTGAAAAATGCGCTTTCACATCCTACCAAATGCACTACCCTCCAGTCACATGGGTAGCAGGACTTTACGGCCACAGCGATGCCACCTCCCCTAGATACCCGATTGTGAGTGAAGATGGAATACTCAGGAGGGAGTGCAAGATTCACGGCTGCCGTGTCCACTTCCTGAAGCCACGTCATGTGTCTCATCCCTTATAAGATCATGAAGTTCTGAGTGGTGCTTCAGAAGGGATCTGATATTAAGATTCCAAATAGTAATATCTCGAGAGACCGGTGGTCTACTGCGAGGGGGTTTGACCGGAGAAGACTCCGTCAGGGCAAAGATCGAAGAAGGGGCATTAAGAGACCAAATTCCACAGGCACACTTATACGGGCCACAAAGGGGACTAACAGGCCCATGCAAACAGCATGGGACCGACTGCCTAATGCCCAGCAGCTCATCCCTGGAATATCCCCTCACCGAAGACATTACCTAAGAATAATCCGAACTCCCACGTGCAGAGTACGCCACGCCTCACGCCTCCTTAGCGCTGACGGGCAGGACTCTGGCACGACTCAGGCGCGATGAAGCGCGCCCGCTGCGCGCTTGAGGGCTGGTTTAAGTAGGGTTACCGCGTGTCTGCAACACCACTAGACCACTCAAAATGGCGCCCAGAAAACGTCACCACCACTCCCAAGATGGCGGCCGATTCTCCACAGTATCGGAACCCCCAGAACCGGACCCGCTAAAGCAGCGGTGAGTCAGCAATTAAGGTGCAGGTAAGAGGGAAAATGCCCAGTATTAAAATCAAGGGAGAACAAGCTCAAAATTAACAGAAATACAAAACGGGTGATTTAAAAAACGCAGCGCACCTTCAGCACAGCGCTAAAGCATGCGAGTCCTCAAACGCTCTGAAGAGCTAGGGTACCTTATCCAGGCTGACCCCCTTCAGGAACCGCCTTAAGTAGGGTTACCGCGTGTCTGCAACACCACTAGACCGCTCAAAATGGCGCCCAGAATCCCAGGATCCAACGAGGCCTTTTTTAGGAGGGGCTTAACTATGGCCATTTTCCAGGGGGTCAGGAAGACACCTTCCTGGATTGCCAGGTTGATGACTTCCAGAAAAGCAGGAAGAGGAACCTCTCTGCATTCTTTAAAGATCTTCAGGGGACAAGGGTCGAGGGGGGATCCTGATTTAAGCTTGTCTAGATGCAGGTTGAGTTGCTCTAGAGTGAGCAGGGGAAAGATGTTAAGATAACCCTGTGATGACTCAATTGGATCTTCTTTCGCGGGATGTAACACTGGGGCAGCTGAGGGTCCTGGTTCTTGATTAAGAGCTTCAAGGCCGGAGTAGATGTCAGTTATCTTTTCGCTGAAGAAAGTTGAAATCTGATCGCAGAGCTCCTGAGTTGCTATTGGGGGATCAGGGGATTGCAGAGCCGACAAAGACTCGACGATTTTGAACAATTCCCTAGTGGAGCTGAGGGAGGCAGTCAGTTTAGAGAAATGTTCTTTCTTTTCCGCAAGCACCGCGGTTTTATATTCTTTAAGTAAGAGCTTATGTTTAATCTTTTCATCTGGATCAAGATTAGATCTCCAGAGCCTCTCTTGTCTCCTACATCCCTGCCTTAGTGACCTGAGGGTGTCAGAGTACCAAGGTGCCGATGGGCGCTTTCTGGCAGAGTAATGCTGCTTGACCGGGGCCAGCTTGTCCACTGCCTTAAGAATAGAATTATGCAGGTCAAGAGCTGCGCAGTCAGTATCCCTTGCTAATGACAAACGGTAACTGGACAAAAGGGGAGCTAGTGAATCACTGTTTATCCCTCTAAAATTCCTTTTTAATTCCCATTTCCTGGGATCTGCTAGGGGAGTGACATGGTTAGGGGATATAAAGTCCAGGGGGATAGCCATGTGATCTAACCAAGGCAGAGGAAGGGGAGTCCCGATCTCTACTCTAGGGTCGTTGGTGAAGACCCCGTCCAAAGTATGTCCAGCAGTGTGGGTGGAACAATCTACTAGTTGTGAAAGACCACAGGAAGCTAATAAGTCCAACAGAAGGACGGTATCTGAGGAATTATCCATCTCCAAATGGAAATTAAAATCTCCAAGAATGGTAAAGTTGGGTCTATCAATATAGGGTTCCAGTATCTTAAGTAGGTTTTGGCAGAAGGATGGCCTCGGGCCAGGAGGCCTGTAAATGAGGATCCCAGCGAAAGAGATTGTAGGGGAAGGATTGAGAGTAAAGTATAGGGCCTGAAAGGAGTCACGTGGTGAGGAAAGATGTTCGGTTCGACAACTGATAGAAGATCTACGTAAAATACCCAGCCCCCCCTTTTGACGCTCTCTGTCCATTCTTGCCAACGAGTACCCCTCCGGGATAGCATTCAGGAGCTCTGGCCCAGTATGCTCTGCAGCCCAGGTCTCCGTAATGAATGCCCAGGGAGGTTTTCTATCGGAAATAAAATCCTTGAAGGCAAAATTGCTCTTAATGAGGGATCTGGTGTTCATAAGAAACCCAGTCTCTCTAATCGGCCGGGGGTTTCCTGGTCTAGGGTGCCTATTGCGGGGGATATGGAGGGAGGAGCTCTCCTCTATCCCCGTGCATTGGCACTTGAGGGCATCCGGTAAATCCTCGGGAGGGAACGTGTGGTGACAGGGTCTGAGCAGGGGTTTATAGGATAACAAGGTTCGTAGGGAGTATAGGGGGCTATCAGGAGCATGGGGACCTATGTGGGTGGCCTGCCGGGCCTCCAGCGCTTCCTTAGCGCTGACGGGCGCAGACGGGCTAGACTCTGGCGCGACTCCGGCGCTAATGCGGCGCGACTGCAGATCGCGTCCGCTACGCTGAGGCATGCCCATTTCTTTTATGCGCTGTGGAGTAGAGCGCTGCAGGTTAAACCTTCCCCCAAGATGGCGGCTGCTATGCTCCGGTGTCTCAGCACCTAAGTCGGCCGAGCACTGGAAAATCGCCAGCAAATGCGGGGCACGGGGCCAACAACTGCCAGGAGGTCAGCTGAGGGCTGAGGGCAAGGTAGGGTCCGAGGTGCAGTATTTTCCTCTGTTTAAAATGCAAATTAAGTCAATCAAAAATGCGGCGAATTTAAAAAAAGAGGAAGGTGAGAGCAGGAATACAAAGGTCCAGACACGCAGGCACACAGCACAACCTCCCGGCTTTCCGCCTCAGGAGGGACAACACACAGCAAGACGCGCGCCTAGCTGGGATCTCTTTTATGCGCTGTGGACTAGAGCGCTGCAGGTTAAACCTTCCCCCAAGATGGCGGGTGCTATGCTCCGGGTCCGTGTGTCTCAGCGCCTAAGTCGGCCGAGCACCGGAAAATCGGCAGCAAATGCGGGGCACGGGGCCAACAACTGCCAGGAGGTCAGCTGAGGGCTGAGGGCAAGGTAGGGTCCGAGGTGCAGTATTTTCCTCTGTTTAAAATGCAAATTACGTCAATCTAAAATGCGGCGAATTTTAAAAAAGAGGAAGGTGAGAGCAGGAATACAAAGGTCCAGACACGCAGACACAGCACAACCTCCCGGCTTTCCGCCTCAGGAGGGACAACACACAGCAAGGGTCTCTTCAAGCGTCACTCCCAGAACCTTGAAGAGAAGGCTCTCCTGGAAAGGAAGTGTCACAAGAGCATAGTACAGCTTTTGGGTTTACCTCATCTACGAGAATTAAATACCACATGGTTTCTGTCATTCAGACCAATCTGGCAAGATTACATTTTACCTGTTCTACACCATCTGCTTTGGGGTGAAGAATGCGTGCTAGACATCTGTCTAACACACCCATCAGTCATGCCAACGGATATCGATACTCTGCTGGACCCGATACCAGCCCATGCTCTGTGTTGTCTCCAGAGGCTACCAATCCTGATGACAGCATTCATTGAGATCTCACAGACGCAAATTGCTACTGCGGAGGTACGAGCAGAATCAGCGGGCACGCAGGTAACATTGGAAACGAACATTGCTGTTGCTATCAATGCTGAAGGCGATGGTTCGCATCTATGGAACTACGTGACCTCTCTGTGGCATTCAACACTGTCTCCCACAACACCCTTATCAACAGACTCTACAACATAGGCATACATCGAGACGCCCTCAAGTGGATCGCTTCCTTCCTTACAGAACGCACACAGAGCAACCTACTGCCTCCCTTCACCTCCGCCCCCAAAATCATCATATGCGATGTACCACAGGATCATCCCTGATCCCCACTCTGTTCAACATCTACATGACCCCCCTCGCAGTTGTCAGATCCCGTGGACTTAACATAATCTCCCATGCAGACGCCCCTAAAATGATCTGCTTGCTACCCGAAGACCCCTCCAATTTGAAAGCAAACTTCTGCAATGCCATGACCAACATAGCCAAATGAATGAGGGATAACTACCTCCAACTCAACTGGAACAAAACTGAAGTACACCTCCACATGGGACCATAGCTGGTGGCGTGCAGAACTCGGACCTACACCTACACCGACTGACCATGCACGCAACCTCAGTATCATCCGCCACAGCTAACTGACCAGGAAATGACAAGTCTACACAACCGCCTCCTCCTACTACCACACATTTCATATGCTCTGCAGAATCTTCAGATGGATGCAACCAACACCAGAAAGACACACAGGCCCTCGTCACCAGCCGCCTTGACTATGACAATGCCCTCTATGCAGGCATCTCCACCCAGCTCCTCAGAAGACTCCGACCATACAGAACTCCGCAGCCAGATTCACCCTAAACCTCCCCAAATGAACCTACATCGCTACCTACCTGAGAGACCCCCACTGGCTCACCATCCAAAAGTAATGCCAGTTCAAAATCCTCACACATGCCTACAAAGCCCTACATGACCTAGGACCTGCCTACATCATCCATTGACTGTACTTCCTCCAACTCTCTAGACACCTGCGCTTCTCTTCACTCATCCTCGCACACACCCCCCACATCCATCACAGCCACAGCAGTGGCTATTCCTTATTCTACATCGCTGCCAAGATCTGGAACAACCTTCCCCTCCATCACCAAACAGCCCCCTCATTGCCAGACTCCAGAAAGACTGAAGGCCTGGTTCTTTGACAGAGACACAGCACCCAGATATCCCTCGGAGTGAGAGTGTTCTGCTTTACAAATACTGATTGATTGGTTGATTGATAAGCAGTGCATGGCAAGGGCACTAGTTATAGTTACTTGAAATAACTAACCGATTTCAGTGTTTTTATATTTTTAAAGTTTAAAATGTTACGTTTAAACTGACATGTTCACCTAACTATAACGTCACTTTAAACTTGTTTTTTTTCAGTTTAATTTTTAAGGTTTTTATTTAACATAAAGTTATATTTTTTTACCCTACTCAAGGCCAACACCCCTTCACCCAACTCCCCTCCAATGTGCACAGCGTTTGGCCATGCACAGGCAGCCATTCTCCACCATGAACAGCCTTTGGCTGTGCGCAGCATAAAGATGGGATGCAAGGCCGCAGTTCACGGCCTTTGCCTGCTCATAGGAATCCACTGCAGACACTCAGGCCCACCCATTTTTTCCGATCCTGCAAGACTCTGCCGAAAGCAGCGCAGTCCCTGTGTTCCTGTGGGATTCCCATGAGAATCGCGGGGACTATGCTGGCTCCTGCGAGATACTTGCAGGATAGTGGAAACTTAAATAATTTTCTTTTTTTTTTTTTATTTGGCCCCCGGTGGGGTTCCTCCAGGAGTTCAGGATGCCCCTACTCTTCTGCCTTTATTTTCAGGACACCGGAACAAGCAGAAAAGGCAAAACAGAGCAGAAGAGGTCAAAACAAAGGGCAGAAAAAGAAGCAGAAAAGCCAAGAGTGCAGAAAAATGAGCAGAGAAGGCAAAACAGAGGGCAGAAAAACAAGCAGGAAAGGCAAAACAGAGGGTAGAAAAACAAGCAGGAAATGCAGAATAGATAAGGGCAAAACAGAGGGCAGAAAAATTAGCAGGAAAGGCAAAAGGGAGGGCAGAATAACTAGCAGGAAAGGCAAAACAGAGGGCAGGAAGATGAGCAGAAAAGGGAAAAACAGAGGGCAGAAAATCAGGCGGAAAATACAAAACAGAGCAGAAGAGGGCAAACCAGAGGGCATAAAAACGAGCAGTGTAGGCAAAACAGAAGGCAGAACCCAAGCAGAAATGGCAAAATGGAGCGGAACAGGCAAAACAGTGTGAGCACACACTTACTCTCAAAGGTTACATGTTACAATTTGGAAATAAAAAAATGTAAAAACCTGAGCAATTCACTTAAAAACCCAAAGGTTACAGGGACGTTATAGTGCGGAAATAACATTAATCACTGTAGAACTTCAAAAGAAATACTAAAGGTAAAAGGGACTTTATAATTAGCAAATAACATTAGAAAAAAACGGACACCCTAGCAATGCACTGCTTATGACCTTGCATATTGCATCACAACATGGTCCGGGACATTACTTAAAATATATACATTTATTTAAATATTGGTGATTTTTGAAGAAAGATGAAAGATCTGCTTCATATATATTGATATGCTCACCCCCCCTTGCAGGTGCGCCACTCCCTTTTTACATTTTCTGGGGGTTCTGTAGATCTGCTGATCCACCATGATGCCCAACGCAGATCTGAAGTGAATCCTCAGCGATGTCACATTGGCCATCACAGTGGATATGCTGATCAACAGCAAGTCCTAAGATGGCACCCGCAACTTTTCTTTCAGGTCACTGCCAGCCATCACAATGCGTGATTGAGCTTGCAGATCTGAAACACAAGGTTTTTTAGTCTTAATATCTCAAAAACTACTGAATAGATTTACACCAAATCACAAAAGCCAATAGGTGCACTTTTATAATTTTTATAATTTCGTGTTGCAAAGGCTGTGCGTGGCATAGGGTTGGCTGGTTGCAAGCCAGGCTGTGTGACCAACTCTACGCTGCGCCCAGGGAGTCACATTAGCCATCACAGTGGATCTGCTGATCAACGGAACCCCCCAAAATCCCATATTTATTCAATTCTGACCCCTGGGATGGGCCCCCTGGGACCCCCCACAAGGTCCTGGGGGTCAGGAAGCCCCTACTCTGACCTCTTATGCCTCATTTAGTTTTATTTTTTAGAACACAAGGATGAAGTGTCCAAGTTCTAAGATGGCAGCCACAACTTTTCTTCCAGGTTACTGCCAGCCAATCACAATGCGTGGTTGACCTTGTAGATCTGAAATACAAGGTTTTGTATTCTTAATATCTAGAAAACCACTGAATAGATTTACACCAAATCACATAAGCACACGTTCGGGACCGAGATATAGCTTTCTGTTAAATTAGGTGTAATTCTGTGAAGCCAATTGGGCTGTAGCTGCATCAGATTTTCCTATGGAAAATTTATGGTGAAAACGCAATTGGAGACCTCCCTTTTTCTCCATCCCTGCTTGAAGGAACACCCCAAAACTGAGGTGGAAGAACATTTTGTTTGGAAAGTTTTGTGAGAATTCATCAAATGGCCTCCAAAGTTATTAGAAACACAAAAAACGTATGTTACTATGGACATGTGGTCCTAACTATAAGCACGCAGTGGCAAGCACTACTGGGTAAGATATATAACTATATTTAAAATCTCCCAAAAAAATCCAAAATAAATGTAATCTGAAAGTAAGGTAAATCCAAATGTATGGATCTGAAAAAATGGTAATGAAATTAGTGATCAGAAATTTGGAGAGTATAAACCTTTTTAGTGTATAAGGAATGTTGATTGCAGTTTGCTGTGGTAGAAGGAGAACCAGGATGCACACAAGAACTGGCAAGCTTTACCTCATTTTCATGCAAGTGTCACCATCAGAGAAGAAAGTCTGGTGGAGCTTGTTGAATACTGGTAGAAAGCAGGGCCAGGGGCACATGAGACCTTCAGTTTGACTCCACCAATAGATATCAAACTGAAAAATAACATGGGGATCCAAAGTCCTAAATGAGGTAATGCAGCTTAGCAGAGGCTATATCTAGGTTTGAAGAACCTCATGATTTAGAAATGCTTCAAAAAGCAAAATACATCACTTTTGTAAAAATTGATTTCCATAGTGATGTCAGCAGCTAGATTTAGGTACCACACTCATCCACCCAGACTCAAGAATCCTAGATCAGTAAGATTTAATAGTACTATGAATCCTTCATGGAAAAAGGGAAAACCCAGGACCAAGGTGCAAAGCGGGTGGTTAATACAATGTGGAAATGTTTTGTTAATAGTGTGACAACCTAATTCCAGGTCACTAAGGACACTGTCTCAAGTCCTGAAGGTCTCAGCTACAAATCATTGTTTTCAGGTATGTTAGTTGAAAAGAAGCCAGATATCAACCGAAGAATAGCACACCCAAAATGCTTTTGGTTATTGTTAGAAATAGGGAGGCTCTGGTTGGCAGTGAAATGCTTCCTTCTAGTCAGGGTAAGGGAATTACAAACCCAAGATAACCCCTGCTTACCTCCTTCTTAGCTTGGCACAAGTAGTCAGGCCTATCTAAGAGGCACTGTGTAAAGCATGTATACATAACATACACAGAAACACAGTGAAAACTACACTACAAATGGGCACCACATCAGTTTAGAAAAATAATCCAAACAAGACAAAACAACAAAAATGCAGAATAGGTTAGAAGAAACATCACTTTTTAAAGGTTCAAGCAATTCTGTACATAGAATTCTATGTATACAGTGATTTTAGCACAAAGTACCTTTGATGTGTCAAAATCTAAGACAAAAACAGCTGTAAAGGAAAGAAGCATTGGAAAACAAAGTGATGCATCGGTTCTGGAGTCCAAGGGGAATGGAGGCGTCAGTTCTGGTGCATGCAGGAGAATTATTGGGTTGATTCCTTACTGTTAGGAGAAGTGGTCAGTCTAAACTCCAAATGTGGTTCTGGTCTGTGGGGCGATGCATTGGTGCACAATTGTGATGCTTGGATGCCCAGTCGTGCTGGGGTTGATATGGTGGTGGCAGAGAAACAGGCATGCGCCGTTTCTTACAGCCACAGACTGGTGATGCATCGATTCATTCAGGAGCACAGCAGGGCCTGACTCAGAGTCAAAGCTGGAGTCTTGGACATCAGAGACACGGTGTTCTGGACTTGGGCTGTGGTGTTTTTTTTGTCCGTGAGCAGACACTCATTTCTCAGCCACGACGATACATTGGTTTTTCAACCGCAAAGCAAGCTTGAGGTGGAAAAAAACAGAGCTGGAAGGGTGATGCATGGATTTTCACCTCTTCTTGCTGCAGAAGCCAGCTCTAGGGTTCCAGAACTGAAATGTTACCACTTGGCAGGTCAGAACTTCCAGCAGTTCAGAGGCTGCAGGTGAATGCCCTGAGACTTCTTAACAGGAGGCAAGCCCACACAAGCCCTTGAAGAATCTTCTCAAGCAGGATACCAAAACAAAAGTCTAATCCTTTAGTCTCTCTAATACAGAAGCAGCCACTGCAAATGAGCAGTACTCCTCCTGACAGCTCCCCAGCTCTTCCTCTTGGCAGAGTTTCTTATTGATCCAGAAGTGTTCTAATAATGTGGGGTTAAAGGTTCAATATTTATACCCCATTTAGCCTTTGAAATAGACATAATTCAAAGGATAGTCTTTGTAGTGCACAGATCCTCTCTTCTCCTGACCTAGCTCCAGACACTCTACAGGGGGAGAGGCCAGGCACACCCCTATTCAGGTGTCAGTAGCAACTCCTCCCACCACTCTAGCTCAGGAAGGCCCATCAGCCAGGGGATGGGCAATCATGATATGCAGAGCACACCTCAGCTCCCTTTGTGTGACTGTCTAGAGGGAGTGCACAAACATCCTAACTGTACGTCTAAACCAGACTTGGATTCCACAGGCCAGAAGAGGCACAGGATGGTAACACAATAAAATGCCCACTTTCTAAAAGTGATTCAGAAAAGGGGGTGGTGATGAACAGAGTGCCTGAATTAAGCAGACCACTCTTACCCAGTCCAAAGATCAGGGCTTGATCCATCACCGTTTTTTAGCTCACTGCACCATCCCAGCTCAGAACTTGGCTATATGCAAATTAGTCTGTTCCTGTCCCAGTGCATGATGGGAACAGGGCAAACCAAACTACCAAGCCAATTCTTATACTGGGAAGGAAACAAGCTTCCGGGGACCGGTTTCTGCCATTTCAGGCGTCGTCGGCCCGGCCTGCTTGAATCCTGATGGTGCAATGAGCAAGGGACTCACATCTGAGTATACCCTTCCACGCTTATGGTGGACAAAATGATTCAGAAAAGGGGGTGGTGATGAACAGAGTGCCTGAATTAAGCAGACCACTCTTACCCAGTCCAAAGATCAGGGCTTGATCCATCACCGTTTTTTAGCTCACTGCACCATCCCAGCTCAGAACTTGGCTATATGCAAATTAGTCTGTTCCTGTCCCAGTGCATGATGGGAACAGGGCAAACCAAACTACCAAGCCAATTCTTATACTGGGAAGGAAACAAGCTTCCGGGGACCGGTTTCTGCCATTTCAGGCGTCGTCGGCCCGGCTTGCTTGAATCCTGATGGTGCAATGAGCAAGGGACTCACATCTGAGTATACCCTTCCACGCTTATGGTGGACAAAATGATTCAGAAAAGGGGGTGGTGATGAACAGAGTGCCTGAATTAAGCAGACCACTCTTACCCAGTCCAAAGATCAGGGCTTGATCCATCACCGTTTTTTAGCTCACTGCACCATCCCAGCTCAGAACTTGGCTATATGCAAATTAGTCTGTTCCTGTCCCAGTGCATGATGGGAACAGGGCAAACCAAACTACCAAGCCAATTCTTATACTGGGAAGGAAACAAGCTTCCGGGGACCGGTTTCTGCCATTTCAGGCGTCGTCGGACCGGCTTGCTTGAATCCTGATGGTGCAATGAGCAAGGGACTCACATCTGAGTATACCCTTCCACGCTTATGGTGGACAAAATGATTCAGAAAAGGGGGTGGTGATGAACAGAGTGCCTGAATTAAGCAGACCACTCTTACCCAGTCCAAAGATCAGGGCTTGATCCATCACCGTTTTTTAGCTCACTGCACCATCCCAGCTCAGAACTTGGCTATATGCAAATTAGTCTGTTCCTGTCCCAGTGCATGATGGGAACAGGGCAAACCAAACTACCAAGCCAATTCTTATACTGGGAAGGAAACAAGCTTCCGGGGACCGGTTTCTGCCATTTCAGGCGTCGTCGGCCCGGCTTGCTTGAATCCTGATGGTGCAATGAGCAAGGGACTCACATCTGAGTATACCCTTCCACGCTTATGGTGGACAAAATGATTCAGAAAAGGGGGTGGTGATGAACAGAGTGCCTGAATTAAGCAGACCACTCTTACCCAGTCCAAAGATCAGGGCTTGATCCATCACCGTTTTTTAGCTCACTGCACCATCCCGGCTCAGAACTTGGCTATATGCAAATTAGTCTGTTCCTGTCCCAGTGCATGATGGGAACAGGGCA
The DNA here is from genome assembly GCF_964261635.1 of Lissotriton helveticus. NCBI lineage: Eukaryota > Metazoa > Chordata > Amphibia > Caudata > Salamandridae > Lissotriton > Lissotriton helveticus. The sequence continues at coordinate 217,104,292 of NC_136062.1, read as the reverse complement.
AACCAAACTACCAAGCCAATTCTTATACTGGGAAGGAAACAAGCTTCCGGGGACCAGTTTCTGCCATTTCAGGCGTCGTCGGCCCGGCTTGCTTGAATCCTGATGGTGCAATGAGCAAGGGACTCACATCTGAGTATACCCTTCCACGCTTATGGTGGACAAAATGATTCAGAAAAGGGGGTGGTGATGAACAGAGTGCCTGAATTAAGCAGACCACTCTTACCCAGTCCAAAGATCAGGGCTTGATCCATCACCGTTTTTTAGCTCACTGCACCATCCCAGCTCAGAACTTGGCTATATGCAAATTAGTCTGTTCCTGTCCCAGTGCATGATGGGAACAGGGCAAACCAAACTACCAAGCCAATTCTTATACTGGGAAGGAAACAAGCTTCCGGGGACCGGTTTCTGCCATTTCAGGCGTCGTCGGCCCGGCTTGCTTGAATCCTGATGGTGCAATGAGCAAGGGACTCACATCTGAGTATACCCTTCCACGCTTATGGTGGACAAAAAGAGTGGTCTGCTTAATTCAGACACTCTGTTCATCACCACCCCCTTTTCTGAATCGTTTTTGGCCACTATAGGTGTGGCAGGGTATACTCAGACATGAGTCCCTTGCTCACTGCTCCATCAGGATTCAAGCAAGCCGGGCCAACGAGGCTGAAATGCCAGAAACCGGTCCCCGGAAGCTTGTATCCTTTCTGGTGAAGAATTGGCTTGGTAGTTTGGTCTGCCCTGTTCCCATGATGCACTGGGCCAGGGACAGACTAATTTGCATATAGCCAGGTTCTGAGCTGGGATGGGGCAGTGAGCTAAATAACGGTGATGGATCAAGCCCTGATCTTTGGACTGGGTAAGAGTGGTCTGCTTAATTCAGACACTCTGTTCATCACCACCCCCTTTTCTGAATCGTTTTTGGCCACTATAGGTGTGGCAGGGTATACTCAGACATGAGTCCCTTGCTCACTGCTCCATCAGGATTCAAGCAAGCCGGGCCGACGAGGCTGAAATGCCAGAAACCGGTCCCCGGAAGCTTGTATCCTTTCTGGTGAAGAATTGGCTTGGTAGTTTGGTCTGCCCTGTTCCCATGATGCACTGGGCCAGGGACAGACTAATTTGCATATAGCCAGGTTCTGAGCTGGGATGGGGCAGTGAGCTAAATAACGGTGATGGATCAAGCCCTGATCTTTGGACTGGGTAAGAGTGGTCTGCTTAATTCAGACACTCTGTTCATCACCACCCCCTTTTCTGAATCGTTTTTGGCCACTATAGGTGTGGCAGGGTATACTCAGACATGAGTCCCTTGCTCACTGCTCCATCAGGATTCAAGCAAGCCGGGCCGACGAGGCTGAAATGCCAGAAACCGGTCCCCGGAAGCTTGTATCCTTTCTGGTGAAGAATTGGCTTGGTAGTTTGGTCTGCCCTGTTCCCATGATGCACTGGGCCAGGGACAGACTAATTTGCATATAGCCAGGTTCTGAGCTGGGATAGGGCAGTGAGCTAAATAACGGTGATGGATCAAGCACTGATCTTTGGACTGGGTAAGAGTGGTCTGCTTAATTCAGACACTCTGTTTATCACCACCCCCTTTTCTGAATCGTTTTTGGCCACTATAGGTGTGGCAGGGTATACTCAGACATGAGTCCCTTGCTCACTGCTCCATCAGGATTCAAGCAAGCCGGGCCGACGAGGCTGAAATGCCAGAAACCGGTCCCCGGAAGCTTGTATCCTTTCTGGTGAAGAATTGGCTTGGTAGTTTGGTCTGCCCTGTTCCCATGATGCACTGGGCCAGAGACAGACTAATTTGCATATAGCCAGGTTCTGAGCTGGGATGGGGCAGTGAGCTAAATAACGGTGATGGATCAAGCCCTGATCTTTGGACTGGGTAAGAGTGGTCTGCTTAATTCAGACACTCTGTTCATCACCACCCCCTTTTCTGAATCGTTTTTGGCCACTATAGGTGTGGCAGGGTGCACTCAGACATGAGTCCCTTGCTCACTGCTCCATCAGGATTCAAGCAAGCCGGGCCGACGAGGCTGAAATGCCAGAAACCGGTCCCCGGAAGCTTGTATCCTTTCTGGTGAAGAATTGGCTTGGTAGTTTGGTCTGCCCTGTTCCCATGATGCACTGGGCCAGGGACAGACTAATTTACATATAGTCAGGTTCTGAGCTGGGATGGGGCAGTGAGCTAAATAACGGTGATGGATCAAGCCCTGATCTTTGGACTGGGTAAGAGTGGTCTGCTTAATTCAGACACTCTGTTCATCACCACCCCCTTTTCTGAATCGTTTTTGGCCACTATAGGTGTGGCAGGGTACACTCAGACATGAGTCCCTTGCTCACTGCTCCATCAGGATTCAAGCAAGCCGGGCCGACGAGGCTGAAATGCCAGAAACCGGTCCCCGGAAGCTTGTATCCTTTCTGGTGAAGAATTGGCTTGGTAGTTTGGTCTGCCCTGTTCCCATGATGCACTGGGCCAGGGACAGACTAATTTGCATATAGCCAGGTTCTGAGCTGGGATGGGGCAGTGAGCTAAATAACGGTGATGGATCAAGCCCTGATCTTTGTACTGGGTAAGAGTGGTCTGCTTAATTCAGACACTCTGTTCATCACCACCCCCTTTTCTGAATCGTTTTTGGCCACTATAGGTGTGGCAGGGTATACTCAGACATGAGTCCCTTGCTCACTGCTCCATCAGGATTCAAGCAAGCCGGGCCGACGAGGCTGAAATGCCAGAAACCGGTCCCCGGAAGCTTGTATCCTTTCTGGTGAAGAATTGGCTTGGTAGTTTGGTCTGCCCTGTTCCCATGATGCACTGGGCCAGGGACAGACTAATTTGCATATAGCCAGGTTCTGAGCTGGGATGGGGCAGTGAGCTAAATAACGGTGATGGATCAAGCCCTGATCTTTGGACTGGGTAAGAGTGGTCTGCTTAATTCAGACACTCTGTTCATCACCACCCCCTTTTCTGAATCGTTTTTGGCCACTATAGGTGTGGCAGGGTATACTCAGACATGAGTCCCTTGCTCACTGCTCCATCAGGATTCAAGAAAGCCGGGCCGACGAGGCTGAAATGCCAGAAACCGGTCACCGGAAGCTTGTATCCTTTCTGGTGAAGAATTGGCTTGGTAGTTTGGTCTGCCCTGTTCCCATGATGCACTGGGCCAGGGACAGACTAATTTGCATATAGCCAGGTTCTGAGCTGGGATGGGGCAGTGAGCTAAATAACGGTGATGGATCAAGCCCTGATCTTTGGACTGGGTAAGAGTGGTCTGCTTAATTCAGACACTCTGTTCATCACCACCCCCTTTTCTGAATCGTTTTTGGCCACTATAGGTGTGGCAGGGTATACTCAGACATGAGTCCCTTGCTCACTGCTCCATCAGGATTCAAGCAAGCCGGGCCGACGAGGCTGAAATGCCAGAAACCGGTCCCCGGAAGCTTGTATCCTTTCTGGTGAAGAATTGGCTTGGTAGTTTGGTCTGCCCTGTTCCCACGATGCACTGGGCCAGGGACAGACTAATTTGCATATAGCCAGGTTCTGAGCTGGGATGGGGCAGTGAGCTAAATAACGGTGATGGATCAAGCCCTGATCTTTGGACTGGGTAAGAGTGGTCTGCTTAATTCAGACACTCTGTTCATCACCACCCCCTTTTCTGAATCGTTTTTGGCCACTATAGGTGTGGCAGGGTGCACTCAGACATGAGTCCCTTGCTCACTGCTCCATCAGGATTCAAGCAAGCCGGGCCGACGAGGCTGAAATGCCAGAAACCGGTCCCCGGAAGCTTGTATCCTTTCTGGTGAAGAATTGGCTTGGTAGTTTGGTCTGCCCTGTTTCCATGATGCACTGGGCCAGGGACAGACTAATTTGCATATAGTCAGGTTCTGAGCTGGGATGGGGCAGTGAGCTAAATAACGGTGATGGATCAAGCCCTGATCTTTGGACTGGGTAAGAGTGGTCTGCTTAATTCAGACACTCTGTTCATCACCACCCCCTTTTCTGAATCGTTTTTGGCCACTATAGGTGTGGCAGGGTATACTCAGACATGAGTCCCTTGCTCACTGCTCCATCAGGATTCAAGCAAGCCGGGCCGACGAGGCTGAAATGCCAGAAACCGGTCCCCGGAAGCTTGTATCCTTTCTGGTGAAGAATTGGCTTGGTAGTTTGGTCTGCCCTGTTCCCATGATGCACTGGGCCAGGGACAGACTAATTTGCATATAGCCAGGTTCTGAGCTGGGATGGGGCAGTGAGCTAAATAACGGTGATGGATCAAGCCCTGATCTTTGGACTGGGTAAGAGTGGTCTGCTTAATTCAGACACTCTGTTCATCACCACCCCCTTTTCTGAATCGTTTTTGGCCACTATAGGTGTGGCAGGGTACACTCAGACATGAGTCCCTTGCTCACTGCTCCATCAGGATTCAAGCAAGCCGGGCCGACGAGGCTGAAATGCCAGAAACTGGTCCCCGGAAGCTTGTATCCTTTCTGGTGAAGAATAGGCTTGGTAGTTTGGTCTGCCCTGTTCCCATGATGCACTGGGCCAGGGACAGACTAATTTGCATATAGCCAGGTTCTGAGCTGGGATGGGGCAGTGAGCTAAATAACGGTGATGGATCAAGCCCTGATCTTTGGACTGGGTAAGAGTGGTCTGCTTAATTCAGACACTCTGTTCATCACCACCCCCTTTTCTGAATCGTTTTTGGCCACTATAGGTGTGGCAGGGTATACTCAGACATGAGTCCATTGCTCACTGCTCCATCAGAATTCAAGCAAGCCGGGCCGACGAGGCTGAAATGCCAGAAACCGGTCCCCGGAAGCTTGTATCCTTTCTGGTGAAGAATTGGCTTGGTAGTTTGGTCTGCCCTGTTCCCATGATGCACTGGGCCAGGGACAGACTAATTTGCATATAGCCAGGTTCTGAGCTGGGATGGGGCAGTGAGCTAAATAACGGTGATGGATCAAGCCCTGATCTTTGGACTGGGTAAGAGTGGTCTGCTTAATTCAGACACTCTGTTCATCACCACCCCCTTTTCTGAATCGTTTTTGGCCACTATAGGTTTGGCAGGGTATACTCAGACATGAGTCCCTTGCTCACTGCTCCATCAGGATTCAAGCAAGCCGGGCCGACGAGGCTGAAATGCCAGAAACCGGTCACCGGAAGCTTGTATCCTTTCTGGTGAAGAATTGGCTTGGTAGTTTGGTCCTCCCTGTTCCCATGATGCACTGGGCCAGGACAGACTAATTTGCATATAGCCAGGTTCTGAGCTGGGATGGGGCAGTGAGCTAAATAACGGTGATGGATCAAGCCCTGATCTTTGGACTGGGTAAGAGTGGTCTGCTTAATTCAGACACTCTGTTCATCACCACCCCCTTTTCTGAATCGTTTTTGGCCACTATAGGTGTGGCAGGGTATACTCAGACATGAGTCCCTTGCTCACTGCTCCATCAGGATTCAAGCAAGCCGGGCCGACGAGGCTGAAATGCCAGAAACCGGTCCCCGGAAGCTTGTATCCTTTCTGGTGAAGAATTGGCTTGGTAGTTTGGTCTGCCCTGTTCCCATGATGCACTGGGCCAGGGACAGACTAATTTGCATATAGCCAGGTTCTGAGCTGGGATGGGGCAGTGAGCTAAATAACGGTGATGGATCAAGCCCTGATCTTTGGACTGGGTAAGAGTGGTCTGCTTAATTCAGACACTCTGTTCATCACCACCCCCTTTTCTGAATCGTTTTTGGCCACTATAGGTGTGGCAGGGTATACTCAGACATGACTCCCTTGCTCACTGCTCCATCAGGATTCAAGCAAGCCGGGCCGACGAGGCTGAAATGCCAGAAACCGGTCCCCGGAAGCTTGTATCCTTTCTGGTGAAGAATTGGCTTGGTAGTTTGTTCTGCCCTGTTCCCATGATGCACTGGGCCAGGGACAGACTAATTTGCATATAGTCAGGTTCTGAGCTGGGATGGGGCAGTGAGCTAAATAACGGTGATGGATCAAGCCCTGATCTTTGGACTGGGTAAGAGTGGTCTGCTTAATTCAGACACTCTGTTCATCACCACCCCCTTTTCTGAATCGTTTTTGGCCACTATAGGTGTGGCAGGGTATACTCAGACATGAGTCCCTTGCTCACTGCTCCATCAGGATTCAAGCAAGCCGGGCCGACGAGGCTGAAATGCCAGAAACCGGTCCCCGGAAGCTTGTATCCTTTCTGGTGAAGAATTGGCTTGGTAGTTTGGTCTGCCCTGTTCCCATGATGCACTGGGCCAGGGACAGACTAATTTGCATATAGCCAGGTTCTGAGCTGGGATGGGGCAGTGAGCTAAATAACGGTGATGGATCAAGCCCTGATCTTTGGACTGGGTAAGAGTGGTCTGCTTAATTCAGACACTCTGTTCATCACCACCCCCTTTTCTGAATCGTTTTTGGCCACTATAGGTGTGGCAGGGTACACTCAGACATGAGTCCCTTGCTCACTGCTCCATCAGGATTCAAGCAAGCCGGGCCGACGAGGCTGAAATGCCAGAAACTGGTCCCCGGAAGCTTGTATCCTTTCTGGTGAAGAATAGGCTTGGTAGTTTGGTCTGCCCTGTTCCCATGATGCACTGGGCCAGGGACAGACTAATTTGCATATAGCCAGGTTCTGAGCTGGGATGGGGCAGTGAGCTAAATAACGGTGATGGATCAAGCCCTGATCTTTGGACTGGGTAAGAGTGGTCTGCTTAATTCAGACACTCTGTTCATCACCAGCCCCTTTTCTGAATCGTTTTTGGCCACTATAGGTGTGGCAGGGTATACTCAGACATGAGTCCCTTGCTCACTGCTCCATCAGAATTCAAGCAAGCCGGGCCGACGAGGCTGAAATGCCAGAAACCGGTCCCCGGAAGCTTGTATCCTTTCTGGTGAAGAATTGGCTTGGTAGTTTGGTCTGCCCTGTTCCCATGATGCACTGGGCCAGGGACAGACTAATTTGCATATAGCCAGGTTCTGAGCTGGGATGGGGCAGTGAGCTAAATAACGGTGATGGATCAAGCCCTGATCTTTGGACTGGGTAAGAGTGGTCTGCTTAATTCAGACACTCATTTCATCACCACCCCCTTTTCTGAATCGTTTTTGGCCACTATAGGTTTGGCAGGGTATACTCAGACATGAGTCCCTTGCTCACTGCTCCATCAGGATTCAAGCAAGCCGGGCCGACGAGGCTGAAATGCCAGAAACCGGTCACCGGAAGCTTGTATCCTTTCTGGTGAAGAATTGGCTTGGTAGTTTGGTCTGCCCTGTTCCCATGATGCACTGGGCCAGGGACAGACTAATTTGCATATAGCCAGGTTCTGAGCTGGGATGGGGCAGTGAGCTAAATAACGGTGATGGATCAAGCCCTGATCTTTGGACTGGGTAAGAGTGGTCTGCTTAATTCAGACACTCTGTTCATCACCACCCCCTTTTCTGAATCGTTTTTGGCCACTATAGGTGTGGCAGGGTATACTCAGACATGAGTCCCTTGCTCACTGCTCCATCAGGATTCAAGCAAGCCGGGCCGACGAGGCTGAAATGCCAAAAACCGGTCCCCGGAAGCTTGTATCCTTTCTGGGGAAGAATTGGCTTGGTAGTTTGGTCTGCCCTGTTCCCATGATGCACTGGGCCAGGGACAGACTAATTTGCATATAGCCAGGTTCTGAGCTGGGATGGGGCAGTGAGCTAAATAACGGTGATGGATCAAGCCCTGATCTTTGGACTGGGTAAGAGTGGTCTGCTTAATTCAGACACTCTGTTCATCACCACCCCCTTTTCTGAATCGTTTTTGGCCACTATAGGTGTGGCAGGGTATACTCAGACATGAGTCCCTTGCTCACTGCTCCATCAGGATTCAAGCAAGCCGGGCCGACGAGGCTGAAATGCCAGAAACCGGTCCCCGGAAGCTTGTATCCTTTCTGGTGAAGAATTGGCTTGGTAGTTTGGTCTGCCCTGTTCCCATGATGCACTGGGCCAGGGACAGACTAATTTGCATATAGCCAGGTTCTGAGCTGGGATGGGGCAGTGAGCTAAATAACGGTGATGGATCAAGCCCTGATCTTTGGACTGGGTAAGAGTGGTCTGCTTAATTCAGACACTCTGTTCATCACCACCCCCTTTTCTGAATCACTTTCTAAAAGTGCCATTTTCAAACATACAATTTAAAAACAACCTTCACTGAAAGATGTGTTTTAAGATTCTGAGCTCAGGGAGCCCAAACTCCACATCTCGACCTCTTCCAAAATGAAAGTTACACTTGTAAGATGTTACAATTCAACTCCATTGATAACCTATGTGTCATGATTACGAGTACGCATACAGCAACCATCCCTCACCTTTCCCGGTTTCGCCTGTCACGTATGTATGCATCAGGGACTACATATCCCACAAGGCTTAGGGGCCTATCTCAGACAGACAGGAAGGAGCACACTCCTACTTAAACCCCGCCTCCAATGGAAACGGTGCTTGACAAACTGCCTACGGAGCCTTCGACCTGTTTGCCGTTTCTACGTTTCCCTGTGTCCTGCCAACTTCACATTTCTGCCGGGATTGGGAACGCGCTACTTGAAGCGCAACTGTGCTTCCTGAACTCTTAAGTCCTTTTCCTTTGTTTTGCGGTGATTACCGCGGAACCGGTTTGGAGCCCGCGTCTCTGTTCACAGGAACCGAACAGGAGACGCTGAGATATTCACGCTGTTTGGGAGCGTGTCAGAAAACCTCCCTACAGGCGGAACTCTGAATTAACCGAAGCACCTCTAGGCTGACGTGCTGTAAGTCTCGGTTCAGGAACCGAACCGAAGAACTTTATTTTCTTGTTTTACTTTGCTTTCTGGACTTTGGATTTGCGTGGGAGACCAGAGTACTTTCACGTCCCCTTTCTTGTTACGAATTCGCTCCGGAGTAAAGTGAGCAACGTGAGAGTCGGAGACTGCGCATGAAGGCGCTCTCCTCTCACAACACGCGAAGATCTTCCCAGCAGTACTTCTCCCGGAACCCTCAGACCCTACAGGATTACAAGCACCCATCCGACTGCGCATCAAGGCACTCTCCTATCAAGGCACCCACAACCACTAGAGCATTCCTCTGGAGAGAGATCCTGGACAAATTCCTGTAAGTGCGATAGGGGTTGTGTCTTTCTGTGTACTGGTGGGGAGTGTGTTTGCGGTACTTCTCATTCTGTTCTTGTTTTCTTCTATATGCAGGGGTCCCAGAGGGAGTATAGAAGACAGTCACCTAATCCTGTGACGGAACAGGCTTCTTTTGTTATTTTGTCCCATTCCCCTTTTCCCTTGAATACTTCACTACGCGCTGATACATTGTGGTGAGTTTAGTGTTTAGGGGACGTTGGGAAATATTCTTCACGGCTTCGTTCCTGCTGGCCGTTCCTAAGGTTAGTGGCTTATTATTTTTGGCGCTACTGACACCTGACAGATTGTCAAGCCCAAGTTAATAGCTGAAAAAAAAACTACTGGGGGCTGGCTCTAATCAGTAGGGCTGAGCCGGAAAACCAACTAACAACACAAAAATGCCAATACTGATCACAATCAATTTCTGTGATAATAAATATACATCCTAAACAAGAAAAGAAATTCATGAAAGGGTATTGACTATTTAATAGTTTTTTATTTTAAAGTATTTTTTAACAGGTTTCAAAATTTAATACATAGTACAAACGATTTTTACTTCTTCCAACAAGACATAAATATAGTCAACATACACACAATCATTCATTCAATTCCACAAACATATCACAAGTAACCAGATTCAAGTCAGACACTCACACTACGAAAATATATTCTGAACATATCCAATAAAAAACTACTAGCAAAAGAAAGCCACAATCTACAGAGAGTTATAAACAGTAAACAACTATTTTATAACGTACATTCCTAAGTCTCAAATCACTTATATGAATTTATTTGAAATTAAAAATGAAACGGTAATGTACAGAACTAGGGACACCAGGTTAGACTGTTTGAACCCCTGGATGATCCCGTAGATCACAGTGGCGGGGCCTACGCATTTCGAATCCCACTGCAGTTAGTAGGGATTCTCTTCAGGGCCTATTGTAGGAATCTGGAGAGATAAAAAAATAACAAGAAAAGAAACATCAGTGATGTCAAATATTTTAAATTCTTAAATTCATAAGAACCAATTGAGGGCACATCAGGAGCACTACTTCGCAATACGACACTTTAATAGCCAGCCCGAGCGATGGATACTAACGCAGTACTCACCTCGCTCTTAGAAAGCTTCAATGCTTTATAGCATGAGGTACAATCCTCTAGACTAGAAAACCAAGAACTCAGGAAAGAGATGGGTACCATTAGGAGAGAGGTGGCGGGTATCTCTAGACAAGGAGGTAGATCATATATACGTGAAGCAACCCTACCCCCTCCTTCTCAGGCTGCACAACCCTCAACCTCTACATCTCCAGATGGGGGTTTCTTTACTCCCAGTTCCGCTTTCCCATCAGCTGCTGGATCAGTCCCGACGGTGCACGTTCTTCAGCACACCGGAATGCCCTTGGCCCCTCCCGAGCGGTTTTACGGGGATCCAAAGAAATTTGAAACGTTTCTGAACCAATGTCGCCTACATTTCTTATGCAAACCTGCGGTTTTCCAGGAAGAAGCAACCAAAACCGCGTTTATGATGTCATATTTGGGTGGGAATGCGGCAAGTTGGTCCATTCCTCTAATGGAACGCAATGATCCTGTTTTACAGAATTTTGCAGGATTCTGCCAGGAGATGAGGAAATTGTTTGACCGCAAGTCACATATGCTAACCTTAGACCGGGAGCTATTAACCCTTCGTCAGGGTTCTCAAGATCTCCTGTCATACATAACCACCTTCAACCGACTAGTTGTAGAATCCGATTGGCCTCCAGCAAAACGGACTTCCCTTTTTTATCAAGGGCTGCGGGGCGAACTAAAGGATGTTCTCTCACAGGTGGTGCAGCTGCCGCAGACTTGCGAGGAAATGATAGATCTCACGGTGCAACTGGATCACCGCTTACTCGAACGGAAGGGCGACCGATCCAAAGCCGACGTTCGTTTCTTGCCTTCCAAACCAAGACCCCATCAGGAAGAACCTACTAAACAGAGCGATAGACCTGAACCCATGCAGATTGGGGGCATCAGGGGCCCCCTGACGACGGAAGAGAGGGACAAACGGAGGAAAATTATGCTCTGTATGTATTGTGGGTAGGCAGGCCATTTCATCAAGGACTGTCGAGCTCGAGCCCAATTGCCTAACCAAAAATCGATGCAAAAAGGACAAGCAGTGATCAGAGTATTGGAGGGGTCGGGAAACGAACAAGCTTGAACCGGGGGGAGGTCACTGGTTCAATAGGCGCCTGGACAACGATCTCTTCAGTGATGGCAAATACCATCCTGAGTACGGCCGCTCATCTCACAGTGGAAGTACGGTTGTATCAAGAAGAAACCCATCACATTGTGGTAGCAGCCTTGATAGACTCAGGAGCAACCGGCAATTTTATTGACCAAGCATACTCTCGATTGATAGGAGTGGAATGGCAGAAGAAGAAGGCCCCCACTCAAGTCCACGCCGTAGATGGAAAAACCCTCACATCGGGACCTGTCTGGTATCACACCGTCCCCCTCCTTATGAAGCTGGGGGAACATCATTATGAATCCATCCAATTCGATGTTATAGATGCCCCGCAGTTCCGTCTGATTTTAGGTATGCCATGGCTCATAGTCCATAATCCTACGATCAGATGGGCCGAGCGCTCAGTGAAGATGGAATCCTTGTACTGTCTCGAACATTGTACACATAAGAGGAGTTTATCGGAGAAGCAACATGAAGGCACCAAGGTAGTCTTCTTGGCTACTGCTTGCCCTCCTTTGGAATACTGTTGTACGATAACCTTGCCCGGAGAATACGACGAATATCGATAAACAACTGGCCACACAATTACCCCCTCATCGGGCATATGATTGCAGAATAGAGCTGACCCCTGGAGCAGAAATACCATGTAGCAGGGTGGATGCACTAACGGAACCAGAAACGCAATATCTCCGTAATTACATTGATGAATACCTTGCCTCCGGGTTCATCAGACATTCTTCCTCACCAGCTTCCTCGCCCCTCTTTTTTATCTCGAATATCGAATTTTGAGGTCGGTGGGGTCCACTGAGGGTTTCTTTAGGAGGGGGTTGACCTCGGCGTGTTTCCAGTTGTCCGGGAACGAGGCGGTCGCCAGGGAGCGGTTGATGGTGTGGCGGAGCATGGGTGCGATGGTGTCGGCGGCTCTGTTGAAGATGTGGTGGGGGCAGGGGTCCGTGGGGGCCCCTGAGTGGATTGACTTCCTTGTCTTCAGTATGTCTTCGGTGGTGAGGGCTGTCCAGTCATCAATCGCTGGTTTCCGGGTGTCGGGGGTGGTTGGTGAGGGTTCAGTGTGTTGGTTGTCGTTGTCGAAGTTGTCGTAGATGCTCTTGATTTTGTGGTGGAAAAAGGTGCTGAGTTTATCGCAGAGGTCTTGTGAGGGAGGGATGTCGGTAGACTCGCTGGTGGGTTGAGCGAACTCCTTGATGATGCTGAAGAGTTCCTTGCTGTTGTGTGCGTGGGTGGAGATTCTGTCTTCAATCGCTTTTTTCCTCGTTTCTCTGATGAGTTGATGGTTGGTGTTAGTGGCGGCTCTGAAGTTGTAGTGGGCTTCTGTGGATTTGATGTTTCTCCAGGCCTTTTCGAGGCGGCGGCATGTGCGCCTGGACTCTCGAAGTTCGGTGGTAAACCATCTGGCTTTCTTGGCACGGGTATTGTTGTTTTTCTTGAGGGGGGCTATGGTGTTGGTGCTGTCCGAGATCCATCTATGCAGGGTTCGGGCTGCGGTGTTGGGGTAGTCGTTTTCCGCGATGGTTGGGGTGGAGTTGTTGAGTGAGTAGGTGAGCTGGTCGTCGGTGATTTTGGTCCAGTTTCTTTGTGGAAGCAGGTGCTGGTGTCTGTGGATGGTGGGTGTTCTGAAGGTGAAGTGGACGCAACGATGGTCGGTCCATGGGAGTTCGGTGGTGTGGCTGAAGGTGATGGAGTTTCCTGTAGTGAAGAGGGGGTCGAGGGTGTGTCCTGCTGAGTGCGTGGGCTCGGTCACGATCTGGCAGAGTCCAATGTTGTGGAGGTTGTCCAGGAGGCATGTGGTGTTGGGGTCCGGTTGATTGTCGAGGTGGAGGTTGAGGTCTCCCAGCAGGGTGTAGTTGGTGGATACGATGGCCTGCGGGGAGATAATGTCCGTGATGGAGTTGGCGAAGGGTCCGCGGGGTCCAAGGGGTCGGTAGATGAGGGTTCCTCGGAGGGCGGCGGTGGGGCTGGCCAGTATCTTGAAGTGAAGGTGTTCCATCAGTTCTGTGGACTCGTCAGGGAGTGTGCTCAGGCGGAGGCTGGATTTGTGGACGATGGCGATTCCTCCTCCTGGGTGGGTGGGGCGGCTCTTCCTGGAGATCTTGTATCCTTGGCGGTTGGCGATGGCGATGTCCGGTCCCGACGTGGTGTTGGTCCAGGTTTCGGTGAAGAATGCTACGTCCGGGGTGGTGCTGTCGAGGAGGTCCCAGATTTCTGTGGCCTGTTTGTGGAGGGATCGGACGTTGAGGAGGATGCATTGCAGGGTCTTCGGTTCGATTGTGTTCTTGTGGGCAGGTTGTGCTGGATCCGTGTTCTTGGCGGTGCTGCAGGTGTGCCGGCAGCGGTGACAGCTGAAGGGTCCATGGGTGTCGGCTGGTGATGCTAGCTTGCAGTTGTTGTTGCAGCCTGGGTTGAGTGCGTGGAGTGCTGCTGGGTCGTAGCGTTGGCAGGGCGGAGGTCCAGGGTTCCTGGTGCTGGTCGCGGACGGGTCACGAACGGGCGCCTTCGGTGCACCAGCGGCGCGCCCGCAGTGGCCGCCATTAAGTAGGGGTCGGGGAGGGCTGTACAGCTGGGAGGCGGGAGCGGGGAGGGGAGCTGGATTGGGCCGGTCGCGCTGGGGGGGGAGGGGCTGCGGGGGCAGCAGCGGCGGGGAAAGGTAAAGGGAGGAAAGAAGGGATAAAGAAAAAAGGGAAAATAAGCAGAAATAAGGCACAAAAGAGCAGAGATGCAGAAAAGAGCAGAAAGGTGAAAGATAGAAAGGGTAGAAAAACAAGTGAAAACGAGTGAAGGAGCAGAGGGAGAGAAAGGGAAAATGGGCAGAAATAAGGCACAAAAGAGCAGAGGTGCAGAAAGGTGAAAGATAGAAAGCGTAGAAAAACGAGTGAAAACGAGTGAAGGAGCAGAGGGAGAGAAAGGGAAAATGGGCAGAAATAAGGCACAAAAGAGCAGAAATGCAGAAAGGTGCAGAAAGGTGAAAGATAGAAAGGGTAGAAAAACGAGTGAAGGAGCAGAGTGAGAGAAAGGAGACAGAGGTCCACTGGGCCACCAGGGATGAGGCGCAGGGAAACCTGCGGGTGGAGAAGGGCCTCGATCACCAACACTCAAGAGTGCAGGGGCAGGGGCACCTCACTTAATGGTGGAGCTGCGAGGGTGGGAGAGCAATTTCACTGACAATGAGTCAGTGGTCTTACTCGCCTGTCCCCGCAATGGCCGCCATTAAGTAGGGGTCAGGGAGGGCTGGACAGCTGGGAGGCGGGAGCGGGGAGGGGAGCTGGATTGGGCCGGTCGCGCTGAGGGGGGAGGGGCCGCGGGGGCAGCAGCGGCGGGGAAAGGTAAAGGGAGGAAAGAAGGGATAAAGAAAAAAGGGAAAATAAGCAGAAATAAGGCACAGAGGGGCAGAGATGCAGAAAAGAGCAGAAAGGTGAAAGATAGAAAGGGTAGAAAAACGAGTGAAAACGAGTGAAGGAGCAGAGGGAGAGAAAGGGAAAATGGGCAGAAATAAGGCACAAAAAAACCAGAGGTGCAGAAAGGTGAAAGATAGAAAGGGTAGAAAAACGAGTGAAGGAGCAGAGGGAGAGAAAGGGAAAATGGGCAGAAATAAGGCACAAAAGAGCAGAGATGCAGAAAGGTGCAGAAAGGTGAAAGATAGAAAGGGTAGAAAAACGAGTGAAGGAGCAGAGTGAGAGAAAGGAGACAGAGGTCCACTGGGCCACCAGGGATGAGGCGCAGGGAAACCTGCGGGTGGAGGAGGGCCTCGATCACCAACACTCAAGAGTGCAGGGGCAGGGGCACCTCACTTAATGGTGGAGCTGCGAGGGTGGGAGAGCAATTTCACTGACAATGAGTCAGTGGTCTTGCTCCTTACCCTTCAAAACACAGGCTAAATTAGGCTGTTCATGGTTGCAAGAACCGTGCAACTGAATATGTCTACACATTAATGAGTGATCAGGCATTTCTGTGCACTCTTCACCTTTTAGAAAAACCTCCCTCCCTTCTCTAAGGCATCTGTATGTGAAAGGGAGTGACCAGGCTTCATGGAGATATGAACTACCCAGCGGTTCGTATCTACCAATGGCAACATATTTCTTACAATTTGTAAATTTAAATAAAGCAAACGGTAATGTAATTAAACCGTGGATAAGCCACGTTGCAGCCATGTCCTCTGCCACAGAGAAGGGCAAAGACTCCAATTTTTCAATGTGTAACATGGAAAAAGATGCATCTCTCATTGAAAGCAAACGCTGCTTGTCAGTCAAACTAAAAGGGGCAAAGAGGGAGGAGACATTCATGTAATTCCAAGGCACTTTACCGGCCTTAAGTGTCTGCAGGGTCCATGCAAACTGCATAATGGAACGCAATTGATTTTGACCATGGTATAAAACAGACACTTCATTTTGCACAATATCAACAACAGACGATACAATATTATCCAATGTTTAAATGCGGGAAGAAAGCGTGTTAATGCTATTATCTACAACTGCAAGCACCTTCTCCTGGTTAGCTTGATCACTAGCCCTAAGGCGGGTAGCCGCCTCAATCTGTGACGTTTTCCAGATTTCATTATAAACCGCATATATCCATCGTTTTGATCTACCACTAGCCGGGCCTTTTATAAAATCATTTAAATCAACATCACCCATTAGTTTAGATAGATGCAATTTATATATATATATATATATATTTCTTTATTCGGTTTTGCATAATAGAAAGCCATAAAAGCAGTATTACAATCAGATAAAAAAAAATATTAACAAGTAATACACAATCATTACACTTCAAAAATAGACTTTCCACACTAGCAATGAGGATCACTATCTGGACAACGATAAAAAAAATTCCAATTCATAAGTAAAAAAGATTCTTTACAGATTTGTTCTATGTTTAAAAATACATTTAAAAAAAATTGACGACGTGATAACAAATACATTCAGACTCTAAAAACTGCAGTCGCAACATAGCTGGGCGGCATTGCCTAATAACCCACTTTTTTAACAGAGGTAAAAACCAGAGTCTCCGATGAACATGATAAAATTTGCAGAACAGGACAGTATGTATAGTCGACTGCTCTGATGTATCATCACAGGGGCAAGGCAAAAGAATTAGGTCCCAGCTATTTTTCATTGGGAATGCTACTAGTCGATGGAAGAAATGTAATCTAAATCTCGTCAAAAGAAGTCGCTCAAATACTTTAAACTCGTATGTTAAATAGGGCTGAATTATCAAGGTGATCTGAACAGCAATTACATGTTGGGCAGAAGGTTTCATGGCTTCACTAGCAAGCCTTAAGCCTTCTAGATGGTTCAGTGCCCTTGCTTTCAGATCCTTCCTCGAGATTTCACAAATCTTCTCAGGCGTTGTATAGTAAGACTCTAACCCAAAGTCAGTGAGAAAGTTTTTCACATAGAGGAGCCAACTTATTTTCAGTGAGTAGTCTAATTTCATGCACTCTGCCATGATTTCCTTTGTTATTAAGTTCTTTTCAGAAATCCATACTCGTCGCCAAATTAAAAGTGGTTGGATTTTTACCAAGTCCCCTAAATATGGTATCCCCAATTCCATGTGACAGGCTAATGTGGAAATTCGTTTGGATGCCGCTAAAAGAAACCTTAAAAAAGTATTTTCTGCCACCTGCTGGGAACTAGTGTTGGCATGCCCCCACACTCCAGCTCCGTACAGGGCTATTGACTGCCATTTAGGACAATACATTTTTAGTAGTTCCACGGGGGGCCTTTTTCCCAGCCTTTTTGAGAAATTTATGAGGGCGGTGATGGCTCTCATGAAAAGATGTTTTCTTGCCTCAACCGCAGCTTTCCAATTCAATTTCTCATCTATTATAATGCCCAAGTTGGGATAATGGGCCATTGATTCAAGTTTCTGATTACTGAGGAAGATATCTTTAACCCGTATTTTCCCTGTGCCTGCTGCCATTATATATGTCTATTTTTATATTTATATGTAGATCAAGGCTCCCCATGAAGTGTTCATACCTATCCAAGGCCTTCTGCAGTTCGTGAGGGGTACGAGCCAGTATCACGGCGTTGTCTGCATAGAGCAGAGCTGGGATCGGACGCTTTCTTACTTGGGGTAGGTCCCGGCCCCCCTTCAGCATCTCCACCTCCAAGCAATTTGTGTAGAGGGAGAACAGAAAGGGGGCCAGGACACACCCTTGACGAACACCACGCTCCACTCCAAACGACGCCGATAGTTCGCCCTTTGTACCGAAATGTACCCTCGCGGAGGCCTTGGAATATAACTCCCTCAAGAAATCTACAAGGGGGGCATCTACTCCTATTTGTATCAGAACAGTCCAAAGCTTTGCGTGGCAGACACAATCAAACGCAGCCGACAAGTCTACATAGACCATATATAGCTTGCCCTGTTTTGCTTGAACATATTTCCCCAGCATCATAGAAAGATTTAAGGCCTGTTCTGTTTTGCCAAAACCCTCCCTGAAGCCGAATTGAATGTCGGAGAGGACCCCACCGTCCTCAGCCCACCGCTGGAGACGCTCAGGCACGACTCTACCCACTACCTTGCCCAGCGAATCCAGCAGTGAGATAGGGCGGTAACGCGATACCTCTTGTCGGTCTCCTTTCTTAAATATTGCGCAGTAGTATACTCTTTCCTGAGCCTACTAATTGCCTGGGGGTCTCAGGTGGTTTTATTCAAAGCTACTTTTAGTTTAGTATGGGCCACCGTACAACTATGGTTAAACCACCCAGCCTGCCTAGATTGAACTGTTTTGGGCTTTGCTGTCAGTAATTCCTTTGTTTTTACTAGGATTACAGCAAAGTTACTTAGGACCTCCTCATCTGTGGCTGCTAAATCAAGACATCTCATAATATGTGGGTAGGCTACTCTGATCAGCTTTTCAGTGATTTGCCCGGGGTGGATCGTATCCCATCGTATAGAGAACCCATTTATCTTATCTATATGTAGAGTGTTCTGGCTTAGTGCGTTTACTATAATCTGTGAGGATGAATGTGAATGTATCAAATGAAGTTCAAACCTGAGGGCAGAATGATCACTTAATATATTGGGTAGCACCTCAAAGTTCCTTACTCTATTAACAAGAGGATTTGATACTAAAACATAGTCGACTGTTGTTTCATGCCCCCTCCCTAGATATGTTGGCAGCAGCCGGTCCAGGGTTGGTACCAAATTATTAACTATTGTAAGACCTAAAGCTGACATAACTTCATTCATGTAGGACCCCAGCTTAGTATGGCTAAAGTGGACGAGGGGGCTATCGTGTTCGTCACTAACCCCCAGATGTTATTCCTGCTAAGTGGGCAGGGGTGCAGGTTAAAGTCCCCCGCCCATACAATATTCACGGTTCCTTTTTCTCCGTGATCCCGACTAAGCTGGAAAAGCTTATCATAAAGGTTAGACACGACCCTCAAGACCTGTCCTTCCGCTAAATTGTTATACAAATTAAGCAAGAAGATAGTCTCTTTATTATTAAAGAAGGGACAGAGGAGCTGAAAGTTGACATTCAATTCTACAACAGTTACTTTTACATCTTGTATTGTAATTGCTACAAAAATGGTCAGTCCTCCCTTGGGCCTGCCCATGACTCCCGCTAAGGCTGGAGAAAAATAGGTTCTATAACCTAGGAGATGGGGTTCGCTCGTAGACCATGTCTCCTGGAGAAAAATGATTTTGTACCTTTCCAGGAAGCTCAAGGCACTGCCATCTTCAAACTTAGAGCGAAGGCCCACAATATTCCAGAAGATGACACTTAGGGCTTGGGAATCCTTTGTTAGAGTGCCACCTAGTGGGGGAATAGGGTCTGATTTTTCCTCATAATCCCCCGGGGAATCCTCATCCGATGGTGGTCAATCAACCATCTCTAGACAACTGTATCTATTCGATGTCGGGATACTTCTCCATCCATCCCTATAGACTGCCTCTCTTGTATAATTCCTAACAGGGTTACCTCCCCACTCCTCCCTGTCGCTACCCCAGTAACGGGGGCCCATTGTATGCCAGATTCCCTCATAGGATGAACCATTTTGATTTCTGGGCGGATATAAAAAGGAGAGGCGTTTTGTTCCTATGCCTTCATTTAAGCCAGCCTGTCCCCATGAACAAATGTAGTCAACTGTTCGGGGATCTTTCGAAATTAATGAGGACGCAATCTCCCCGAATGGATTTCCTTCCATGCCCCACCCAAGTGGTCCTACGCACCATAAGGATCTTGGTCGGCCCAAAAGGCGGTAATGGTCGGTTCGTGCTGAGCCAGTGCTGGACCTTGTTTTTTAATGACCAACTAGTTGCTGTGGCTGAATCAGCCAATTCTGGTACACCGGTCATCATTACCACGTAGGGGCTTGCCTCAGGGGGCAAGTTGACGGGAAATCTGCCGCCAGAGGGTCCCCTGTCCCACTCCTCATTTGGGTTTAAAGCCGGGGTCTTGGGGATCTTATTAATGCGTTCCTGACTGATCTGTGGTGTTGGAGGTACCGGCTTCTCTACAGTTTTCTTTTTACTTACTGTAGGGGGTTTAGGTTTTTCTACTGGGCCTGGAGTTAATAATCTTTTAGCTTGTTGGACTTTTGAGTTGTTAGTAGTCACCTTATTTTCCCCAGTTTTTTGAGCTCCCAAATTTGGGGGATTTTTTATGAGGGATGTCAGTTCAGTTAACTGTTTTTCAATTTGCTGCAATCTGGCTTCTAGTGGGGTGAAGCAAAATTGGAATAAATCCCCAATTTTTTTCAAAAGTTGACTATCATCTATTACATCTCTTCCCCCCAGCAGATTAACCATTGAGTCTACACTGATCGGTCCTACGATCTCTTTTTGGACTTGAGTTAGATGGACCGTATGCCTATCTTGTTTCCCTCTCTGCGTAGTGTAATCTAACTTCTCTGCTTGCTTTTTTGGTGGCTCATGTGTCTGATCGCCCTTAGGTCTTTCCAGTTTTTCTTTCTTTTTTCGTACTGCTCCCTCCCTCCTATCTCTCAACTGTCTTGTTTCCTCTGGTGTAGTTTGGATAACTAAGTCAGGGGTCTTTTCCAGATCCAAACTTAGTGCTAAGTCGGATAACAGTTGTGAGGCCGATAGGTCAACTGCATTTGGTAAGCTATGGATGTCAGCACGGACTTCCAGCAAACCCGACTCCCTGGCCTGCTCAGGTGTTTTAGCAGTCGCTAGGTGTCCTAGAGAAGATCTTTTTGCGTGAGCTAAATCTTGGGACACTCTTCGTTCCATGAGGGAGATGCCTTGGTCTATAAAGGAGTTTGCCCTAATAATGAAACTATCTAAAGGGCCTATAAGCTGGGCCTCTCCTGCCGCTGTTTTGCTTCTGCTACCTCGTGTTGTCATGGTAAAGTCCCCAGAGCGATTTAAGGACCCGGGCGTGATACCTAATACGAATGGCGATTAGTTTCTACAGGATTACAAGATTAGACATAAATACAATTTACATACGGTTTTACAACAGGTGCTGGGCAAAAGGAGTTAGAGGGGGGGCCCGGTCCGGTCTTACACGGTCTCTAACGGGCCGCTGCCCGCGCGCGTCCCGCATTTCGCGTGTATGGACTTGGTTAAGTAGAGAGGGGCGGGGGGCGGGAAGAGTCACCAGGTGTGGCCGATGGAGCGCCGCAGAGACTGCTGGGACTCGCAGTCCCGCTCCAACACCACCTCGCAGCAGTCAGTCAGCCCCAGGGTCGGGTACGATATCCAGATGTCCCGGTATGCAGGGTCTGAAAGCATGTTCCCCAAGCGTCCTCAGAGGCTGCTCAGTCCTTAAAAATCCTCGACTACGAGCGGCGCCCCCGAAGCGGGGGCCGCGAGTCGTGATAAGGACCTGAGAGGCGGGGGCGGGAAGAGTCACCAGGTGCGGCCGATGGAGCGCCGCAGAGACTGCTGGGACTCGCAGTCCCGCTCCAACACCACCTCGCAGCAGTCAGTCAGCCCCAGGGTCGGGTACGATATCCAGGTGTCCCGGTAGGCAGGGTATGAAAGCAGATTCCCCAAGCGTCCACAGAGGCTGCTCAGTCCTTAAAAGTCCTCGACTACGAGCGGCTCCCGCGAAGCGAGGGCCGCGAGTCGTGATAAGGACCTGAGAGGCGGGGGCGGGAAGAGTCACCAGGTGCGGCCGATGGAGCGCCGCAGAGACTGCTGGGACTCGCAGTCCCGCTCCAACACCACCTCGCAGCAGTCAGTCAGCCCCAGGGTCGGGTACGATATCCAGATGTCCCGGTAAGCAGGGTATGAAAGCAGGTTCCCCAAGCTTCCACAGAGGCTGCTCAGTCCTTAAAAGTCCACGACTACGAGCGGCTACGAGTTGGCTATGTGAAGGACAAATGTTTCACGAGCTGAAGTCAGGGCAACTTCTTTTTGTGACAATAGGGCTCTTATTCTACTCATTCCATTGAACTCTGACTTCAAGGTTGGAATTCGCGGCCAGATGGAAACATCCAGGTTCCCATGCGGAGGAGGATACAAAACATTTTTACAGCAAACTACACGTTCAGTGACTGTAACCACATAAGCGATGCCTATTTGAAAGAGGGGACAATTGCGGGAACGGGAGTACCCTTCAAAACACAGGCTAAATTAGGCTGTTCATGGTTGCAAGAACCGTGCAACTGAATATGTCTACACATTAATGAGTGATCAGGCGTTTCTGTGCACTCTTCACCTTTTAGAAAAACCTCCCTCCCTTCTCTAAGGCATCTGTATGTGAAAGGGAGTGACCAGGCTTCATGGAGATATGAACTACCCAGTGGTTCGTATCTACCAATGTAATGTAAATGTAAATGTCGGAATTTGTAAAGCGCACAGCTACCTCCACCGGAGGTGTCCCGGCGCTGTCTGTATACCACTTAGGAACCCTTCCTGGCTTTCCTGGGAAATGTCCACTCCTGGGCACCCCCCAGGTGCAGCCAGGCATCCCAGCGCTTTTGGGGCCGTTGTGGAGACTAAGCAAGCTATTGCCCAGAGTTGCAGCGTGGGACCCATGATCAGAACAGGCACTGAGGCTAGAATATCCAGGGAATTAATGAGCCAGAGACCCGCCGAGGCGGGAATCGAACCCTGGTCCCTGGCCAGAGCTCTGCATCAAGGTCTGCCTGCTCTAACCATTGAGCCACACTTCTCCACACAACAACATATTTCTTACAATCTGTAAATTTAAATAAAGAAAACGGTAATGTAATTAAACCGTGGATAAGCCACGTCGCAGCTGTGTCCTCTGCCATAGAGAATGGCAAAGACTCCAATTTTTCAATGTGTAACATGGAAAAAGATGCATCTCTCATTGAAAGCAAACGCTGCTTGTCAGTCAAACTAAAAGGGGCAAAGAGGGAGGAGACATTCATGTAATTCCAAGGCACTTTACCGGCCTTCAGTGTCTGCAGGGTCCATGCAAACTGCATAATGGAACGCAATTGATTTTGACCATGGTATAACACAGACACTTCATTTTGCACAATATCAACAACAGACGATACAATATTATCCAATGTGTAAATGCGGGAAGAAAGCGTGTTAATGCTATTATCTACAACTGCAAGCACCTTCTCCTGGTTAGCTTGATCAATAGCCCTAAGGCGGGTAGCCGCCTCAATCTGTGACATTTTCCAGCTTTCATTATAAACCACATATATCCATCGTTTTGATCTACCACTAGCCGGGCCTTTTATAAAATCATTTAAATCAACATCACCCGTTCGTTTAGATAGATGCAGTTTAACTGATGCCAAGGTAGAATGTTGGAGCCAATTCTGACATAATTTGCCTATTGAATAAGTGGTGATAGAATGGTCATTCTCAAAACGGGGATCGGTTCTGATTTGTTTGAAGCCATCAGCTAAACCCAGCAAACGATGTTGGCACGAATCAGCACCTCTGTGCCACAACAGCCAACCATTAGGATCGAAACTGGATATGTTAAAGGACGAGTTTTGCAACAGAGTTTGCAATTTCTTAATGGAAAATTTGGTAGAATTACCCCAACCTTAATATTCTTCTAAATCAGGGATGGAAGGAATATTTAATTTTTTAGAAGAAGCCAATCCAAAGCATGTTGTTTGAGAAATGGTAGAGTTCAAAAATAACATATGATTTGGGATGAGACATGCACGGTGCAAAGCCTCAGCGCCTTGCACCTGCCAACTTTTAGAACCCCAGAGTGATTTAAGGTCAATTGTTTCCTTCCACAACTCGTAGCCTCCAACAGCTAACTGGTCGAGGAAGGACTTTGAATACAATAACTTAGTATCGGTAAGTCTAACCTTGGACATGGATTTTTCTGTCATTTTAAAATAAAATGATGCGTGATTGGACTGATTAAAGTCGGTAAAATAAGTGTACTTTTTCAAAAATGTACTTGAACTGCCTTGTAAAGGAGCCGGGCAATGCTCCCACTGTGTATAATTTACAGTATTTCTTCTGGAACTAGTTTTGTGTAAGAAGTGGTTGCCAAAATGTTGGAAGCAAAATAAATCACCATAATTAGCAGAATCTAAATATAAATCTTTAGCATCAAAGGCAGCATAATATTTCAAATCAGAAAACAATGCCTCCACGGCCTGAACATCCCAATCATCAGAACGTATGTTTTGTTTCACCACATCCCCCATGTTTACTCTAAGCACATTAGGGACATTAATAACCTCAGTTGGGCCATGGATTTGAAATTTAACATCATCCCATACAATCCCATCTGGGATAGGCTAAGCAGTGATATTAACAAAAACCAAGTCTCTCTTCAGTCTGTGTGCAGAATGCGAGGAGGAAAGGGGTGCCAATGTTCCATTGAGATGTCGAATGCATGTTCTCTCCTCGACATAGTTTCCATTGACGAGTCGGAAAAAATAAAACACAAAACCAATTGACATAAAAAGATAAATTGAAAAAAGCACTAGCCAAACATATGTCCAAGGAGGAATTAAAAAATGTTTTTTAAATAAACTTGTATATACTGCAATCCGAGAGGGCTTTCCTGAAGTGTGCGAGACAGTGTCAAATGAAAATCTGGATTCTGTGGCCAAACGTGTTTGTAAATCAGGCATCGATAAGTCAGTTGGGTAAGTGTAATCAATTTCATCAACATTAGTACCAGGCAAAGTACTTAATAAAGGACTGTAGGCATCTCGATAGCCACCTCTGGCTCAGGATTAGAAGCAGTGGCCATAACAGAATTTCTCACAATCGAAGGACAGGAGACTGCCGGTGTCATACTAAGAAGAATCGGCCACTCTGTGTATCTTGACATTGTCAATTGAGATAAACCTGTTTTCCTTACGACCTGGAAGTGGTGGAAAAATGACCGTTCTTGTGCCCTTCACACCAAGCACAGGAATAGGATAGGAGGGACCAAATTCTTTCTTGTTTTCGATCTTCTCCCGAACCAGTTCTCCAACTTGGGGTAGCCAGCCAACTACCGGGATCTGCAACGCATCATCCGATGTGGAGGGCAAATGTTCCTTTACAAGATCGTCTCTTGTCTTTTGTAGAGTCTGTAAAACATTGCAATGTTCATCTACGTCAAAGGAGGTAGCGCTAGCCACCCAGTCTAGACCGTCAAGGTCCGGTACATACATCTTGATACCAAAGAGCATTTCGTATGGGGTCTGCCCACCCAGAGACCTTCTAGGGAGATTATTAAGAGCACGCTGCATGCCATTGAGGTGGGCCAGCCAGTTCCTGCCAGTGCCTATAACACGAGCTGTCAATGATTGCTTTAAGTCACGGTTCATTCGTTCCACTACACTATTACCCTCAGGTCTGTATGAAGATAAAAACTTGACTTGGACCCCCAGCGACATCATGGCATCCTTATACGCCTTAGAGGCGGAAGCAGGACCCTGATCCGAATGGAAGGTACCACAGGCAAAAATCCCTACAAAGACGCGCAAATCTCTTATGAGGCCAGACCCAGACAAAGCGTGTGCATGAATCAACTGCTACTAAGATGTACTTATATGCAGTATCAGAAGAAAAAGGACCGCAGTGATCTAAATAAACGCATCCTAGAGGCTTATTAGATATGTACAACTGTGTCTGTGGCGGACGCGCAGCAGTTGAAGGTTTAATCTGCTGGCAAATGTCACATTGAAGGACATATTCGCGCGTTTGTTTGTACAGTCCCCGCCACCAGAAACGCTGTTGTAACTGAGATACAGTGGCCGAAACGCCCGCATGCGCAGACGCAACACCTTCATGTGCCGCTGTGATCAGTGTATTCCTGCGGTCCGAGTTGGGAATCAACCTCTCCCCAACTTCAGGAATTTTCACATTAGGAACCTTATCGGGACTTAAGTGGTATGTGTACTTCGAAGGGAACCCCACAGGATATTTAGCCCCCTTCTCAGTGGCAGCAACAGCCGCCAAGATATCATCATCAATCTTACTTTTGGACCGTGTAACCGCTGCAACTAAATATGTCGATACTGCAGATTTCGCTGCCTCATCAGCAAGCGAGTTGCCAACAGCGTGTACTCCCACGCGCTGATGACCTAGAGTGTGAATTACAAACACAAGTGGCAACTGCTCTTTAAGCTCAGCCACCCGGACCCAGATCATTTTATGTTTTATTGTGCTACCCTTGGAATCACGAATGTCATTCTGAATCCAAAAGAACAAGTTTTCATTGTAAGACTGAACACAGTAATACGAATCACTCACAATAAGTGTTGTCACACTAGGATCTGCGTACTCTAATGCAAGCATCAGAGCACGAAGCTCTGCCAATTGTGCGGTGCAGTCCCCTAGAGTCTGCGTGTGCACGACTCTGGACTTGAACTCATCATTCACCATGGCACCGACCACAATGGCGCAAGCGGAAACATAGGCGTGTTTAGAGCCATGCGCAACCTGCGCCAGGCCATCAGTGTAAATGATGCAATGGAAATCCTCCAAAGGTCGCATAGCTAAAGGAGCTGGATGAACTAATTCATACTGTAAGTACTCCTGCGACCGTAAGGAGGCGTCAAAAATAAACGTGACATCCGGGGACGTTAAGGAAGCAGCCCATTGTATCCACCGAGGGTGCAAAGCTTTTGAATTAGGTACACTGGCTTTCGTAACTGCCTCCAAAGCAGGACACGGTGTAACAACCAACATGCGTTTTCCCTGTGACAGAGCACGTTCCTTAAGACTCGCCATCTGTACAGCCGTCAAAACTTTCTCCACAGTGGAAAATCGCATTTCCGCCGATGTGTACATGTGTGACTTGTAAGCAATAGGTACTGTGTCTCCTTCGTTAAAAGTCAGGTAAGTGAAACCCACCGTCCCAGGGATGATTCTTATCACCAGGTTGGTGTGGTTGTCACGAGTCAGTAAGAATTTAGAAGCGAGCAGATCAGCCTGCAAAGACTTGCAGGATAGCTGAGTGCTCAGGCAGCCAGCATGATTTGGAAAAAGTAGGTTGTATCAAAGCATATAAAGGCTTGATACGCTTGGCATAATCAGGAATGTATGTTCTCCGAAGTTCAAGAATCCCAGCAAAGACTGTAATTTTTTCAGAGTTGTAGGAGCGCGCAGTTGTGCGCATTTCTCCAAGAAGTGAGGAGCCAATCCTCTACTTTCATTGTTGAGCTCGTAGCCCAGGAACAACACTGTATACTCTGCATTGTGCGATTTTGCAAAGTTGAATTTGTAGCCCATGTCTGCAAAGCTACAAATTAAGTGGTCAACTCGACACAGATGCTCCCAAAGTTTGTCGTCTGTGAGATAAATGTCATCCACATACGAGCATGCATCAGGGTCGATTCTCTCTAAGAGAGAGACAATGCAGGCAGTAAAAATCCCATGGCTATTCTTATAGCCCAGAGGTAAACGTCGAAATTGTTTTTGGACACCGCCGCAAGTAAAGGAGGTCCATTGGGAACTTAGACCATCCAAATGGTGGGCATAAAAACCATTGGAAATGTCGAGCGTGGTTTTAAACCGCTTATGCACAAGACTATCCACTAAAGCAGAGCCGTGAGTATTCTGTACTGCACAGATACGGGAATGCGAGTTTAAATGCCGGTAATCCAATACCAAACGATAAGATCCGTCAGGCTTCGTCACAGTAAAAAGAGGGTTATTCATTGGCGACACACATGTTTCAATCACTCCTTGGTACTGTAATTGTTCAAGGATTTCCGTCTAATGGGATATTGAGGTTGCGGCTGTGGCTGAGACCGCAAAGGAATCTCGTGGTGTGGGGAAAATTTATCCCACCCACAATGTGTACGGTACAGAGCCGGCGCCAGAGCCTTAGCCCACTCTTCTGCAAAATTCAGCGCATGCTCCTTCGAGACTGTGTGCGCGAAACTAGGGAGGATTACCTCCTCCCCTCGCGGAGCTGCGTGCACAAAAGGTGGGGGCCAGTCAGCTTCCGCTAACAAAATATCATATGTAGTCGTAAGATTTTCCCAAAATATCCCTTTAATGGTACGCTGTTTGTCACCCTCTATCAAAAGGACAATTTCATAAAGTCTGTCAGAGGGAGCAACTCTAGTGTCTGCTGTTTCCACTACAACATAACGGTCAGTCTCTGTCACCTTCAGTAGTGGACGCAGGGCCTCTCGCACTATGGTAATCTCTGCCGCGCTGTCCAGCAAGGTCAGAGCCCATGTCAGATTCCGAAGCCGCGTTCTCACTATCTTTGGCATATCTTGCTGTTAAAGCGGCAACTTTCTTCTTTTGAAACTGGGATCTCTTTGGTGTAGAGCCGTCCTGCTTTCCTGCACCGTCTTTCGGGCGGGGCTGGTCGCGTCCTTGCTGGCCACCCCGGACCCTGCCGCCTCCTCCACCACCGGTCGCCGAGGCCGATGAATCCTGAAAAGAACGAGGAGAGCGTTGATCAGAAACCTGAAATCGATCAGGTGATTTAATCTTCGCGCGATTGCGCAAGTCATAAACACGTTCTGTGGGGGCAGGCACTGGAGACGCAGGACGAGACTCCTGTTTCTGTTGTTGCTTTCCCTGTTTTTGTTTTTTAGGCCAATTTTGTTTTTTGGTCTTGGGCTGGACAGCAGTCTCCGACTTCTGTCCTTTGGGTTGGTTTTTCTCTTTAGTAGAAAATGGCGTGAGACCTCTACTATTGCGGCCCACGGTTTTATAAGCCACCACGATAATCCTCGCTAACTGACGGGGTGTCTCGGCATCGGGAAGCGCATGCAAAGCATTGGCTACCTGAAAGTTCACTGAATCTCCCTTGACATTAGCAAGTATGAGATCGCAAACTACCCCAAAGGAGCCACACAGGCGCATACCCAATTCAACCGCAGCCTCAGGTCCGTGCTTGTCTTGAACACGCTTAAGGACCGTAGGCAGGACAGTCATAGACGGAGTGCCGTAACACCTCGCATAGACCGCCACAAATGTTTTACCCCAGGTCTCGCAGTCACCGATTTCAGGGGCCAAGTCTTTAGGTAAGCTTATTGTCAGAATCCTGTGTTTCTCACCAGGAGACATGTTAGCAAATACTGCTTCCAGCTGGTCAAATTTCTCGGCAAGCCAGAAAGGAAAATCATCCTTATCTTGGGGACGCCTGCCCATCACTGCATTGACCATCACAGGACTGAGCTTCATGCCGCCCTGTCCGGCAGGAAGTGCCGCACCACCCGGGGCCCCGCCCGGGAGATTACAGGTTATGTATTGTACTAACGACCGAATAACGTTAATTGAGACTACATGTAGTCGTCTTAGCTCAGCAACGGTACAATTGCCGTGTTGAGGATGAGGAGTAAATCCAGCCAAAACAGGCCAATTTGCGCCCGGCATGGACAAAGGACCTAACCTCGGAGCTGCCAAAGTGTGGGGGAGGGCGCCACCAAACCAAACGCGATGCTGCCAAGTATCAATAGGTACTTCCTGTGTTCTATATGGAGTATATTCATTCGGCACAGGGGTGGGAGTGTACGTGTGGAACACACCTGAAGTGCCGCCCACAGCCGGGAAGGTCACCCACGAGTAAAATATTTTGTACGGGTAAGCCACCTCTGCACTCACTACCATAATCAAGGCCATGCCATCCACGGGAACATTATACTGCACCAAATGGTTGCGCACCGCAATGCAACTATGCTGCGGAATGTCCACCGCGGCCATAACAACACCGAAAGTTAAAAAAAAAAAGTAAACTTTGTAGCACAACTGGGTAGTAATTCAAGGAAAACGTTTAGAAAGAGTCAAGCTTGAAAAGACCTATTACTTAAATAGGTAGGCTTTTTTCCGACACCCCCGTTTTCCGGAAACGACAGTGAAGGGGTTAAGAATCGAAAGATGAACTACTCAAGTGTCATGTAATAAGACCACTGAAAAGTTGGGCGCCATGTAGCAGGGATCCTGTTCTCCTACAGAACTGTGCATAGAGACTTGGAACCTCAGCGAGTTAGGGTGTGCCAAAACTCACCTTAGTACCCAAAATCCCCTTACCTGACTGGCTACCGTGTCTCATTGGTCATTACAAACTCCCAATACTTAGACAAACAAGAACATGGACTTAGATTACCTCAGGTAACGTGGAACACATGAACACTCTTTCATTATACAATCATTTCAATTCAAAACAGGGAGTAAATGAGGACGCAAGCATATTTGAAATGTTTATTTACTAATGCAAGGTTCTCAAAAGCAGTATCTTAGATAATACCAGCAAACATATTATAAGAAGCAAAGTAATCAGCATAGTTACTAGTCCATAGAATGCGAAAGGTGACAACATGCTAAAATGCTGAAATGAATCAGGTTTAACAACACCTAATTCTCACCCTCCCTTATTAGCATATTATATTATTTCTAAGAAGGTCTCATTGGGTTTTAGCAGGGCGGCCCCATATATCAAGATCTTAGTGGTAAGGGATCACATCATCTTCCACCAGCTCTCTGCATGCGAAGCACCATCAAGTGTGTGTGGGTGCGCTACGTGAAGCAATATATAAAACGTGCCTAAAGCCAGAATTTGGCTGCCGCTGCATGTATGTTATGTCTAGGAAGGTGCGAAGATCAGACCTCACAACAACCACTGTGTCGAGTTATCCTTGAAGGCTTCAGCACTCACTGTACAGACACAGTTCACCAAGTAAAGCTGATACCAGAGCAATAACATATTATTCTCGTGTGAATCGAAGCTAAAACAACAGTTTATGTGTCGTGTGCAAAAGCAGCAGAAAGGAAAAATGGCGTTTAAACTTCTAATAAGCTCATGCTAACTTAACACAGCATATAGGCAAAGTGTATCTATATGACAGCACCTTCAGGGCACTCGGTGTGGGTTCCTGGCGAGGGGACCGTATAAAGTTTTGGCCCATGCAGGTTACACAACTGGCTCCAGAGGGGTTGCTATCCTGATTAAGAAATCACCCCCCTTTGTGGCTGGACGGACCCACTGGGGACCTACGTGGGGGTTACGGGAACCTGGTGACGCCAGAGACTCACGATAATCTCAGTATATGCACCACCGAAACTACAGGCTAGAACTCTGTCTGGTGTAACTGATATCCTCCTGAACACACCAGATACACTACAGGTGGTGGGAGGGGACTTTAATGATGTTATGTCATCTCTGCGGGACATGTCAAGGAATCGGCTTGGTGACTCCACAATAACTCCCCTAGCTAGGACCATCTCTACTCTTGGTCTAATAGATGTCTGGAGGTAGCTGCAGCCGGACGCCAGCACCTACTCGTATTACTCCGGGGCTCACAGGGTGTATTCCAGGGCCCTTCCCCTTCCCCTTACGGACAGGTTCTTGTCCAGCCGGTTGGGGCACAATCCGACAAAAAACTACCATTTTTGGTGACCTTTGAGGATCGAAAAGCACAGAATATCACGTCGGAATAGCTGCACGCCGAGACACAGGGGCTGAATGTACAAAAGAGTGTGCCGATGCGGTGAAAACTGCCCCGAAGGTGAGACATATTTAGCTTTCCGACTGACTTAAGATGGCGACGGCGAGCGCAATGAACTAGGTGAAAGTGAAACCAACCTTACACTACCAAGCCGCTCGTTGTTGGGGCTATCTTAGACGGATGCACGATTTCCATTGACTCAATGGGTCTGCAGCACTGCTGGATCAGAGTGACTGGGCCACGAGGATGCCGAAGTGAGTGGATAATGTAGCTACCTTGCTGTGGCTGCGCCTGTCTCCAACATGGCGAACGTCGCGGACCTCGGACGAGCCACTCGACTGCTGGCGGTGATGTTTGTGGGTGGATGTAGAGCCACCAAAGGGGATCTGTGAGCCCGAGAAAGACTTGCCAGGGCTGTGGAAAGCATCGGGGCACCGGAGGTAGAAGTCCATATGTATACCCAAAGACTTACACTCCGAGTGCCTGACCCTAACATGGCCGCCGTTCCCTCTACCACGGTCCTCACTGTAATTGACGAGAAGTGCACTCCGATGTCGGCGGACCAAAATGAGGCAGGACGAGGAAGCTAAGTTCAAACTCCTGTGGTCCCTTGGGGGGCTCTCGCTGTTTCTACGCCCTGATCAGCGTAATGGACTTGGAAAATTTAGTTCGGTAGATGCAGTCTGGAACCGATGTAATTGACAACTGGTAGAGCATAGGACTCTTCTCCTGGCTGTTGTTTTACTGTGCTATCTTTGACATGAGTCTCCACCTCAAGATGCTGCGTGTGGTTGTGGTGCACTGCCTTCCCGCCAGGAATCCCCTCTGCACGCTGGCGCCCCCTCCCTGAAAGAACGGCACAGGTCTAGACATCTAGTGATTACAAGGAAGTCGGGAACCTGGAACCTGCACTCCCTTCAGGACATTTACACTGTGAACTTTCCCTCGACCGTGGAGACTTTGCTACCTGACCGATGACCGGTGGAGCTACCCCGATAGCTATAGAGGAGATGGGCTGTGGATTCCCTCTTCAGCCGCCACCTACCCAGCCGGACATTGGACAGACCTTCCTTCGTCTCTCCTGTCGTCATCTCGCTCCCTCCCCCTTCCCCCTTCCCTCTTCCCAGCCGAGTACCCCCTCATTGGCTAAGCTGGCAACTATAGCCCACCAGATCCATGGGAACGTCTTGCCGAACTACCTTCCCCATACCACTCCTCGCGCTACTCCTCTCCACTTTCCTGCTATTGACCTCTGCCTTCACCTGTCATGGCCCTAGTCCCCACCCTGTTTATCGCCTCACTCTACTCCTCTCCACTTTCTTGCTGCTGACCTCTGCCTTCACCTGTCCTGACCCTTAGTCCCCACCCTGTCTATCTGCGAATTTTCCCTAGTCATTTGAGATCTAGCTATTTTGTCTGATGTCCGATGGA
The DNA here is from genome assembly GCF_964261635.1 of Lissotriton helveticus. NCBI lineage: Eukaryota > Metazoa > Chordata > Amphibia > Caudata > Salamandridae > Lissotriton > Lissotriton helveticus. The sequence continues at coordinate 217,071,705 of NC_136062.1, read as the reverse complement.
GCTACCTGGTTTAGCTATAGGGGAGACAGGTCGGGGATTCCCTCCTTGGACGTCACCTACCCAGTCGGTCTTCAGACAGACTTCCTTTCGTCTCTCCTGTCGTCTCTTCCCGCATCCTCCCTCTATTTTTGTCTCTCCTTTTCTCCTCTCTCAATGTATTGAGACTGAACTATTTTGTCGAATGCCCGATGGAGCTACCTGGTTTAGCTATAGGGGTGATGGGCCGTGGTCTCCCTTGTTGGTCGTCACCTACCCAGTCGGCCTTTAGACAGACTTCATTTCGTCTCTCCCTGTTGTCTCTTCCCCTATCCCCCTTTCTCTCCTTCCATGTCCCCTCCCCTCTACGCTCCATTTATTTTGCCCTCAATGCTTTCTTTTATTGTTTTGCCCTTTGAGACCGAGCTTTTTGGCCAATGCCCGGTGAAGCTACCTGATAGCTATAGAGGAGATGGGTTTTGGGACTTCCCCTTGACCGTCACCTACCCAGCCGGGCTTTGGAAAGACTTTCCTCTCGTCTCCCTGCCTTATCTCCCTCCTATCCCTTTTCCCTTACCCCCTTCCCCTCTACATTTCAATTATCTCGTCTTCTATTCTCTTGCAATTGTTTGTCTATCAACTGATGTAAATTGGAACTGATGTAATCTTGTAATGTAATTTTTGTGGAACCTCATGTAAAGCGCTCTGATACCTCCGGGTCTAGCCAGCGCTATATAAAACTCTTAAAATAAATAAATAAATAAATTCCAGATTGGATTATGTCTTCCTGCCACGCTGTGCTCTTAGTGTGGAGGATGTGGCGGAGTATCAAGCTCGAGGTATTTTGGATCATTCACCTCTTCTGGTGCGGCTGGGGGGGAGACGTGCATCAGGGGGATGGGGATGACGTCTGCCGACGTGGGACCTGCAGAACAAGGAATTGGTGAAGGGACTCAGGGCAGATGTAAAGGTATACTTCGCGGAAAACATAGGATCGGTTTTGTCAGGTGTAGTTATCTGGGAAGCTTTTAAGACAGTTATGCGAGACAGGGCCCAAAATAGAATAGCCTGGGAAAAAAGGAAAGTGCAGGAAGAGCTGAATACTTTGGAAACGCATTTCCTAGAGCTAGAGCGCAGACATGTGGCTGACCGGGACGCAAAGACTCTTAGAATTCTAGTGGACAAACAACAGCAATACAAGGCCCTAGTGACAGATGAAGCCAAAACACAGGTACAGGCGACCCTTCACAGACTGTACGATGTAGGGAATAAATCTGGAAAGCTCCTGGCGTGGTTAAGCCGGAGAGAGCAGGATGCCCGCTGGGTGGAACAGGTGCTTGATAAGCAGGGGCAAATCTGGCAGAATGACGTCCAGATAGTTCAAGCATTCGCCGCCTATTATGAAGATTTTTACAAAGCTAGGGATCTGGGAGCGCTAGAAGATGCACTGACATACATTGACAACATAGAGACCCCCGTTTTATCTGAAGAGGATCAGCTGAGCCTTGAGGGAGAGATAAAAATCACTGAGATTAAAGAGGCCTTGGACAGACTCCGCCCAGGGAAATCTCCTGGCCCGAACGGGTTTCCTGCTGATTTTTTTTTTAAAACTGCGGATCTCCTTGGCGGCCACCTGTTGGCCCTGTTCGAGGTGGCAGCCCAAGAGGGCATCTTACCGCCTGATCTTCGTATGGCCACAATTGTTCCGATCTATAAACAGGGTAAACCCCCCGAAGAATGTGTGTCGTATTACCCCATCTCACTCCTGAACGTGGAGGTTAAACTCTTGGCGATAATTTTGGCCCTTCGACTGCGACGGGTAATTCCCGACTTGGTCGACTTGGATCAGACAGGTTTCCTGCCGGATAGGGCAACTAGGTTAAATCTAAGGAGAACCCATAACTGGCTGATGGAGGTGCACAATCGTCAAGATCCCCATGTGTTTTTATCTTTGGACGCCGAAAAGGCGTTTGACGCAGTGCACTGGCCTTTCCTTGAGGGAGTATTAATCAAGGTTGGATTTGGCCCCAATGTCCGGAAGTGGGTAAGAAGATGTCCCCTGTCCCCGTTGCTCTTTGCCTTTACTATAGAAATAGTGGCATGTGAAATTAGACAGGAAAAAGAAATAAGAGGGTTTAAAACTTAGCAGACAGACACGTATGAGGAAAGAATATCGCTATATGCGGATGACGTCCTCTTGTATGTCACCCACCCTGCCACTACGATCCCGGTGCTGTTTACCCTGTTGAGCTGCTATGGCGCCCATGCAGGTTACAAGATAAACTGGCATAAGTCAATCTTTTATACCCCCAGATGGGGAGCGGACTGGCCCCTCTTGCCCGGTGCTCTTAGGGTCACGGACGAAGGGTTTACGTATCTAGGGATATATATAACTTTGGATAGAAACCTCTCATACCAGAGAAATGTCAAGCGAGTGCCTTTGTTGATGACGCTGTTAGGTGGAGGATGCTCCCCCTCACGATATTAGGGTGTGCTACAATGTTTAAAATGATAACGTTACTGTGGTTCCTGTATGCCATACAAAATGAATATTTCCCACTCCCCCGGCAGGTTTTTAAAGACATAAATGCTGAGCTGAGGTCACTGCTCTGGTTGGGGAGACAATCCAGGATAGCCCTAGGTACCTTGCAAAGGAACCAGTACAATGGGGGGATCTCACTGGCGAATATCGAAACTTATTACTGGGCGGAACACTTATCACCGATCAGCGATTGGTTTCACGCTCCAGCAGACCACCCCACATACAACTTAGAGAGAAGGACAATGGCACAGCGCACCTGTTTGCCTTATATATACGGGGGTAGAGGGCAGGAAAGATTGCACTCAGCAACACGGGTTATGATAGAGGTATGGGAGAGAGCGACCAGAACGATTAGATGGACTCACAAACCGACGAAACAGACCCCGATATGGCAATGCACGTGGTAAAGGAACTGAATAAGCTGAGAGGGTTTAAGAGATGGGATGACATTGGAATTTCCGTACTGGGGGATCTGGTGAAAAGGGGAGACCTAAAGTCATTCCACACCTTGAGGGCGGAATACGGACTGCACCGCACTCAGTATCTGAAGTATGCGCAACTGCGCCACGCTTGGCGGGCGGAGAAGGCGCTCGCCTCTTCCTTGCCAGAGTATGCCCCGCATGAGGGTCGTTTACTGCAGGAACGCATCCCTTGCAAGGTAGTTTCCCTGACCTATAAAACTCTGATCAATAATATGCCAGATGGGCTAGTGAAGCTTAGAGAGACATGGGAGCAAAATGTGGGGGAGATGGATACAGTGGACTGGGAGGCAGCCTTGATGCATCCAAGGGAAGTCGCAATTAAGTCCCATCTCCGGCTCATCCAATATAAAATCCTGCATTTGGTATATTACGACAGACTACGGCTGCACCGCATGGGACGCGCTAGTGACACTAATTGCCTGAGATGTGGTCAGGGGCAGGGGGACTTTTACCATATTGTATGAATGTGCCCTATAATTCAGACATACTGGGCTGAGATTCTGAAGGAATTGAGTGAGGTGCTGGAGGTGGTTCAACTTCTACCGGTGGACCCCAAACTGGTGCTGCTGGGCATAACAAACAATGTAGACTTGAATCGCCCACTCCTGATATTCGCAGTACTAGCTCTGGTGGTGGCTAAGAGGGATGTGGCCCGGTTGTGGGGTGCTCCCATGCTTCCTCGGATAGACGATTGGAGAAGGGGCATGGATATGTATATGGCAGCAGAGAGGGTCACATACAAAGCGAGGGGTTGCCCTAAGAAATTCAATAGAGTATGGGGGAAATGGAGACGATATCATTGCCTATACGGGGGACTGTGAACTGGAGAGGAGGAGGTACCCGGTTAACCAGGTTGCATGAGGGGCGGCTTCGGAACAATCTATGCACTTTACAGAGTTATGGGACAGTAGTAGATAGCCCTGTCGGGATGAAATTGGGAGTATGGGTTGGCAGGAGGAGGGTGGAGGGGAGACGGGGTATGGAAGAGGGTTATATGTGACATGCCTGTTATGTTTATGCACTTTACAAAAGCAAATACAAATATTTAAAAAAATAAAAAATAATGGGGTGGGACTGGCCATAATCTGTGTCTTGTAAGTTGCAATAAAGGGTGGATGGATGATAAAGGCATTACCAGTTTGTGTGGTTCTTCAGTCAGAGGAAACCCCAACTCCCTTTATAAGTCCTCGTACAGTCTCAAAAATCTTAGAAGGAGCCAGTGAAAACCTAACAAAGAACCAACTTGCCGTCGCTTTCTGGAGTCTGGAAACTCCTGGTTTGTGCTCTGGACATTTCTGGACGTTTATGGACTCTCTCTAGGGTTGATTGCACTACCTCTCTGATCCCCTTTCATGCGCAATAAAGGGTGGACTTGATGGGGATCCGGTAGTTGGTTGGACCTCTGTTGCATAGCCCTTTTGTCAATGGGCACTAAAGACTATTGCTGGACACACAGTCACCCTGCAAGTAGTGGACAGTCTGAGTGGCAAGGGAGTGCAGGGTAAGAGGTGGTGTGTTGTGGAGAACATTGAAGGACTGCTGTCGAGAAGTTCCCAGGTGAGGAGACCACCAGGGTTGGACTGAGGGCAAATCCAATATTCTACAACTAACTAATGAGAAGGTAGCAGCACCAGAGATTTTGGAAGGCAGTAATGAATTTTCACAGGAATTTCTGGAAGGTTAGGAGCCCCTGGAAGACTGCCTGCTGGCTGGTACCTGCTGCCAGGGGGCAAAAATACAACAAACTACATCAAAATTCATGCAACGATAGACTGTGCTATGCCAATATTACTCCAACAATGACGTGCCTTTTACACTAGAAACTCATGACCATCTCCTTAGGGAGGCTAGGCTGAAGATTCTATTCTTTAAAGTACTGCATTATTGGTACTGGACTCACAACAGACTAGAGTGGGACTGCTCCCCCATTTGGACTGCTGACACTATACCCAGGCGGAATGTGACCTAATGCTTCTTTTGTGGCATTGGCCGAAGCTGATCATTACTATCAAAGTGTTTGGACCATAACATCATCAGAAAATTAGGCGCCCAGCCCTCATTCAGCATAACTTGGCATCCTCTATGACATGTCGATGTATTGAATCAGATATCTAAATGGCTGGCAACTCCATAAACTTTGCATCCTTCACAACTCTAGGAAACATACTGCCCTGACAAAATAATATTATTATTATTAAGATTCGTACAGCTAATGGCTACCCAACCAATGGTTTCCCAGCGCTAGACCACAGAATAGTTATTCAGTGACACCACAGGGGCAGCTCCCAATATCAAACTTTAAAACAACCAGGTTTTTAGCTTCCTGCGGATGACTGAAAGCAAGCGGCCGGCTCTTAAATCAAGGGGAAGAGTGTACCACAACTTTGGACCTAAAAAGAAAAAGGCTCGGCATCCTTGTCTGGATCTTCTAACTCTAGGAACTACAGTGAGATCTAAATTACTTGAGTGTAGAGACCGCCTAGGTGTGTATGACAACACCAAGGATATAAGTTAGGAGGGGCAGAAGTTTGAAAGACATTTGTGCATATACTACAGTGCCTTGTATTGAATACGACGTTCATCTGGGAGCGGGATGGTACTTGAAGGGATGTCAAAAAACGATTGGAGCGCGTTCTTGCTCCAAACCCGGTGCACAGCTTTGAGATGGGTTAAAACCCACTGTATAAGTTTCTTAAATGTTATCAATGATTTGTCAAAGTTCTCCAACTTCTTATCAAACATAATTTATTTTGCTTTGCTTTTTCACACGTGAGATGCTCATGGTTTTACAGCTTCTCATGTCTAGGATATGCCCATCCGGGCCTTTTTCTAGACACGCCAAAACACATAGAAAAACATCCTCAGTAGCTAATTGATCTTGTACCCAATGCATTTTGGGCTATTTAAAAAGCCCTTCTTCAGGGGTTCACTAAAATAAAAAGAAATCACAATTAGCATATGGTTATAAACCCTTTGGTTCACTTGAACATTACCAGTTAGCAGATCCAAAACGAGTTTACCAATGGCCATTTAAAACAACGCTTTCCCTCTAAAAAGCTACTACTACATTTGCCTGAAGCTCACTCCTATCTCCGCTTTATAATCTATGCTTTCCCCATTCCAGTTTCATGACTCACTATGTTTCCACAAAACACTTTTATGATACCCCCAATTGAGGACCCAGATCTTTTCCCATTACTTCATACCTTCGCTACATCTTTCTGCATAGATCACTCGGAAGAGTTCCCTCGATGTGTGACTGTTGCGAAAACTCCTCGTTACCCTCCCTCTTTTTTATACCATGTGACATTATCCCGCCTCTAGGGTTGATCCAATCCCCGACTTCCTAAATTCACTATGTAAACGTAAAAAACTACATGACCCATAATCCCCCGATTTCTGATGACTGAGAGCAAGCGGACGGCTCTTAAATCAAGGGGAAGAGTGTACCACAACTTTGGACCTAAAAAGAAAAAGGCTCGGCCTCCTTGTCTGGATCTTCTAACTCTAGGAACTACAGTGTGAGAAGTTGGCCTGGTATATGATGTCCACAGTTCTGTGGGCACCTTGTATCAGTCCAAACAATCCCTTACGGTGGAGGTTGTAAGTCAACCTTATAGACAAGCTATCCTAGGGGTAGCATGGACTAAGCAGCCTTAAAGGCTTAACTCCAAAGGACATGTGAAGTCAGCTGTTTTACCATATGCAATCCTGTAATACCAAATGAAAGGACACCACACAAGTTATATATTATCAAAATATATGTATTTATTCTTAGAATAATCCCCACTCTCTTTATGAGCAATGAAGCACAAGCGTTTAAATAAAAGCACAGTTAAACATAGACAAGTTGCACGTTTTTGGATGAGGCCGGTGGCCACTCAAACCATATATCAAAAAAGTGGTATAACAATCACTAATCGATCTGGGGTAAGGCCTAGGGCCTTGTGAATCGCTGGGACTACACTGGACTAACAGCAGTTAGGACGGGAGTAGCCCGCGGGATTCGGGTGCAGTGCGGGAAGCACGGATTGCACCAATGCAAAGTCAATGGTGCGTAAAAGTTACAAAGTTATTGCAAAAGGAGTCTTCCGACTGGACTAGGACTACCAAACTTTAGACTTAGGCACTAGAGGTGTGTACCAGTGTGGGAACACCGGCCCTAGTAAGTTACCTCACCCACAGGACGCGGGTGCACAGGTGCCTTCCTGTGTCGGGTTTCGTCACGCAGTTCGATGGTGCCTGAGGATGAAGATGCTGCAGGCGTCTAGAAGAGAAGTGTCCGGTGCGATCCAAGGGTGGATCGAAGTTGAAGGGTACCTGAAAGCAGAGGGGACAGAGTCTGGGTCACTAGCCAGTGACCAGGAAGGAACCAGGAAGGAACCAGGCAATGTCGGGCGCAGTCAGGTCAATGTTGGGTGCCTTGTCTCCACTGCCACGTGGACTCTGGGGCACCGAGGATGTCCTGGAGTGAAGCACAAGCTGTCCCACAAAGGCTCTCGCTGTTGGCGGTGTCGGCTTTACGATCGGAGTCAACAAGCCTTGGCAAAGGTAACCCACGCAGGATTCAAAGAAGGTTTAACAATCGGACCAGCAAGGTCAGAGCGGGTGCTCCTTTTCAGGGAAGCTGGTGCCAATCTGGAGCAACCAGATCAGCTGTGCACATTTGTAGGTTCGTCGGTTCTGGGGCCACTAGCCAAGTGGCAAGTGACCGGACCAACGCGTCGAGCAGGAAAATGCAAAAGGGCCCCACGCAGCACTCGTCAAGTGTGGAGGGGTGAGCTTCAGTACACAAGCTGCTCGGGGCTGGAGCTTCTCAGACTCCAATGCACAGCTTCGAGGAAGCCTTGGATGCTGCACAGTCAGCGCTTTGTGGTTTATTCAAGATGGCCGCTCCCACGCTTCAGGTCGCCTCCACGGGTCCCAGATCTGCATGGACTGTGGATCAGGCTGTTGGAAGGCAGGAAAGCTGGCTCTTGTTGATCTCTGTTGCTCGAGTTTTGGCGGGAACTGCAACAAAGCAAACAATGAGGTGCTGGATGGTGCCTGTTTGCACAGGGTGGTCACTCCTTGACCACAAGGGAGATTCTTCAGTCTTCCACGTCGAGTGGGATGTCGAAGGGTCCAGAGTTTCGTTTCATAAGTTTCAGTCAGGATAATCTGATGTGCATTGGCACTGCTCCCACCTATATTCCAAATCTGGGGGCTGGATTACCTGCTAGGTCCCTCCTATGGGTGGGACCCAGGAAGGGGGTGGTAACACCCCTTTCCTTTGACCAGTTTGCCACCAGGACTGGGGCTGGATGGCCCCAGAACCGGTTTGACTGGAATCTGCCCAGGGACACCTTGTGCGCCCCAGGCAGTGTCTAGTTTCTTTCAACCCTCCCTGCTACAATCCACTATCTCCTGTCTGGGGTGGTGTGACACCTCCCTGTGACAGGAAACTCTTTGTCCAGGTGTCCTCTGCCAAGTTTCGGTCAGCAGCAGGAGGTCAGACAAGTGTCTGTGGCAGCAACATCCATTTTGTGATGCTGGGCCTCTGGTTAGGATTAACCGCGTTTTCAGTAAAGTAACATGTCTTCTCCCTCTAGAAGGGTGGAATGCTACCCCCGTCGCCAGAATTGGCGAGGGGGTAGTATTCCAAAATGTATGACACCAAACACGACATGTTTTGATAAAGCCAAACCAAAGTTAGCAATAGCTCCGAGGATTATAATGCACTTAAGAGTATATGGTATGGCAGTATCACTGGAACAGCAGTAAGGAAATGGTTCGGAACACTGTAGACAGGCTCAGCTCATGCTAGAGCACCATCTCACATAAAACCAAGCACTCTGCCTCCAGGATTGTAAAGGCCTGCCATAGGAGTGACTTATAGGTATATATGTGTCCAGATATAGGTTTAGACGTAGGTATACTATATCTAAGCAAGGGGTGATTACACCACCTTGCCCCAGCTGTGTGAACAGCCAGTTGTGTCGATTTAAGTACCAGCCAGGGGTGGCAAAAGATATGCTGCAGCCCCTGGTAGTCCTTGGATGCACCTATGCCCATGGCACTGTAGTGCACTGTATAGGGGCTGACAAGGTGTCCAGTACCAAATTGGTTATGTACCTATAGTACATGTCTGTGAATTTAGAGAGAGAACAGCAGGCTGTGGGTCTGATTAGCAGGCCCACAGCCACATTAAGTCGAAAACCAGTGAAGCAAAAAGCAAAAATTGGGGTGACCATAGGATAGCAGACCCTACTCTCCTACATAACCCCCCCCCCAAACACAGGGACATTAAACTTAACCTTGACCAGATAAGTCTTCATGTTCTAAGTGGAAGTACCTGGAGAGACCATCTGCATTACCATGGTCAGTCCCTGGGCGGTGCTCCACTGTAAAGTCCATCCCCTGTAGGGAAATGGACCACCTGAGCAGTTTGGGATTTTCACCCTTCATCTGATTAAGCCACAAGAGGGGCTTATGGTCTGTCCGAATTAGGAAGTGAGTACCAAACAAGTATGGCCTCAGCTTCTTCAGGGCCCAAACCACAGCAAAGGCCTCCCTCTCAATGGCTGACCAACGTTTCTCTCTAGGGGTCAGCCTTCTGCTAATAAAAGCAATGGGCTGGTCTTGACCATCTACATTGAGTTGTGAAAGCACAGCTCCCACCCCCAACTCAGAAGCATCTGTTTGAACAATGAACTGTTTGTAGTAGTCAGGACTCTTAAGGATTGGTGCAGAGCACATGGCCTTCTTCAGGTTATCAAATGCCCTTTGACAGCTAACTGTCCACTGAACCTTTTTGGGCATCTTCTTGAATGCCAAGTCATTTAATGGTGTCACAATGGACCCATAATTCTTTACAAATTTTCTGTAATACCCAGTCAGGCCCAAGAAGGCTCTGACTTGTGTCTGGGTAGTTGGAGCAGCCCAGTCCTGTATGGCCTGGATCTTGCTCTCCAATGGTTGAACTTGACCCCCACCTACTAGGTGGCCCAAGTACACAACCTTACTCTGCCCTATCTGGCACTTGGTAGCCTTGATAGTCAGGCCTGCCTTTTGCAGGGCCTCCAGAACCTTCTTCAGGTGGATCAGGTGATCCTCCCAGGTAGAGCTAAAGACAGCAATATCATCTAGATATGCTGCACAAAAGTCATCCAAACCAGAAAGGACTTGATTCACCAACCTTTGGAAGGTGGCAGGTGCATTCTTCAAACCAAAGGGCATTACCACAAACTGATAATGTCCACTGGGGGTAGAGAATTCTGTCTTGGCCTTTGACTCCTCAGCTAACCTGATTTGCCAATAGCCAGCTGTCAGATCAAATGTGCTCAGAAACTTGGCAGAAGCCAATTTGTCAATGAGCTCATCTGCCCTTGGAATGGGATGAGCATCTGTCCTAGTGACAGCATTGAGACCTCTATAGTCCACACAAAAGCTCATTTCTCTCTTTCCATCTTGGGTATGAGGTTTTGGGACAAGGACTACTGGGCTGGCCCAGGGGCTCTCTGATGGCTCAATCACTCCAAGTTCTAACATTTTCTGCACCTCAGCCTTGATACAATCTCTGACATGGTCAGGTTGCCTGTAAATTTTGTTCTTCACAGGTAGACTATCACCAGTGTCCACCACATGGGTGCACCAGGTAGTCTGACTGGGTGTGAGTGAAAACATATGTCTATGGGCTTGCAAAACTTGTCTGCAGTCCATCTGTTGCTGGTCAGTGAGGCTGCCTGCCAAGGCTACTCCATCAACTGAGCCATCATCAGGGTTTTGGGAAAGCAGGTCTGGGAGAGGGTCACTCTCTTCCTCCTGTTCCCCATCTGTAGCCATGAGCAAGCCCATGCTTTCCCTGTCAACAAATGCTTTCAGTCTGTTCACATGGATCACCCTGTGGGGGGTTCCTGGGGGTTTCAAAGTTCACCATGTAGGTGACTTCCCCCTTCTTTTCCATTATGGTGTAGGGTCCAGACCATTTGTCCTGGCGTGCTGCTGGGGCCACTGGCTCCAACACCCACACCTTCTGTCCTGGCTGGTACTCAGTCAGAACAGCCTTTTGGTCATGCCAAGCTTTCTGTAATTCTTGGCTGGCCTCCAGGTTTTTGGATGCTTTCTTCATGTATTCAGCCATCCTGGAGCGGAGACCAAGTACATAGTCCACAATATCTAGTTTGGGCTTTTTGAGAGGTAACTCCCATCCTTCCCTCACAAGACACAATGGACCCCTCACAGGGTGGCCAAACAAAAGTTCAAAAGAGCTGTAGCCAAACCCCTTCTGTGGGACCTCTCTGTAAGCAAAGAGTAAGCAGGGTAAAAGGATATCCCATCTACGCCTGAGCTTTTCAGGTAATCCTTTTATCATTCCCTTGAGGGTCTTGTTACCTTTCAACAAGCCCATTGCACTGTGGGTGATAGGGTGTGGTGAACACGTAGTTCACTCCACACTCCTTCCACATTGCCTTTAAGTATCCAGACATAAAGTTTGTACCTCTGTCTGAAAGTATCTCCTTTGGAAAGCCCACTCTGGAGAAAACTCCAAGTAGGGCCCTTGCCACAACAGGAGCTGTTGTGGTCCTCAGGGGAATTGCCTCTGTGTACCTGGTGGCATGATCCACTACCACCAGTATAAATCTGTGCCCAGATGCTGTTTGGGGATCCATTGGTCCAACAATGTCAATCCCAACTCTCTCAAAGGGTACCCCCACCACAGGTAGTGGTATAAGGGGGGCCTTTGTTGTGCCACCTGATTTGCCACTGGCTTGGCAGGTGACACAGGAGCGACAAAACTCCTTGGAATCCTCTGACATATGAGGCCAGAGAAAGTGAGGGACAAGCCTGTCCCAAGTCTTGTTCTGGCCTAAGTGTCCTGCAAGGGGAATATCATGGGCCAAGGTTAGAGGGAAGCCCCTAAATTGCAATGGTATGACCAACCTCCTGGTTGCGCCAGGCTTGGGGTCTCTAGCCTCTGAATAAAGGAGCCCATCATCCCAATACACTTTATGGGTACCTTGAGCATTCCCTGCAGCTTCAGCAGCAGCTTGCTGTCTGAGGGGTTCAAGTGAAGGGCAAGTCAACTGAGCCTGCCCCAGGTCTGCCCTTGAGGGTCCCCTGTCCCCAGAAACTCAACCTGATCAGGTTCAAGCTCTTCAGATACAGTCTCCTCTTGGATCACAGAATCACCCTCCTGTGAGGTCTGATCCTCAACCTGGGGCAAGTGGGAAGGCTCGGCCTTGACCCTCTTGCTCCTTCTCTTGGGTTGTGGTTGGTCTATAGTTTCAAGATCCACCACAGGTTCAGGTAGGCACTTCTTGGCCTGGGATCTGGTTACACATGTGCTGAAATCCCTAGCATTTCTGCATAAGTCCTGTACTCCACTTCTGACCATAATGATTCCTCCAGATCATTGCCCAACAAACAGTCAACTGGGAGGTCTGCACTAACAACAACCCTTTTGAGGCCAGTTACCCCTCCCCAGGAGAAATTAACAACAGCCACACTATGTGTAGTAGTGGTGTTGCTAGCATTGGTCACTAGGTAATTCTCACCTAGTATCATCTGTTCAGGGTCCACAAAGTTAGGTGTCACCATAGTGACACTGGCACAAGTGTCCCTGTAGGCCTGAGCCATTTTGTCATTGATTAAAGGCGTCTGTCTGTACTTGCCCAGGTTACTAGGACTCACAGTAGAGGACATTTCTATGTCCCCCTCACAGATCAGAACTGCCTGAGTAGGGATCCTGACTAAGCCCGTCTCCCCCTCAGATCCCAGGGTTAACCCTACTATCCCCTTGGGTTGTGTACTACCACTGCTTACTGTACTAGGGGGTGCAGGTGTCTTAGGGACTGCAGTAGTAGCCACTGGGTTCCTTTTAGTGCATTCACTTCCCCAGTGAGAAGTAGACTTACAAGTATTGCACCAAGGTTTCTTTGGGCCATCATTCTTCTTCTTTTTTCCATTTTGGGAACCACCCTCCTTATTATTAGTTCGGGGGCCTGTAGAAGACTTCTGGTCTTTAGCTTTCTGATTACCACCCTTCTGATCTGCTTTCTTCTGATCACCTCCTTGGTTCTGGGGTTTCTGCTTAACCCTTGTTCTGACCCATTTGTCTGCCTTCTTTCCCAATTCTTGGGGAGAGGTCAGATCATAGTCTACAAGGTGTTGATGCAATAGCTGGTTTTGACAGTTATTAAGGATCTGCTCTCTCTTTATAAGATTGTACAATCTTGTACAGTCTGAGACTTTACTTCCCTGCAACCAACCCTCCAGAGCCTTAGTGGCAAAATCAACGAAATCAGTCCAGTCTTGAGTCTGTGCTTTTTGGGTGTCTCTGAACAACAACCTGTATTGCTCAGTGGTTAGGCCAAACTAAGCATGAGCGTAAAATCCGTTACGCTCGCGGATTTTGCGAATTTTCGGTAAATCCGCGATCCGCGAACTCCCGTGAATTTACCGCGAATTCGCAAATCCGCGAGCGGCGGATTCCGGGGGCAAAAGTTCAAGCCTTGCTGGCCTGTTGCAACTATTTTACGATGGCGCCGGCAAGCTGCCAGCGCCATCCTAAAATAGTTACTAAGTTAGCTTCAACAGGAAGCTCTAATAGATAAAATAAAGCAGGTGCTCGAGCACCTGCTTTATTTTATCTATTAGAGCTTCCTGTTGAAGCTAATTTAGTAACTATTTTAGGATGGCACTGGCAGCTTGCCGGCGCCATCGTAAAATAGTTGCAACAGGCCAGGAAGGTGAATAAATATGAAGGGCAGGGTTCATTCTGGCACGATGGTCCTGGCACAAAAATTAAACCTCAACCGGAGGCACTTACAGATATCAATAAAGCATGTGCCCTAGTTGAAACTCGCATGGAAGCCCCGCCCGTTTGGCCCCGCCCACACACTCACGGTGTGCACCGTCTTCCCGCCATTTACCCACTATGATGGTCAGCTCACTCAAGAGACCCCTGCGCCCTTCGGCGCGATTGCATAGTAACACACACATGGTCGCTGGAACTAGTTGAAGCTCAAATACAGTGACTCATTCGTCAGCCCAAAATCAATCGTGAGCGTTGTCAAGGCTGGGCAGATGTGCCTTCTTCCCAAATCTACCATCGAAAATCAGCTGTGATGCTGGACAGAGGCCTTTGCCTCCTTGACTGCTCTGCTACTCTGAACGGTGTCTGACCTTTTATACACACAAGAGGCATGTGTGCACTCGCATGGAAGCCCCGCCCGTTTGGCCCCGCCCACACACTCGCGGTGTGCACCGTCTTCCCGCCATTTACCCACTATGATGGTCAGCTCACTCAAGAGACCCCTGCGCCCTTCGGCGCGATTGCATAGTAACACACACATGGTCGCTGGAACTAGTTGAAGCTCAAATACAGTGACTCATTCGTCAGCCCAAAATCAATCGTGAGCGTTGTCAAGGCTGGGCAGATGTGCCTTCTTCCCAAATCTACCATCGAAAATCAGCTGTGATGCTGGACAGAGGCCTTTGCAACCTTGACTTTCACGAGCCCAATCCCCGTGCTGTTCCTGTGACCAGGAGGTTCTGTCTCTTCATCTGCTGCTCTGATCGGTCTCTGACCTTTTATACACACAAGAGGCATGTGCACTCGCATGGAAGCCCCGCCCCAAATCCGCAGATACGCAAATCCGCAAAATCCGCAGATTTTGCGGATCCACGATCCGTGAATACGCAAATCCGCGAATCGTGGATCGGCAAAATCCGCTCACCCCTATCCATCAATAAGAGCACTCTTCAAGACAGAGTAGTTTTTAGCATCCTCAGGTCTAACTGTGAGGAGCTTATCTCTCCCTTTCTCAGAAAAGGAGAGCCACAAGATTGCTGCCCACTGATCCTCAGGGACCTGCTGTACCATGCAGGCCCTCTCAAGAGCGGTTATCCATTTGTGGATATCATCCCCCTCTTTGTAGGGGGGCACAATCTTACTCAGGTTTCTATGATCATAGGACCTGTCTTTATCCCTGGGGATAATGCTGCCACCAGTGGGAGTCTCCCCACTCAATCTAGCTTTGGCCATGGCTAATTCCTCTCTCTCTATCTGGAGATTCACTGCTCTCATCCTGGCTTTATGCTCTATTCTTTGAGGGGAAGTCATTCCTCTCTGTGATTCCCTTGAGGCACTAGAAATGTGAGAATCCCTGGAAGGGCTTCTCTCTCTCCTATTGCCTGGGAGAATCCTGTTATGTACTCTGGGGAGGTGCTCGCACTCTCCATTTCCATGTAGGTCCAAGTTGGCTTGGCTAAGCCTTCCAACTGGTACCTGGTTATCCCCTTGATCCACATCTGAATCTTCATCATTAGATTCTGGGTCTGCCTCCACATTTTCTACTTCTGGGGAGGTGTTCTCAGTCTATGGGGGATCTACTCCTTCTCCTGATCCTGAGGGAACTACCTTAGCTCTCTCTAAGTCATCCTTTTCCAAGATGGCTATCATGATAGGAATAGTAGGGTTGTGACCCTTTCTCAGCTTCCTTGCAGTGCACAAGGCACTCAAGTCTTTGTAGCTGAATTTGTCATAGCTGGAGGTTGCCTGTGGAAGGTCAACCTTCACAGGTAGAGACCCTGTAGGTTCACCTGTGCCAGACATGACTCTAGTGTGGTGTAAGTGATGCACCTACCTACACTTAGTGTTTTCCTACTGTCCCTTACTAGTGAGTTGTAGTCAGGGTGTGCTAAGCCCTTCTACCTACAACCACTAAGTTCAGTAGAACTCAAATATGCTAAGCTTTAATTTATATGTACCTATGGTACTTAATGTGATCTTTCAATTTGATAAAAAGATTGCAAAGGTAAAACAACAGCAAGCTCAAATCCGTACCACTGCTCACCAATGTGAGAAGTTGGCCTGGTATATGATGTCCACAGTTCTGTGGGCACCTTGTATCAGTCCAAACAATCCCTTATTGTGGTGGTTGTAAGTCAACCTTATAGACAAGCTATCCTAGGGGTAGCATGGACTAAGCAGTCTTAAAGGCTTAACTCCAAAGGACATGTGAAGCCAGCTGTTTTACCATATGCAATCCTGTAATACCAAATGAAAGGACACCACACAAGTTATATATTATCAAAATATATGTATTTATTCTTAGAATAATCCCCACTACTCTTTATGAGCAATGAAGCACAAGCGTTTAAATAAAAGCACAGTTAAACATAGACAAGTTGCACGTTTTTGGATGAGGCCGGAGGCCACTCAAACCATATATCAAAAAAGTGGTATAACTATCACTAATCGATCTGGGGTAAGGCCTAGGGCCTTGTGAATCGCTGGGACTACACTGGACTAACAGCAGTTAGGACGGGAGTAGCCCGCGGGATTCGGGTGCAGTGCGGGAAGCACGGCTTGCACCAATGCAAAGTCAATGGTGCGTAAAAGTTACAAAGTTATTGCAAAAGGTGTCTTCCGACTGGACTAGGACTACCAAACTTTATACTTAGGCACTAGAGGTGTGTACCAGTGTGGGTACACCGGCGCTAGTAAGTTACCTCACCCACAGGACGCGGGTGCACAGGTGCCTACCTGTGTCGGGTTTCGTCACGCAGTTCGATGGTGCCTGAGGATGAAGATGCTGCAGGCGTCCAGAAGAGAAGTGTCCGGTGCGATCCAAGGGTGGACCAACGTGACGGCTGATTGGGACCCTTGCTTCTCATTTGGGGACGCGCTGGCCTGCGCAGCTGCTACCGATCCCTGTGTCGCCTTTTTACCGCCGGCGGACCTGGCGGCCATGGAAGCTGCGGCCATTACGAGTTCCAGGTGAGGCGGGGTCATTTCACTGCCTGCTCGTGCCCCTGGTTGCTGTGGCCATCTGTGGACACCCCCCCCTGGTTCTTGGCTACCCTGTGGTTGTCGGACTTCCCTGCTCTATGCTTCTCCGTGGGGCCAGCCATACTTGAGCTCCGGGTGAGGACCCTACCTGTTGTGCTGCGGCACCATTGGCGCGTTGTGTGGGGCTGCGGAGACTGGTGGTGTGGGGTGTTCGCACTTGCTCCGTATGCTGCTGCCTCATGGGGTCACTACTGGCCGCAGGCGACTTGCTCCTGGCGTTTCCTGCCTGGCTTCTCACGGATTGGCGGCTAGTGCTGTGGCGGTGCTGCGAGTCCAATTCTCGATTATGGTGCCCTCTGTATGAGCCGTTACTGCCTGCTGTGTGCCTCCCTTGCTGCAGTGATCTAGCTGCCGCCTCATTGGTGTGCAAGCTGCGACGAGAGGCTGCGCTACTTGTATTCGGCTGCACCTTTGCAAATCTGACATACTGCTTGCTGGAGCTGGGGACGGACCCCTGGAGTGTGCTACTGGCTTAATTTTTTTCACATCCTTACCCTCTGCTACCCCTGCTATTGATCGTGGACTGGGTGTCATAACCCTGCTGCGTTGGAACGCTCCTGCTGACTCCTCCTGCTGACCATCTTGCAGAGGGTGCGCGCTACGCAGTTGAGAGGGGAGCTCTTACCCTGGTTGGCTTGGAGCTTAAAGACCACTTTTGGACTACGTCACCGTATCAGAAATTGTGTTGGACTGCTCCCGATATCTGGCCATGGGTAAACCTGACAACAAACAACCGAAGTTGTCTTTTGACTCTCTGGCGGCCAAAAGAAGTTCCCGGGTTGTGCAGGACGCGGGGGGCTCCTGCTCTCCCTCTACTGTTCCTGACGCTGTTCCTCAGCCTGCTGCCCCTGACTTTCAGCAAATGATGCAGGAAATGCGACAAGGGTTCGCGACCATAGTGGATAAAGTTGATAAGCTATCATCACGAATGGACGCAGTGGTACAAAAATTGGACGTTCATGAGGAGCGAATTACGGCGGTGGAGCAGCGCGTTTCTGACCACGACGATACGGCGGCTACCCACACTACCCAACTGGCGCGTATGGACAATGTCCTCCGGGTTATTGCTGCGAAGAATGAGGAGTTGGAGGCCAGAAGTAGGCGCAATAACATACGCGTGATTGGCGTGCCGGAGACGACCAATGTGGGTAGGATGGAAACTTATGTGGAGAAGATACTACTTGGCGCGATTGGTGAGGAGGCCTTCTCTAAGCAGTTCATCGTGGAGAGGGCGCATTGATCTCTTGGGCCGCGGCCGGCCACTGGAACTCCGCCGCGACCGATAATTGCCCGTCTCCTCAATTATCGTGATCGAGACACAGCCTTACGTGCGGCTCGCACCGCCCGCACACTCTCTTATGACGGAGTCAACTTTACCATCTTCCCGGACTTCACGCCAGTGGTGCAGGAACAGAGGCGTAAGTTTCTAGATGTGAAGAAGAAACTCAGGGACCTCCAGGTGGATTATGCCCTATTGTACCCTGCCAACTTGCGAGTGACACATCAGGCGAAACAACATTTTTTTACCAATCCACAGCAGGCGGAGGACTTCGTGAAGCGGCTTAAGAGGGAGCGTGCTTCTGACCGACGCGGTGGAGATGATGGACAGGAGGGATTCCACTCCGCCAACGAAGATGAGTGATATTGCATACTCTTTGGTCGTAGTGTATACTGTGTACACATGGGGGGCTGCTGTGAGTTGTCCTCCTATCCTATAGCCTTCTGTTTTGCTACCCCCTCACAGTGGAGAACTGCGTTTTGGATTTTGTCACATACTACATGAGGACGCTGGACGTGCGCCAGACTATGGTGGTAATTTACTCCAGGCACCCTCCCCCCACTGCCTGGGCCGTGCCTACTTGAGCTATGCGGGTCAATGGCGAGGTGTGGGGGGTGGTTGTGTGCGCCTCTAGACTGCACCCTGAAGGGTATTCCCCATTGACTTTGTTCTTTCTGATGCTAATGTTATGTTTGGGAGTGTTCGCTATGGGAGGGGGGTGGGCGTGGGGTCCTGGCAGGTTGGGGTTGCTCAGGTGGGTGGTGGGAGGGAGTGCCTGTGCTCGTGAGCGCTGGGCCCATGGGATCATTTTCGTGCAATTTGCTGCTGGTGTTACTGCTGTGATTATGATTGTGTTCCAGACTCAAGGGTTTGAACTTCCCAGCGCGCCTTCGGGCCCCTTTTGGTGTATTGCACTGTGGCATGGCCCTATGCTTCTCACGCAGATCCGCTTCTTCCTCCAGGGTGTAATGGGATGTTGCTGGATGGCTAATGTGAGTTGGGGTGTAGGTATTTGCATGGGGTACTGTACGATACTTGCACTGATTTTGGGTGAGGCTTTCTGTTCTGGACTAGTATGGGCTTGTGTTGTACTGGGTTGGGGTTACCGGGCTGGGGTTGGGGGGTTGTTACGGTGTGTTTGTGGCACGGATTGGTTGTGGCTGGGACTGCATGGTGTGCGCTTATTATACTGTTCTTTGCCTGATAGGTGGCTTTGGTGTGTGTGTGGCTCAGTATTGATGGTCGACTGTGTGGAGAATGGCTGATGGCACGTTGGATACTTTAGCGATCCTGTCCTGGAATGTGCGGGGCCTTAATGATGCCAGAAAATGTAGGAATGTGCTGGCGTACTTGGATAGGCATCGGGTGCAGATTGCCTTTTTACAGGAGACGCATCTGCGTCCAAAGATTGACCCTAAGTTTGCTGCTCGATGGGCCTCCACTCGAAAATTTTCATCATATTCATCCTATGCTCGTGGGACTGCTGTTTTGATTAGGAAAACACTTGCATTTCAGGAACTGGGGGAGAGGCTGGATTCTGAAGGGCGCTATGTGATTGTGTGGGGTAGGCTGGGTTCAGACACTGTTGTACTTGTAAACTGTTATGCACCGAACACTGATTCCCCTGAATTTTTTCTCACCCTTTGGGGTCATGTTGCTGCCATTGACCCACACACGTTATCTGGTGCGGGGATTTTAACATTGCACTGTGGCCTGGGACAGACCGATCTGATGGGAGCAGCCAATATAACACGCAAGCGAGGGACATTCTACGGGGCATACTAGATGAGGCTGCATTGGTGGATAGTTGGAGGTTTACACATCCTGACAGCAGGGAGGGCACTCACTTCACCGCGCATGCACGCACTTGGGCACGTTTGGACTATTGTTTCTTGTCGCGGGGGCTTAGCGTAGGCTTACACAAGGCACAACATCTCCCCAGAACTTATTCAGATCACTGCCCAGTCAGGGTGGTTGTGGCGATGCCGGGTCTTAACAGGCCGCGTCCACCTTGGAGGCTATTTCCCTCAGTACTGTTGGATCCCATCTTCAAGACAGAACTCGGGGAGGAGATAGAGGCTTTTTTTCCACGAAATAAGGGGACGGTGGATAGTGTGGAGTTGATTTGGGAGGCTTTTAAGGTAACAGTTCGGGGGATTGCGTTAGCCAAGAGCTGTGGGGTGCTTAAAACTATTGTCAGATCCATAACGGCACTAGAGGCGGACCTAAAAGACTTAGAGAACAGGATGGTTACTGACCCGGACCCGGAACTTCGTCATACGTTTAGGGGAAAGCCAGCAGCGGTGCGTCCATAGGGGCGTAGGGGCGTAGCCCCACAAGCCCATGGACGACGCTGCTCGGCTGCTGCAAGAGACTGATGAAAAATTTTGTAGAAGTCGTGCGTGCGCCGCCGGGAATCCGGGAAGCGCCCGAGTAATGTGGGAGAGGGGCTGGTCTGGACTGCTGCGCAGCTCGAGTGACAGTCCAGGTGACGCAATCACTCAGCTGCAGCAGCAGACAGCCAGCCAGCCAAGGTATCTTCAGGTGCGCAAGTGACAGGGGGGCAGAAACTTCTTCAAGCATGCGCATTAGTGTTCCCCCATAGAGAGCAACCAGGGGGGTGTTTCTTTAAGCTGGCCGGCTTTTCAAAGGCGACACAGGGCGAGCAGTTAGTGGGCCCCCCTAGCCAATCCTGGCACTGCCTGCAGTGCCAGGATTGGCTGGTCACTGCGCAGCAGGGCAGGGCAATCCATTATTGGATGCCGCGCCTGGGTGGTGATACACACACTGCATAATGGCCAATCACTGTGTGTGACTTCATGTAGTCATGCAGTGATTGGCCATTTTGCAGCACTGCGGAGCTGACGTCAGATCCTCTACTCGCCATCGCCACCAGTCTCGCCTCGTGTGGACCGAGTGTATGAGAGCCAGCCTGTGTGCCCTTTCTCTCGACTAAACGCCCTGCTTACTACTTACTTAAGGTACGTATTTTCATTTAACTACTATTGGAACTGGCCTACGGGGCTATCCGGCAGTGCCAGAAGGGAGGGCTGATCTGAAAAATGAAGTGTAACTGTATAGGCCGCGTTTGGGCAATTTCTGGGCCGGTTGGTGAGCCACGTTTTACTGTTGTGTTTCCCTGATATTAGTACAAACATTGCCTGTTCGAGGTACAAATACCCAAGTCTCTCCTACCTTATAAAACTGTAAACATCTGACAGCTATGGCATCTGTACAAGTTCCAAACTTTCCCGATTTGCACATGTGAACCACCACTTTTTAGCTTTCGGATTCGCTATTGGAGGCCGCTTTTATTTTGAGGCCTGGGCCTATTTACTGTCCTAAATCCAACCCTGGATATTTATTTATTTATTTTGCAGTTTTACATTTCGCGAACTCGACCCGTAGGTATTTTGGAGTGCTTTACAGGAGCACCAGTTCATTAAACAGGTACACATTCGTTTTTTTGTAGGGACGGGGAGATTAAATGATTTGTCCAGACAGAATCACCGGAAGTTGAGCCGACGCCGAGACCGGAACCTGCCATTCCACATTCGTCAGCTCTGGCATCCCCAGTGGGTGGACGTGGGCTTGGGTGTACCCGAGATAATGCATGTGAGAAAGTTATTTTTAGTGTACTCGTCTGAGTGTGCGAGAATGGGTCGTCCAGAGACCCACCCCTTGGATTACACTGACCTGATCTTCACAAATCATGTAGCGCACAGAGCTGTCTTGTGCTGACAGAAAGCACACAACTGGGCATTCAGAGCCTTACAGAGAAGACACAACGAGTGCGTGTTTCAAGTTTGTTCCTGTGCTTGTGGAGATGCGCTTGTAGTCTAATATCACGTTATATTGTTTTTATTTTATACATCTGCCTTTCAAAGTACTACTTTCCAATAAGTACCCGGGCTTGATAAAAAGACAAGAAATGGTGCTCGACCCGTTAGTCTCATATTTAAAACAAGTACTAGAAAAATCATTGTACTCCTTCCTTAAACGGATGAAGAAGACCATTTATTGATCAATGAACTCCGCTCACTCTTTACATTACATAGAATATATAGATGTATTTGGCAAGGCCTCTAATTGCTTTTCGTTGCTTCACAGATCCTCCCGAAATTAAATACTACAACCTTATGTCACATAGAGCAGCTCAACTCCTGCGAGGTTGTGCCACTTCCGGTTTAGATTTAAACGCTTGTTACCACAGGGCTACCAATTGTAAGCTTACAAAGGATCAAGGTAACAACACACTACCTGATTGGTCAAGCGCTCGGTTACTCCCTGTTGTTAACCACTTATTATTACACATTTTAAGGGTACTAGCTGGATCGACATTGCAAGCATGCACGTATGAGATAGCCTTGTTGAGACTGCACCCGTGACATACACATCACTCAGAGGACCATCCTAGCAATATGCATGAGTGTATTCATGCTCCCAGTCCCCCACCAATCGGTCTTGCACCCCTTTTATTTATCTGACAGGTCCTTCAACCAGAGTTCTTGGCTTTGCACCTGCCTGTAGTAGTGCAGTCCCTTTGTATGACCCCGTCACGCTTGGCTACCTCAACCTATGGACCACATTTCGTCTACAGACACACTTTCGAGTGAGTAATATTTGAAGCCCACACCTTCGAGGTCTTGGACTCTAAAGTTAGTTTTAAAACTACTGTAGCCCTTTTAAAGGGGTGCGTTCATGTAGCCCTGAGATTATTATATGGTTGCTCAACAAATGCAGTGCATAAGCAGGTGGGATATACGTTGAATACATTTTTAATTTCCAGTTGTAGCCAGTACTTTTCATGCTCATGTTTTTGCTTGTGTATATGCTATTGAAGCTTGAATGGGTTTCCACTTTCTCTATTTAAATCATTCAAAGATGCAAACCTTTTCTAATTCTTTAAAGCATTGAATCTTTTTTTCTAATTCTTTATTTTTTCCCCTCCCTTGTTTATCTCTCATCTCCCCTTGTAAGTATGCTGTATCACTATTTCTGCATTATTTTTAAATGTAGCAAAGTTTTTATTCTTATGATCTTATTTATTAGCTTGGTCTGTGGCTACCAATCCACAGTAAAGAACTTACGAATTGTCTGTGGTCCCACTTGTTCCATGTCCTTTCACTTTTAGCCCCTAAAATGTGGAATTAGTTACCCATGGCATACCACTATCTTCATCCATTGTGTTTTCAAGAGACGTCTTAAAATCATCTTCTAAATTCACCATTCTCCAGGCTCATTCTGTGTTATTGTACTTCAATGTGTTGTTTCCTTACGGTACCGTGCTCATATTTCATAATTTTATTTGACATTTTCGTAATTTTGTACTGATTTTTGTACTCAGTGCTTTCTATAAGACGTATAGTTTTAATAAATAGATACAGAGTTCACCATTTTATTTCACCATAGACAGGGATCATTAGAAGTGCACAGCTGGTAAGGTAATGACTGGCGAAGGTGTGTGCCAGGTGTGCAGGTCTGTGTACCTATGGAAATGCAAGAAGGCAGATACTGCTGGAGAATTGTCTGACTGCACTGCCTCCTGAGTGAGTATATGCAGCAGAAGTATAGTAGTGGTGCTGTAATGCGACTGGAACAAATTAGCAAGAGCTACAGAGAAAGGTCTTGTGGAAACTGGAACATTATTTGAGTGAACCTCCTGCAAAGGTGAATTAAGTGGAAACGTGGATCCATCTTGTAATGAGACTTTACATCTTTTGGTGAGGCAGTGGTCCCTTCAGAACATATTATAGCTGTAGTAAGGTGGCTACATTGGTGGTGTGTATACCTCGTGGGGTATATCACATCTTGTGGTTCGGTCATCAAACATAGAATGAAGTATTTCCAGCTTGTAATGAGGCAGATGAGAGATAGCTGCAGCATGCGAGGAGGTACTTGTATCATGTGTTGTAAAAGTTGCATCTCGTGGCGGGACAGTTGCATAATCTGGTGTATATTGTGGTAAGGGGTCTAGTGTAGTGAGATGTTTCAGTTTGTGATGATATGGTTGTATCTTCACTTATATCTTCTCGTATAATGTTTGCAGAGGTGATGTGGCTATTGTAGTTGTAGTAGAAACAGCTTGTGGTGGAAAAGTTGCATTTGTGACAAGGCAGTTGCTTATATGACTGCGCAGTTACATCTTGTGGTGGGACGGCTGCATCTTGTCATAAAGAGGCTGGATTGGCCATACCCATTTCAATGCATTAAACGCTTTGACTGGGACAATGCTAGAAGGCAGACTTGTATCAGTTAGACATACAGCCAATAGTAAGATGTGAATCAGTAAACAGGTAAAAACTTTGTTTATTGCCATTTCCAAAGTTATTCTACACACTATACAGGATGCATATATTACAATTTCAACTGTTCAAATTTGCTTTTTACATTCCAATTTTCGATCTTTTGGTCTACTACTAGTAATCAGATGCTCCAAGGTAGTCCACGCCTGTTTTCCCATGGAGCCGGATTGCAATAGTGGTGATGTCATGTGTAGCACAGGAGGTATTGGGGGGCCAGTAAAAGCTCTGGAAGTGCAAGAGGCCCTGAAGGACATGGCCAGAGGTAAGACTCCGGCCCCGGGTGGCCTCCCTGTGGAGTTGTATTCTTTGTGGGTACACCGGCTCCAAAATTGGTAACCTTATAGTTATACACTGATTCATTAAGGCTGGGCCCGGTTTGATTACTGGTGTTTGCTTATCTCTACCACAGTAGTGTACGCCAGCCTGGGAAAGTCTTCAGGAGTTTGCCATGGCTTCCAGAATGCAGCTCTCTCACGGAGGTCAGACAGCCCTAGGCCCCCAGCCCGGTTGTTAAGCACTGAACCATAATATTTCTCACCAGCTGGAATCCCCTGCTTGATTTGATCCCCGCTCTGAGCAGCGAGGGGTGATGTAATTCACTGTGATATATTACTGGGGGAAATGCACCGACACCTGGGTTTCTGGACTCTTTACGATCCGAGGAATGCCGTTCAGGAAAGGGAAAAAAACATTTCTCCGATATATGCATTTTTTAAAAGCTGCTTGTGACAGTGAAGGAAAGTGGAACAGGGCCCAAGTGAATACGAGAAATAAATATTGGATAAGAGGAAGGGAAAGGCAAGATCTGCCTCTCAGCACCTGGCTGCTGAACCAGGGGGTTTCCGCGTTTCACTTCTCCTCTTCCCACACGATCAGCTGCAAAGTGCGCCAGGCAGGAAGACGACTCGAAATGAGAGCACTGGGCTTTCTTTCTTGTTTTAAATTGTTTATCTGTTCATTTACAGTAATGTAACAATGGATTCAAATGTAAGTTGTGCAAAGTACTAAGAAGGGGCAGGAAGGAAAGCAGGGCCGCACTGAGTACGTAAACTTGTCCTGGCAATGGGCGTCCGCGTTATTTAATTTGTGCTCACTTTTGGAGTACATCTAAGATGTAAACAAAGACGGACTGTAAAAACATCCTGCAAGTACTTAGGCCTCAAACAGCCTGACAGCAAGCTCCCTGCAGGAACACAATCTGCATGAGTGTGTGTGTGTGTGTGTGTGTGTGTGAGTGTGTGTATGCTAGATCCTTTATTTGCCTTTTCGAAAGAACAGTGGAAAATGTAAATGGCAATGGTATATAACCTGTTTGTGCCCATGGCCACTCTTGTGTATTGGCTTTTGAATTTAGTTTGATTCTTGGTGCCTAATAACATGTACAACTTTCTCTCCAATTCCAAAATGCCTCATCATTCGTTGTCATCTTGTCTTGTATTGTGTCCATGTTGTACACAGGCCTGCTCAGCTTTCTTGTTTCTGATGTTTACTGCCTCCTTCTCATGTTTGGCCTCTCTGAGTGAAGTTTCACAAATGACTAGGTCAGCATCTGAGACTTTATATTCGTTGTATCTTTTTCAAAGTTATTTGTTGTTCCTTTCAGGAGAAGGCTGTGCAACTGCTAATGAGAGTTTTGGTTTCTGTTATGTGTGCCTCATTTGAAGCAATATAGGTAGAAAATATTTAGGTCATGCAAATTGGGGCGTGGTTTGCCTTATTTTTATTTGCTCATTGCTAGGGGGCTTGTCGCTGCTTTCACAGTTTTGTACTCTGGTTACTATGTCGGATAAACTTGTGCAGACTTACAGAAAGAGTGCAGGAGTGCAGGGGGGGGGGTAGAGCAGGCCCCTGAACCCATTGTAGATACACAACTGCACTCGTACACTCCAGCCCTGGCCGAAAGCCAGATTTGGGAGACTCGAGGCCCCTCATGACACACTGCAGGGAGCCCCCATCATTTTGGATGAGTGGGTTCATGCTCTCTTCCAACAGGAAGTGTGCTTCTCTTGGGTCATTTATATGCTAAGCTTAGCTGGATCAGGACTCATCTGGTGTGCAAAGGGGCTGCACATTTCTTTCAAACACAAGCGTTCTTTCTAGCTTTCAACTGTGTTGGGCCAGAGGATGCTATACTCAGCTTGTAAGTGAGAGCAATGCTCACGCTCCTCCTGTTTTATTGGGCTGCTCAGATTATTGATAAACGTCACCTGTACACACTCTGCAGTGAATGTGCTATGAATAGGCAGTGCTTTGGATGTGAGTGAAAGAGACTGCTTATTAAAAGTTAATAGGTGGAAAGTTGTTAGAAAAACAGAACTGATGCCAAAGCAGTAAAATCAGGTCATCTTCAATTTAATGTGACTAAAGAGCACACAATGACTGCCACAGTGCCACCATATTTTTGTGGGCCCGCTGCTTCCATCTTCCCCTTAGCCTGTAAGACTACACTGCTTCAAAGTTGGCCTTGCTACAATATTTATGGATTTGCGGTTTTGCTGGTGGGATGTGCTCACTTTTGGGGTACATCTAAGATGTAAACAAAGACGGACTGTAAAAACTGGCTGCAAGTACTTAGGCCTCAAACAGCCTGAGAGCAAGCTCCCTGCAGGAACACAATCTGCATGAGTGTGTGTGTGTGTGTGTGGGTGTCTGTGTGTGTGTGAGTGTGTGTGTCTGTGTGTGTATGCTAGATCCTTTATTTGCCTTTTCGAAAGAATAGGCATGTGTGGTAGCGAACTGGCACCTCATGTAGTGACTGTGGAGAGTGGAATCTATCTAGATATGTGTGTGTGAGCGTGTGTGTGTGTGTGTGGGGGGGTGTCTGTGTGAGTGTGTGTGTGGATTGATGTGTGGGTGTGTGTGTGAGTCTGTATGTGAAAGCGTGTCTCTGTGTGTGGGCGTGTGTTTGTAATGTAATAACTGCACTTTCACAATTGCTTTATTAACCTTCCTGCTTTCTCAAATTTGCTTGAAAATGCACGATTTGTCTTCTCTTTTTTCAAAAATTTCCGAACCCCCCTTATGGGCAGAAAGGCACAAAAAACGAGTGGGACAGAGGGCAGAAAGGCACAAAAACGAATGGGACAGAGGGCAGAAGGGCACAAAAACTAGTGGAACAGGGGGCAGAAAGGTACAAAAAACGAGTGGGACAGAGGGTTTTGTAAAGGCTGTCTCCCAACTGCTGTGCAACTTCTTCTACTCTTAGAGCTGAGATTTTTCTTCTTTTTTTTCAAAATTTTCTTGGGGGGGGTTATCCGCGCCAAACCCCCCTTAAGGGGTTCGGGCTCGCTCGCTGCGCTCGCTCGCTACGGTGCTGTATGCAAATTACTTTGCGCCCCACCAATTTCAAATGTCACCCACCGCCCCTGGGGAAAGCTATCGGACTATGAAGAGGAAGCTGCTCGGGAAGTCAAGTATAGAGGAAAACATTGGACAGCTAGGAAGTACTGTGAGGGTGAGAGGCCTGGTAGGGTGCTTGCCTCGCTCACGAGACACCCACGTTTTAGCACTGGGGTCCTGGAACTTGCGCTGAGGGATGGCACCCGCTGTAGGGACGCGTTGGGGATCCAGAGAGCCTTCATGCATCACTATGAGCAACTGTACACTTCACAACAGGCGGGGGAGGTCCGTTATGGGGGATTGCTCGATGATCTTGCCTTGTGTTGGCTTTCTGATGGTCATAGAGCATTTCTTGGCGGCCCGCTGGAAGTGGAGGAAATACGAGACGCCATAATGTCACTCAGTAATGGGAAGGCGACGGGGTTGGATGGACTCCCCGCCAAGTTCTATAAGTGTTACATTGATGTTATGGCCCCGGTACTTAAAGAGGTTTTTGAGGAGTCGTTGGAGGTGGGCATTCTGCCCGGGTCGATGAGGGAGGTGGTCATTACGTCCCTGTTAAAACCTGGCAAGGATCCGTTGGACACGGACTCTTATCGTCCCCTGTCGCTGCTTAATTTTGACGCGAAAATTTAAGCGAAGGTACTAGCGGCACGGCTATCTCTGCTTATGCCCACTATAGTGCTCCCAGACCAATCAGGCTTTGTGCCCGGGTGTGCAACCTCCCATAATCTTCGCACACTGTTTTCCTTGCTTCCAACTATTGCTCCTGAAATCCCTGTAGCTGCGGTTTTCCTCGATGCTACTAAAGCATTTGATTCGCTTGAATGGAATTACCTGATTGACATTTTGTGTAGAATGGGTTTTCCCAAAATATTTATTGCGTGGGTGAAACTACTGTACACCCAACCCGTGGCCAGAGTGGTGGTGAATGGAGTTCTTTCCCCTCACTTGCCTATCTCGAGAGGCACGAGGCAGGGCTGCCCCTTTCCCCGTTGTTATTTGCTATCGCCATCGAACCGCTGGCGTGCCGTATCCGGCAACTACATCAGCATAGTGCATTTAACTGTTTCCAGCGACAGATAGGTGTGTCACTATATGCAGACGATATTACCTTGTATGTGAAGGACCCGCAGTTGAATCTCAACCCGATCCTGCGGGAGCTTATTGTATTTGGCGGCATTTCCGGTATTCATATGAATTGGAAGAAATCACAATTCTTTCCGCTGACTCCGTCTGTCGAGAGGTTCCAACTGGAATACCCACTAGAGTAGTGCGATACGGACCTTCGCTATTTGGGCATAGTGATCTCTCTGGATAGGGAAGAGACGATCAGGCTCAATTATGGAGTTGCTATCTCTAAACTGGCTGATAATATTACGTGGTGGATGTCTTTGCCACTTTCTATGGCGGGTAGGGCTTCCTTAGTGAAAATGGTTGTGCTTCCACGCTTCCTTTATTTGTTTCAGAATATCCCCTACTACCCCGGTGCCTATTTTTTTAAGCGCCTACGTTCGGAGCTCCTTAGACTGTTTTGGGGGGCAGGCAGCCGAGAGTGAGGTGGTCCACCTTGACACTGCCGTATGACAGGGGGGGTTTGATGTCCCGGATTTTGAGATTTACTATCTTAGCGCTCAGGCACACTATGCCTATCATTGGATGCGTCCCACCCCCTTTATGCCACAGATAGCAGCTGAAGAAAGGATAGTGCATCCCCTTCCATTGGAGGGCATGGTACTGGGAAGATCTCGTGATGTGGATACCCGATCCACCACGGTGCACTGCACTATGGATGCGTGGTCTCGTATTGCAATCACTTTGGGGTTAGCGCTGCTTTATTCCCCGGCATTGCCACTCGCATACCACCCAAAACTGTCCTTGCTACAGGAAACTGGGTTTCGGGCTATGTGCAAGCGAAACGGGGTGCTCACATGGGGTGACCTCTTTCTTGAGGGCACTCTTCGTACGAAGGATCAATTCTTCCGCGGAGAGCCACCCTCCCCCCTGGAGGTTTTTTATTATGTACGGCTTCGGCAGGGACTGCGTGCTCTACTGCCACAATTTCCGAATGAACCTGGGGTTGCCTTACCACTGCATGCACTGCTAGTGTCTGATGGTAAACATCTGGTCTCTAAATTGTACAACACCATTAGGAAGCAGCGAGATACTCCGCCTAGTCATGCGAGAGGACAGTGGGCTCTTGAGTTGGATATAGATATCACTGATGAACACTGGGCATATTGCTGTGGCGTTACTGCTAATATCTCCTCTAGCTGTAGATTGAAGATAATACATTATAAATTTGTGCAGAGGTTTTACTATACTCCAGTTAGGAAATTCAAGTTTCGCCTGGCGGACGATGATAGATGTGCTCGTTGTCGGGCGGAGGGGGCTGGCTTTCTTCATTTGGCCTGGGGATGCGATGCGATTCATGCCTACTGGCTCCAAGTCCATGAGGCATTGGATGTTATGACTGAAAAGGCTGTACCGTTCGATCCCCTAATTATGCTGTTGGGGTACACGAAGGACATACCTCCTCCCTACCGCAGGTTTACAGATGTGGCCCTGCTCCTGGCCAAGCGTAGGATAGCCTGTAGGTGGGGTAGAGGTAGGGCTCCGAAATTCAAGGACTGGCTGGACGACATGGTGTATTGTCAGGACCAATATAATATATATGCTGACCTGATGCCAGTGCGGTGCAGGCCTAAAGATTTCTGGAGCCCACTGCAAGTTTACTGGCTGACCAGGCCCGCCCACAGTGAGGACTCTGATGATGCTGGCCGGGGTGTGCTGCCGTAGGGGGTTTCATCCTTGATGACTTTACAGCACTAGTCTCCTAGGTTGCCCATTAATGATCCGTGTATTGTATGCTCTGGTGGGTTGAGATGAGCAGGTCATGGCTGTTCCCCATAGTCTCTGATGCGGCACTGTTTACTACTGCTCACCTTGTCCTGATCTTCCCATATCTGCTCTCGGCACCTATTGCCTGCTGGGGATTGTTATTGTCTCTTAATGTTCTGCTTTATGCCATGTGTCAAGTGGGGCCCCACTGGTTATGCTGTTCTCCTTCTCCGGGGTGACGTGCTCCTACTGTGCAATGCCATTTCTGTTTCGTGCTGACCTGTGCCACCAAGTACAATCTGTATTGTGTGATTTGGAGACTGCCCGCATTCCAATTTTCTTTCTGTCTTTATTGTGAACCTGACATTGTGCCTACTTCTCCTGTAACCAATCTGTGTATGCGCCATTTTTTGGTTTCGTGTTCGTAATAAAGGTTTGAAAAAAAAAAAAGAAAAAAAAGTATAAGCTCTCCATGAGCTTATTGTGATTTAACCCCCGCAGTTCACTGCTTATGACCTCATACGTTGCATCACTCAGGACATGGCCAGTGACATCACTGATGATATCATCCAGTGAGTGTAAGGGTTTTCTAAGAATTTATGAGTGTTAAACATATGTACTCAGCTACTAAAAAAGTTTATTTAGTATACTAGGTGGACTGCTAATGAGTGATACTACTTTTAACAATTAATATGTGAGTGGTTGTGTGTATCCGTGTTTGAGTGGGTGTCTGTGTGAGTTTCTTTGTGGGTGAGTGAGTGGTTGTGTGAGTGGCTGTATTGGTAAGTGAGTGGGTGTGTTAGTGGCTGTATGGGTGGGTGAGTAGTTGTGTGAATGGCTTTATAAGTGAGTGACAAGGTGTGTAAGTGTCTTGTATGGGTGAGTGAGTGACTCTGAGTGGGAGTTTGGCTCGGTGAGTTTGTGTGTGAGTGGCCTGAGTGGAGATTGTGTATCTGTTTGAGTTGTTGTATGAGGGAGGGAGTAGATGTGTGAGTGCTCTATGGATGATTAAGTAGATGTAAGAGTGCTTATATGAGTCTGTGAATGAGTGATGTGGTGTGTGAGGTCATGAGCAGTGCATTGTGGGGGCATGAGTTATAGTGAGCTCAGCTACCTATAAATGCTAAATTTTACTGGTTTTCTACGAAACCTGAGCTGAACTATGACATCCCTGTAGCCTTTGCTTTTTCCAGTGAATGTCTGTTTTTTTAAAGTTCTATTTCTGAACTATATTGATCCTGTAACCTTTGATTTTTTTATGTGTATTGACATTGTTTTTTGAAATTATATTTCCTAATTAAAATAACCCTGTAACCTTCAAAAAACAAAAAAAAAAAAAAGAATTTCGGTCAGCAGCAGGAGGCCAGACATGTGTCTGTGGCAGCAGCATCCATTTTGTGATGCTGTGGCTCTGGTTAGGATTAACCGCGTTTTCAGTAAAGTAACATGTCTTCTCCCTCTAGAAGGGTGGAATGCTACCCCCGTCGCCAGAATTGGCGAGGGGGTAGTTTTCCAAAATGTATGACACCAAACACGACATGTTTTGATAAAGCCAAACCAAAGTTAGCAATAACCGCGAGGATTATAATGCACTTAAGAGTATATGGTATGGCAGTATCACTGGAACAGCAGTAAGGAAATGGTTCCGAACACTGCAGACAGGCTCAGCTCATGCTAGAGCACCATCTCACATAAAACCAAGCACTCTGCCTCCAGGATTGTAAAGGCCTGCCATAGGAGTGACTTATAGGTATATATGTGTCCAGATATAGGTTTAGACATAGGTATACTATATCTAAGCAAGGGGTGATTACACCACCTTGCCCCAGCTGTGTGAACAGCCAGTTGTGTCGATTTAAGTACCAGCCAGGGGTGGCAAAAGATATGCTGCAGCCCCTGGTAGGCCTTGGATGCACCTATGCCCATGGCGCCTGTAGTGCACTGTATAGGGGCTGACAAGGTGTCCAGTACCAAATTGGTTATGTACCTATAGTACATGTCTGTGAATTTAGAGAAAGAACAGCAGGCTGTGGGTCTGATTAGCAGGCCCACAGCCACATTAAGTCGAAAACCAGTGAAGCAAAAAGCAAAAATTGGGGTGACCATAGGATAGCAGACCCTACTCTCCTACATACAGCGAGATCTAAATGACTTGAGTGCAGAGACCGCCTAGGTATATATGACAACACCAAGGATATAAGTTAGGAGGGGCAGAAGTTTGAAAGACATTTGTGCATATACCACAGCGCCTTGAATTGAATGTGACGTTCATCTGAGAGCGGGATGGTACTTGAAGGGATGTACAAGGAGCCTTGCAGCTGCATTCTGCACGATCTGGAGCTGCCTGGAAATGTGCTTCGTGATCCCTAAATAAAGAAGGTTTCCGCAGTCAAGCCTCGAGATCTCCCAGGCCTGGATGACTGTTCACTGGGCCGAGGACATGATACATATTAGCATCTTAGACAAATAGGATTGTAAGAACTGCTGCATTTTGGGTCCTGTGAGCAAGTGATATATAAAATCAATAACCACCTATATATTTTTTTCTTCAAATCTAGTGTTCTTTCGTGGAGGACATGAATGTGCCTGCCGACTCTCCGCGTAGGCCCACGCGAACAATATCATTTTGATTTATCCCACTCTAATGATATTGGGGTATTTTTAATCTTACATAGAGCTAAAACACCACCTGTCACTCTGTACCCTGCCCTACTGCCCAGCTGGTCTCATTTTCTGCTCTTTGCCAGGAGCCCTCTGCATGTGAGGTTACCCCCCACTGTCACATCGCAGGTCTGATAACTGGGGGTTTGATTTCTCTCTCGCCCACTGGCAAAGCAACAACAGATTATTTTCCATGGACCAGCTCTCATATTCCTGACCACGTTGCATGCCCCTTGCATTCTTACTTCCTTCCTTCATGCCACTCCCACTTCCTCTGCCTTTTCCACTGATACTACCCTTTCCTTTTTCCCTTCTCCCCATTCTGGTACAATGCGTAAGGCCACGCTCTAAATCCTGCTCTATTATGGGCTAATGTTAGACATGGTGGATGCGTACTATATCTACTCTCTAGAGGTGATGATGGGTTTTCCCTCTTCTTTCCTCCCTTTATATTTTTAGTGGAATATTTGTATGTATTGTTGGTATTTGTTCTTCTAATAACCCCAACCCTCTATTGTTACTATTTCATCTGTCATATAGTCTATGTGCTATTAGAAAAAACCCAGCAAACAATTATTGCAAAAAATAAACCCACCCAATGAAGCTTGAGATATCTTAAAAGAGCATGGCAAGTTGTATTCTACCACAGGTGTACTAGAGCCAGAGGCTGCCATATCTCAAGAACCTCCCAAGCCCAACTGCTCTAGAGTGTCTGGGGCGACCATTTGGAGTTGGGACCACATACCGGTTCTTTGCTGCCTAATTGTGATGATCACAGACAAGCCATTCAAATGTATTCGAATTCAAAGTATAGGCCTTTATCGCTCGCTAAGTAAAAGGGTAGATCAATGTATAGTTCTCTTGTAAACATAAGGATTAGAGGTCAGTATGAGACATATTAGCCAGGCAATTGCCATGTGGAGATGACCATGGGAAATCCTGCATGAACTCTATTAGTTGTCAATCTTTGCTGGCCGGGAAAGCGACAACCCCAAAGAGTTAGTCTTGCAGCAAGCTGAAGAAGGGAGAAGGGACAGGGGATAAACACGGATCACAACAGAGCTGTCACCTGCTGGCTCTCCTGGGAGGCTCTTATCCTCACAATGTTAGACAGCCTCATCTCAGGCGTGTGGCCTTAAGCAGCATCTCCGGGCAGTAATCCCTCAGTGAAGCCGGCAGAGCTGAATTGATTAAAGCTGCAGTTTCACTAAACTGTAGCGGTGCTGGGGTCGGCAGCACAGACCTCCACACGCCCCTGAGCGATAGGAAAGACTATCTCCTGTTGCTCTGTAGTCAACGAGCTTAACATTAGCTTGAAACAAGGCTGGTGTGGCTGTTTATCTGCAGGTATGCTGTGTTGCATAGTGCTCATTGTGAGGGTGGAAAGGGTGACCGAACCGAGATATTGTTTGAGGAGG
This sequence comes from Lissotriton helveticus, assembly GCF_964261635.1. Classification (NCBI taxonomy): domain Eukaryota; kingdom Metazoa; phylum Chordata; class Amphibia; order Caudata; family Salamandridae; genus Lissotriton; species Lissotriton helveticus. Next base: position 217,037,025 of record NC_136062.1, on the reverse strand, counting down.
AAAACGTGCACATAATTAGTCATTACAGCTGCACACTGACTGCATTATCTATGCGAGGCGCTCGGAGCTGTGATTTAGAGAAATACGCGTTTCTTCGTCAGAGCTAATTACTATCAAGTGAGCTTGTCAGAAACACTCTAAAAGTGTTTTTGCCTGCACATGAGAAAAACAAGCATTGGCAAAGTGAGGTCTAACCTTAATAATACGTTTGCTAACCTATTGGCTACTGGCTTTGCTAGCGCTTAGTTGTAAACCATTTGGTACAAAAAGGGGGTGGTGATGGACGGAGCATCTGAACCAATCAAACACTCACACCCAGTCAACAGATCTGGGTTTAATCCATCACCGTTCTTTAGCCCACTCTGCCACCCCAGTTCAGACATAGCCATATGCAAATCAGTCTGACCCTGTGCCTCATGGGAACAGTCCAGCCCAAACTACCAAGCCATGCCTTCCCTGGACCGGATTGGTGGTGATGGACAGAGCATCTGAACCAATCAAACACTCACTGTGAGTGTTTGATTGGTTCAGATGCTCCGTCCATCACCACCACCCCCTTTTGTACCGCTTTGTTCGCCATAAGTTTGGCTGGGTATGCTCAGACGTGAGTCCCTTGCTCATTTTGCCACTGGATGCAAGCCTGGCTGAAGACGGCTGTAATGCCAGAAACCGGTCCTAGGTGTGAGTGTTTGATTGGTTCAGATGCTCCGTCCATCACCACCCCCTTTTGTACCGCTTTGTTCGCCATAAGTTTGGCAGGGTATGCTCAGACGTGAGTCCCTTGCTCACTTTCCAACTGGATTCAAGCAAGCCTGGCTGAAGACGGTTGTAATGCCAGAAAACGGTCCTAGGAAGCTCGAATACGGTCCAGGGAAGGCATGGCTTGGCAGTTCGGGCTGGACTGTACCCATGAGGCACAGGGTCAGACTGATTTGCATATGGCCATGTCTGAACTGGGGTGGCAGAGTGGGCTAAAAAACGGTGATGGTCAAACCCAGATCTGTTGACTGGGTGTGAGAGTTTGATTGGTTCAGATGCTCCATCCATCACCACCCCCTTTTGTACCGCTTTGTTCACCATAAGTTTGGCAGGGTATGCTCAGACGTGAGTCCCTGGCTCACTTTGCCACTGGATTCAAGCAAGCCTAGCTGAAGACGGTTGTAATGCCAGAAAACGGTCCTAGGAAGCTTGAATACGGTCCAGGGAAGGCATAGCTTGGCAGTTCGGGCTGGACTGTACCCATGAGGCACAGGGTCAGACTGGTTTGCATATGGCCATGTCTGAACTGGGGTGGCAGAGTGGGATAAAGAATGGTGATGGATCAAACCCAGAACTGTTGACTGGGTGTGAGTGTTTGATTGGTTCAGATGCTCCGTCCATCACCACCCCCTTTTATACAGCTTTGTTCGCCATAAGTTTGGCAGGGTATGCTCAGACGTGAGTCCCTTGCTCACTTTGCCACTGGATTCAAGCAAGCCTGGCTGAAGACGGCTGTAATGCCAGAAACCGGTCCTAGGAAGCTTGAATCCGGTCCAGGGAAGGCATGGCTTGGCAGTTCGGGCTGGACTGTACCCATGAGGCACAGGGTCAGACTGATTTGCATATGGCCATGTCTGAACTGGGGTGGCAGAGTGGCTTAAAGAACGGTGATGGATCAAACCCAGATCTGGTGACTGGGTGTGAGTGTTTGATTGTTTCAGATGCTCCGTCCATCACCACCCCCTTTTGTACCGCTTTGTTTGCCATAAGTTTGGCAGGGTATGCTCAGACGTGAGTCCCATGCTCACTTTGCCACTGGATTCAAGCAAGCCTGGCTGAAGACGGCTGTAATGCCAGAAACCGGTCCTAGGAAGCTTGAATCCAGTCCAGGGAAGGCATGGCTTGGCAGTTCGGGCTGTACTGTACCCATGAGGCACAGGGTCAGACTGATTTGCATATGGCCATGTCTGAACTGGGGTGGCAGAGTGGGCTAAAGAATGGTGATGGATCAAACCCAGATCTGTTGACTGGGTGTGGGTGTTTGATTGGTTAAGATGCTCCGTCCATCACCACCCCCTTTTGTACCGCTTAGTTGTAAACCATAAGCAAAAGTTAAATATGGAGTAAAGAATCAAAATACTAGAGAAAAGTAAACACATATATCTTTAGGTATCTAAGCACTGTACAGTGAACTCAATGTTTTTAATGCTGATTAATGGCATTTTTCATTGTATTAATTGATCCTGCCTATATGTTTCAAACTGTAACTTGCTTTAGTGATTTTCTATACTTAAGTAGCTGTAGCAAGATTGAGGGGCATATTATCACTTTAGCGTCCATTTCGGCCAAAAAGAGGCGATAATTTTATCGCATTACTAGCAGCCCGTCCCGACGTTGTCCGGGTATGAAATAGATTGTGTGTAATGTGTGTATTTGGCAAGGGCAATTTATTTTAAAATCTCGCGGTAGACAACATTTTTTGTTTCATTAGAATAGGGACGGAGAAGGGCCAGGTGCAGCCCTGGTTGATGTTAGCAGGTCCATGTAATTGGTGTAGTGATCCGCCGTTTCAGCCCGGCTACAGCCCTGGTTGATGTTAGCAGGCGCGTGTAATGTCGTTGAATGAGAGAGTTATCAGCCGCGGGTAAATCCGTTTAATGAGAGAGTTCAGTGACAGCGAGTAGGAGAGGCTGCAGTAATTGTCCTCGCAGCCACGCTCATTTGCGTGTTCCCCCGCTTGAGGCCCAGATGCAGGCCTGTTTGATGTTAGCAGGCGCGTGTTCCCCCGCTTGAGGCCCAGCTGCAGCCCTGGTTGATGTTATCAGGCGCATGTAATTAGTATACTGATCCGCCGCCTGAGCCCGGCTAGAGCCCTGGTTGATGGTAGCAGGCGCGTCTAATTTCGTTGAATGAGAGAGTTCAGTAACAGCGCGCAGGAGAGGCTGCAGTAATGTTACTTACCAGGCCTCCAGCTGAACGCGTTTGTCATGCCCCCAGCACACGGCCACAGCAGACGATCTTCTGATTAATGTACGACCCACATGGCATGAAGGGCGGAACGTAGCACACGCCCCCAGTGTGCCCCTTGATGCGGCGCAATTGCGTTCACATGGCATGAAGGCCGGACACATGCCCCCAGTGTTTCTCACGCCCCCAGCGTTTGTCACGCCCCCAGCACACGCCGACAGCCCACGATGTGATGGCCGTACCACACGCCCCCAGCGTTAGTCACGCCCCCAGCACAACGCAGACACGCCCACAAGGGACTACTTTGCTGGCACGGTTCTTTTACCTTTTAAATGTATATGGTGTCCTACGGTACAATTGTATGTCTTGCACTGTATGATTGTGATGAACACCACTGTTTCTTAAAAAGTTAATAAAAACAATTAAAAAAATTTTTTTATATGGTGGCCGTCTGCATAGCCTATGTCTTTCTGCTGCAACTGCCCTTTCCAACGCTGTATTGGGTGTTGTGATTGGTGCTGTGGTTACTGAGATTACCCGCCTCAAAAGTTTGGGCTCTCTCTTTATAATATTAGTATGGATATGGATTACCAAGGACACGCTAGCTAGGGCGTGTTTTCATGTTGTAGCACCCGTTTTACTCATGCCTCACATCGCATCGCTAATGAGATGCAAAGAAGACGTGCCTCACAGAGCTTCGCGGGTAAATATCACTGACGCAGCTTCGCGATATTTACAACGAGGCCCGACCATCGTAGCGATAACAATAATCGCTCTAACTCGATATTAATGCAGGAATCTAACATCTGCTAAATTCCTGACTAACATTAAGAATGAAGTAAAGACATAAGCGCCTCTCTTGTGATGTGTGTAAAAAATATGAAGATTGTAAAACATTTGGATTACGTTGGAAAAAGAAGAAATAAACATGGAAAAGACATAACTTTGTGGCATTTGTTAGATGCAATATAAAGTAGGCTGTGCAACCGGATTGGGGTGGTAATCCGCTCCAGGTTTTTGAAATTCCTGACTAAGGCATACTCAACATGGGAGGTGGATTGTAGGGTTAAGGCCACATGCTCGTATTAGCAAACTTTTTGCCGTTTCGTATTGACTTTTTTTCAGCGATGTTGGGCAGTTTGCCCGCTATCGCTGGATTTTATATCGCCAATGTGTTAAGTGTTTCTAATACAGCACTATCATGGCGATATAATCCAGAGATAGCCGGCGAATGTAAAAAATGCGCTAAACACGTTCAGCGATAATTATCGCTGCGTCTTGATAATATGCACCTGAGTCTTTGAATGTGTGTGCAAAAAGATGTGTGCACCCATTAATGTTTGATAGTTAATAGTACGTATGTAGTATGTGTGTTGTAAAAGTTACTTGTTGAAAAGATTAGATATAGAGGTATGATTGCTTTATTTAATTTGTATGGTAATATGTGTGAATGGTAAGTTTGCGAGCAGTGGGCAGAAAGGGAAATATAAAATGAAAGTGACTTTTAACTATTATCATTTTATGTTTCCTTTGCGGGCGGGTTGGTGGCCGGGACTGCTTTGCTCACTGAACAGGGCGGGGGGGAGTGGTTTGTCCACTACTAAGTGCACTCCTCTCGGGCCGCCCAAACCAGTTATGGGCCCTATTCCCGTCCTCCATGCAGGCTACTTTAGAGCCTGCCTGGAGAATAAGCCCAGGACCCCATTCCCTGATTGACCGTCGACACAGGACGCTCAAAACCATTCACAACGCTGCATTGCAGTGTTGTGATTGGTATGGGGAGCCTGGGTGCCTTCCAATCACATCGCTGCATTGCAGCAATGTGATCGGTCAGTTTTTTTTAATGAGTTGATCCCCTCGTGACCCCCCTGCGCGACACCCAACCCGCCCGCATCGCCACATGTGAGCCATACTGGCCGCCACTGTTTGCATAACAGTGAGATGGAAATGCTTCAAATTATGTGAAGCAGGGATGAAAGGCCCAAAAAATGATGGTGGACTGCTGCTGCATCTGCAGCTTTTCGACAGTCTGGATGCCTGAGAACTGCAGTCTTTTGTGGGGGCCAGCAGGCCCTAGGGCTCAGCAGACGGCTTGAAGAGTCTTTCACCTGGGTTTGTTTTCTCTCGTGCTTCTGGATGCTGCTCCTTCTCTCTTAAACTCCAAAATGACAGTCACCTGCCTGAGGGTTTGAAGCTACCTTTTTAGGCGCCTCCTAAGCTAATTCACTATAGGTATTATTGTCTTTTCTTTTACATTTCACTCTTCGCTGTTCCTATTTTGTGTTTTTTTCATGACTTTTCCAATACATTATGTCTTCCGTCATCTGGTGTTTGATGTCATTTCCTTTTCCTGTCCTTTCATTATTTGAAGGTCTCAGTCTGTTGGGGGTGCATGACAACAAAACTGTGCTCATTCGCTTGTTTCTTCCTCCTCTTGCTGATCCTAACTTTTTTGCTCCTGGGACTTACTCGCCTGGATTTCTGACTCATGGCTTTCTCCAATGAGGTTTTTCTTTTACACCTGTGGCTTTTTCCTCATGAAAAAGGTTGCAGCTTTTCGTATGGAACTTGACTGCCACATACTCCAAGGTGACATTGTGGCCTCTGATAGAGCGAATTTCCTCATTTTGCAAATGAAACACATCTAACTGAAAAGTACAAATTTCAATTCTGAAGAACACACAAATAGTAGGTAATCATATTTAGGCAATAAAAGCACACACATGAAATAACATAATGTATTGACTTAAGTTAGCCTATCTACTATATCATATTAAATGTTGACTTTACACATTTCATGATAGGAGGCCTGTTTTTGCGGTTAAACTATTGTTTTGTGCAAGATCTGTTTTCTAGTGAATAGGCATGTGTTTTGTATTGGTCAACTTATAGTGAGGTTCTCACTGGGAGGAGAGGCAATGGCAGGAAACGTGGCACAAGGGAAGAATTGACTGAACCACAAGTCTGTTAATCGTAACAAACCAAGAACCTGATTCCATAGTACACTGTGAAGACGTGAGAAACGATGGAGTACACCTGCTCCCAGAGTTTGCTAGAGATTGCTTGGTTCACAGGAGTGGGGAATGTGAAATTTGTTGCAATTACTGTTTTTAATAGAACTATATTAGTGTGTGTTCCTTAGATTACAGAGCCTCCTTCTTTCGAGAGTTCCCCTTTCACTCACAGAGGCTAGAGCTAGCTGCAGAACGTAGGAGGCAGACCTTAGAGATGCCTACTAACTTAGAGCTAAGAATATTTTCCAGCTTCTGCCAATTTCCACTGTTTGAGTGTTAAGGCTTCATGCCTAAGCTTTTTTCTTTTATTATTCTCTCATCAAAGCCTTTCATTTTGTTTCTGAAACTGACAACCTACCTTGCTTGCTAAAATTAAATGCTCTTTATATCCAATCTTTATTAATTTAGATTAGGGATTCTCCTTTATGAAGCACACTTGCTTCATTTTCACTATTTTATTTGTAATTCTTCCTAATGTTCTAATTGATCTCATCTTGAAATATCGATTTATGGATTATTTAAACATTTTACAATGATGACTACATTTAATACTTACTAAATGAATAATTCAATTTTATTTAATTTAGTAATACAACTCTTCAAATTCATACCAAATCTCTTTGTCAATTCCTGTGCAGCCCCAAATAGACTTCACTGTTCATAGTAATTGATGTAAATAATAGTTCCTTATCATCTCTCCTTGTCAACTAAAAAAGGCCCATGCGACCAACGGCAGGAGTTATTTGATGATTTTACTAGATGATTAAGATACAAGACTCCCCGCTCTGCCACCTCAGGCAGTGGAAGAACGGATCGTGGCGAAGCATTCAGCCCTGAACAATTGCATGGCTAAGAACACAAACGTGCCAAGGGAAGCAATGTAATCAATATTAGCAGAGGCACAGACCCTGGGCAAACAAGATAAAGAGAAGCAACAGAGACAGCCAATATAATTTTAAAGAAGAACCCTGAAAAAGATTTGTAATTGGTGTATTCAAACAAAGCTGTTTTCATGGAATGTTGCATTGCTTGTAAGGAAAGGCCTGATGTGTAATAAACGCAAACATTTTGGCACTGTCGTGAACTTTAGCAGTAAATGATTGACTTCTGTGGGATGTGAGGAGGTTACGGGGGGGGGGGGGGGGGGGGTGTAGGAAAAAAGAACCAAAACATAACTTTGCAGACTCAATGGTGCCCAATAGCATGGAGAATAAAGGTGAACTGAAGTAGCACTTCACATCTTTGTGAGGGCATGAAGGTCAACCTTTCACATCAAAAGATCAATAGATAATAGGGAGAAAAATCTGGATGGGACTGTCTTTATTTTGAATCAACCAAACAAGGGATTCTTGAACTTCAAAATTATAGTGCAGGTCAACAAATAGTAAAGTTATTTAAGAAATGTGATCTTAAAAAGCTTACTCTAATAGACAAGGGAGGTTTGATTTTGAGTGCAATAATCAGCATTATATCTTTAAAGACACAAAAAAATGTTAATGAGAGCGGGATATAAAGTATCCAAACAAAACCAATAGAAATAGGAAGGAGCAGAAACTCATTGAACAGGAGGAAGGGGCGGTGACACCTTAAGGATTTGCCTACAAGATATATTTCAGGTCCCCCTGTTTGGAACAACTTTGCATTTATTACCTATTTTCATCTCATTTAAGCTCTTGTGATACTAAACAATATATGTGTTGAACCTTTAGAAAAGTGCGTCCAAAACCAGCTGATGTCTGCCAGCCAGTGTTGCAATGCAAAATGTTGGGCCCACTTGCAGAATGGGATGAGAGGCCCCTGAGTCTCCCATGTCTCAGAAATAGTCATTGATCTTAGGCTGAATAGGGCCCCATTGAAGGATTAGGCCCCCTGTGCCTCAGAGGCTGCAGAATCCTGCGTTACACCTTTGCTACTACCCACATACTACCAAAAATAAAGCTTGAATAAGCATTGGTAACGGTTTTTCTATTTGAGCTTAGAACTCAATTTCTTTTATTTGCAACAACAACATTTCAGGTGGAATCAGGACCTAACCAGCTTGTTACTCTTACTGTAGGAAAATCATGCTAATGGTGACTCTGTAGACGTTTAGTGGACCAGTGCATATTATTAAGACATACACACATAGCATTTGAAATTGTAGCTCTAGTTGCCTGACATTTAGAATCACTATTAGATTTACCTTCACTACTAGGGTTCTTGCTGCAACAATAAAATTCAAAGTGAAGCCCTAGGATTTTCCCCTTTCCATTGGTTAAAATATGATTCTGTTCTCCTAATTTCTCTTCCCCTGCATGGTCCCTCTTCTCCGCATGCATTGTGCACTCCTCTGACTAGACTGTGAGCCGGCTGAGTAGAGGACTGAGAAGGATACTTGAGTTGAACAAAGGCAAAAAGCGACATCATAGTGAGAAACATGAAGTGAAGGGTATAAGGTGGTAGAGATAGAGATAGAGATGAAGTAGACCGATATGTGAGGTAGGGAGAGAAATAAAGTAGATAGAGAAAGGTAAGGTAGCCAGAAGAAACCCTAAAGAGGGCAATATGTAGATAAATAGGTAAAGTTTTCAAAGGAGTTGGAGAGTGACAAAGAAATCAAGATGGAAATGTAGCGAGGCAGATTAGTACAGCACTCCAAAGGTTGAGGGTAAGGCAAAGGCAATGTAGGAAAAGAGGGGAATTAGAAAAACTTAAAGGTAGTGAGAGGTAGAGGTAGACAGGGAAACTTCACGTAAAACAAATAGATGCAATATAAAGAAGTGCAAAATGAGAAGAGATGGGGAAAACAGGGCAGATATAAAGAGTAGTGAGAAAGAGATAAAGGTAGAGGGTGAGAAAGGTCGAAAGAATGTGGTGTAGAACAAAAACAGGGTTAAGGGAGATGAACGTGTAATACAAAAACAGATGTGAGGTTGATACAAAGGTAGAGAGAGTTGTTGGAAGGAGGAGAAAGTGGAAAAGATGGAGCTTCATGAAAAAGAGATAAAAAGAGAGAATTTAGGTGGAGAGGGTTAAAATGTAGGCAGTCCAGAGACTACCTCCTCTAGCTGTAGGCAAACAGAGAGAGGTTAAGAGGGAGGGGGTAATATAAACCAAAACAAGATGCGAGGTGAAGTAAGGTGAGAGAAATACAGAATGGTTATTTTTCAATTTTCTTGTCACCTACTGCATGAGAGAGTGAGGGTTAAGGCATGGCAGGTGAGGCATGCACACTACGGGGGAAATGTACTAACACTTTGCACTGGGTTTGCAGTGATGCAAACCTGGGCATTGTGTTGATTTACTTTCCAGTGTCGTATACAAAGTATACTATTTGAATGCCAAAGGTTTCGAGCAGTTATATCAACGGCGTCTTATAATTGTTCACAGGGTCAAGCTCAGAGCCAAACTCATGAAGCAGATCCGTGTAAGCTGACTGAAAAGGTGGCAGAAACGTGTTTCTGGCAGCTGCCCCCAAGAAAAGAAAGGAGCCATTCACACACATCACTGCCAATCCCAGAGGTTCGGTAGTCAGTCCCACAGTATGGCATCTGAGACTGTGCCAGATACCACAGACAGGTCTAAAAGAATGAGAGTGGCAGAAGAATTTGTATTTAAAACGGAGTAAATGGCTGTGTGGCCCAGAGAAGAGCTTTTTCCATACTATAGTTCTGGCAGACTGAGTGTCATTTAGTAAAACATCAATTTACAGATAGCTAAAAAGTTACCTGTTTTTTCCCCAAGATTTTAGTGGGTAAAGGGAATAGCGAGATGGGTCTATAGTTAGATAATGTCGCAAGGTCTGTTGAGCATTTCTTAAAAAGCTGAATGACATGAGCGGTTTTCCAAATCTGTGGGACATAGGACGTGCTGACAGACAGATCAAGCAGTTGTCTCAGTGATGAGCCGATAGGGGCAAGCTGCTTAGAAAAAATGAAGCAGGCCACAGATCCATAGGAGAGACAGTTTTACAATTTCTGAGCCCATTCCTGATGCTCTCCTCAGATGTGGGCATAAAGTTAGTCAGAGAGGCACTGCCCGGCCCTTCGTTATGGGAGCTAAGTGTCACAAATGAATGAGGATTGGATGGGGTAAGAAAATCATCATTGTAGAGAGAGGACATTTTATTTGGAACAAACTAACCAGATTATCACAAAGATCTTGAGAAGGTATGATCTTCTGACTACGAGGTAAGAGATAGAAAAACAGAAATAACTATTGCAAAAACTCTTACAGCATTGCAAACAGAGGAAATGATTTTGACTAAGAAGTTGAAACTAGTTTAACGTACCTGCTTAAATTAATTTTTCGGGCACACCCATAGATTGCTTTAGTGCTGCGTCTTAATGCCAAATTTTTACAGTTGCTTTTGTCTTTCTTTAACCTTCAATTTAACCAAGGAGAACTAGGACAGATTGTTTCAGTATGCACTCTATAAGCTGGGATATATGCATATATGGACATATTGCCTGTTATGAAGAAGTTATTACCCACTAAGGTACTATCTAATGTATCCATAATGACTCTACACCTGGCTCTGGAAAGCCTGGATGTAACCTCTGGAGGTGGGTTAGCAGAGGCAGGCTGAAAATAAAAGGGGATGGTTGCATGGTTTGTCTACAGAAGGGGTAGCTTGGGAAGAGTGAACTGGTGGGTCTAGACTGTGAATTTCTGAATGGGTGGGTTGAGTAATAGATGAGTTGAGATATGGTATCCCAAGGGCATCATCAAGGCGTAGAGAGATTGGGTCGGGCTGAGGCCTTGTGCATCAAAAAGCCTCTGCTGGAAGAAAAAGCCAACTTAGAGCAAAAAACTCCAGATGGTGCATAATAAACTGGAGCAAAAAACCGGGATACAGGACAGAGTCAGGAGTAGGACAGGAACCAAGGTGGAATTACAGAACTGAAACCAGGACTCAGAAAACAGATAGGAAGTGAAGAACTCTTAACAGGATGACAGGTCTACTTACCATCCTTTTCACCCAGTCTTTTTGGCATGTGTGTGCTGATGGTTATTATTTTGTACAGTACAAAGAACAAGTATTTTTCATGTTGCCTTTGCAATATATTATACTGCATTATATGCAGCCAAACCACAGGCGGAAGGGGCGCAGATACATTTGAGCTACCCTCATTTTCACAGGAGGAAAGAGACAGTCTAGAGGGGCCTATCACGTTGGACAAAGTAACCAAGGCCATTGGCCACCAGAATGCGGGCAAAACCCTGGGTCCTAATGGTCTTCCAGGTGAATTTTTAAACTAAATAGCACACTGCTGGCACCACATTTGCTTAAGCTGTTCAAGGCATCAAAGGACCAAGAGACTGCTGCAAGACCTCCGTGGTCATCCCTAAGGCGGGGAAACCCTCAGACGACTGTGGGTCTTATCGTCCCATATTCTTGCTTAACATCGAGACGAAGATTCTGGCTACGGTACTCGCCATGTGACTCCTGACAGTTATTACCCCCCTGATACATAGAGACCAGTCAGGCTTTATGCCGAAGCGTGCCACACATTTTAACTCACGCCATCTAGCTTACTGAATGGACACAGTACAGTTGAGATAGCCCCCATTTGCTCTTTTCGCTTGACGCCGAGTAAGCGTTTGACACGATTCACTGGCCCTTTATGTGGTGCACCCTGGAAAATTTGGGCTTTGGCCCGGTGTTCTGAGAGTGGTTGGCACTGTTATATAACACCCCTGAGGCTAGAGTCTGGGTCAATGGTGTTGTTTCTGCGAGTTGGCGGTTCAGCGAGGTACTAGAAAGGGGTGCCCTTTATCTCCCCTATTGTTTGCCCTTATTTTGGAACCACTGGCCTGTGTGGTTAGAACCCACCAGGGACTAGGTGGCTCTGTGGACGAGTCCCAGATCTTGGAGGAGGAACACATATCATTATATGCAGATGACATTTTACTCTATGTCACGCACCCGATAGAGACACTCTCCCAAACACTACAGATATTTGAAGAGTATGGCAGCCACAAATAGATCCATCTTATATCCACTGAGTGGGTCGTTGGAGCCCCACACTTACCAGAGCTGTTTATGGCTTTCTACAGAAGGGTTTACCTACTTGGGACTCCACATCACCAGCGACCCAATAGCTAGAATGGAACATAATATTAGACGAGTTCTTTTGAACTTTCAGGAGGATGTGAAGAGGAGAAGTGTGGCTCAAGTGGTTGGAGCGGCAGACCCTGATGCAGAGGTCTGGCCCGGACCAGGGTTCAATTCCCCGCCTCGGCGGGTCTTGGGCTCAAAATTTCCCCCGACCTGACAATTCTCGCCTCGGTGCCTATTCCAATCATGGAGTCCCACTCTGCAACTCTGGGCAATAGCTTGCTTAATCTCCACAACAGCCCCTCGCAGCGGGATGCCTGGCTTTCACCTAGGGGATGCCCAGTAATGGGTTATCTCACAGGGGAATACCAGGACGGGTTCCCAAAGCAAGCGTTTAGAAACCGGTCGGTGATACCACGCTATATAAATTAATTACATTTACATTTAAGAGGTGGAGGAAACTCCCTTTGACCATCATGGGGAGGGCCGCAATGTACAAGATGATAACGCTCCCTCAACTCCTTTATATTTTACAAAATACCTACTACAAACTACACTCTATGGTAAGGGCAGATAAACCAGACTGTCTTAGATGCCACACGGAACAAGGTACATACATACACACCCTTTCGTAGTGCAGACAAATTCAAACCTATTGGCGCAGGATAGTGAATGTACTGAATAATATACTTGGAGCTCAGCTTGTGCTGGACGCAAAGTTCCACATATTAGGCATCCCCACGGATGTTGATCTGCCGCGACACAAGCCCATGTTGGGTAACCTAGGGTTGGTGGTAGCCAAGAGAGACATTGCTAAATGTTGGTTGTCTCCACGGCTTCCTACGTTCACAGAGTGGAGGTCAGGTATGGATCTCTACATAGTCGCAGAGAAGGTGACTTACAAGGCAAGAGGGTGCCCACGGAAATTCTGATAAATGTGGACGCCATGGATAGAGTATTATGTTTTAGACCTAGAAGTGGAGGAGGGAGGAAGGGGCCTATCACAAGGCAGGTCAGGATTCGGACCTTGATGACTGTGATATGTAACCCACTGTTGACAAAGGTACCTGTGCTAGAAATGAACCCACTTTTATAATGTTGCCCTGTGGTCATGTGTTCTCTGTAGCTGGGTCTGGTGGGTCAGTGGAGTAATGCGTCCACTGCAAGGGCCTCTGTTTGAAGACATGGTCACAGGTTCAAATCCCGGTGGGTCCACTCAGCCTTTCATCTCTCTGGGGTTGATAAAATGAGAACCATTGAGTTGGGTAACAATAAACATCTGTTATTCAGCGCCAAGAAACGTCTGAGTGAACGTGCGCTTTACAAATACACATGTTATGTTATCTGTCGGTGAAACTGCTCCAACATCCTCTGCCCACTATTCAACCTACATTGTATATTAATGATCTTTTTGATTGTATGTTTCATTCGTTGAAAATCAATAAAAACATTTTACACAAAAAAAAGTATATTTCATGTTCATCTCCCCTTGCCCATGTCTGAAACCCTGGAAGTTCTCATATTGCCCCTAGTTTTGAGAGAGCTTCCACATCTTTTATTTGTGTTCTATTCAGCTCAGGTTGTATTCTGATGTTGATTCAACAAGTTTGGAATCTGTTAGATAATGCAAACTAAGTGAAACTATCATAGGAAGTACAAAATGTGCTAGAAGTGGTAAAGCACAATGTTCTCTATGAAAGATCTCCTAAGCAAGATGGCCCTAGCAAACAGGTCAGACCATTGTGCCAATATGTCCCCTGTATGTGCAGGAAATTGTGCTTCTAATTTCTCAGTATGCTTACTGCACACGGAACATGCCACCAGGCCATGCCCTGTTTCCACAGCCTCCACTACCCCAACCCTTAGCAAATTCTTCTCTCAGTAACAGTTCTCTGTTAGTTGTGGCCACAAGTAACCTAGCACAGTGCTGTGATTGAAGCTGAATCCCAACCCTCTACAGTATCTCCGGTGTCTGCCTTGTCATCACAATCATGGTGTTTGTGTTGGAGCCGTCCTGCCACTTTGGCTCATTCAATCTCGCTTGGGTGATGTTTCTCCTTATCCACTTTATCTGTGTTCAGCACTGCTTCTGTTATCCAGGCTGACCTCGTCTCTAGACCTTTGGTTGTTCCACTCAAAGATGAGATGAAAGGGGTGATCCTCATTTATAGGTGAGGTTGAGATGTGGTAGCCGGTCAGTAATGAGCTGGGAATTCCTCTTGCGTTTAAGATTTGAGGCCTCCTGGTCTTTAAATAGTTGCAAGTTATGTCTTTTAAAAGTGATGAATAGCAATGCAGATAAATGCCATGATTTCTTCTTTTTCTCCAAATAATATCTGCCAATGTGTTGAAGTCCCCATCACCACAATCCTGTGAATTGTGTCTAGGCTTATCAATGGGGCATCTAATTTTCTGTAACGATCAAAAGGAGCTAGCTACTTTGATGTACGTGATATATGTGTTTGTATGGGGAAAACGGATTTTGTTTTTATGAAGGCCCACACCCACCAACCTAGTTGGTGGCATGCTTTATCATCGGGCCCCACCCGAGGCACCGAATGTGCCTCAGGTGTGCTACGACGCCTGATTCCAGCGGAGCAGGTTTTTTTAAGTGAGTTTGCCGTGAAGGTGTTTTGGGTGGGGTTTTAAAATGCTGTCCTAGAGGTCCCAAAAGGTTAATTTATTAGTGGGCCCTAGGAAGGGTTAAAAACAAGGCTTTGGGACATGGTTGGATGGACTTATGGTCTCCCACGTCCAGTGTGGTCAACTAGTTTCGGCCAGGCCTTTTAGTTAAACTGGCTTTTTGTCAGGACCTATGTGTGACGGGGTGAAGCAAGGGACTCACGTGTGAAGCACGCGCTAAGGTGCTCTGTTTGTAAGAGGAGGTTTTCCTCTCAGTTTGTACTTCCTAACTTCAAAGGACAAACTCCATGAGTCTCCGGGGGAGACCCGAGACACCTATTCACTTTGGCAATGTCTCTGGATCTTCTGAATCACCTGGTATGTCCGGCCTGGAGCTCCTTGGATGCGGGATCCCTGAGCCGGCGTGGTTTAAATACAGAGTTTTTGCCGCAGCTGGTGCTCGTTTGGGCTGGGCGGGGCGGGGCGGGGCGTTTCCTAACTTCAAAGGACAAACTCGATGAGTCCCCGGAGGGGAGCCGAGACTCCTATGCACTTTGGCGATGTCTCTGGATCCTCTGAATCACCTGTTGTGTACGGCCTGGAGCTCTGTGGATGACTCATGGAGTTTGTCCTTTGAAGTTAGGAAACGCTACTCCCTGACGCCACTCGCACGGGAGCCATGCTCCCCCCAAACGAGCAAAATCAAGGAAGATATTGAACTTCAGAAGGGTTAGATTCAGAGACAGTTTTAGGCATGAGCAAAATGGGCAATTGCTCAGGGCCCTCACCTTCCATGGCTCCCCTTAGGAAAGTAAACTTTCTATTTATCTAGTTAGTCTCTGTCTTTTTCTATATGTCGGCCTCTCTCTTATCTGCCAACCTCTACTTGTCTCTGTCACTTTGCCCAGTGGCATATTGAGGCTTTTGGGGTCCTCAAAAGACGTATTGCAACTGTTTGTGTGTTGTGAACTGCAGTTTTTAAAGTGGGGTTGTCATCATGTGAGCTTCATTTGGCAGAAAATGGGCAGTAAAATTATGAGCAGGGGTTACCCATAATATGTTTTGCCTGGGCCACCAACAATCCTTAAAACATCACTGGGTAGATTTTATCAGTTCAAACTCTTCACAAACATTCAAGGCACTCCACGACTCAGGCTCACCTACCTAAATAGACACATCTCCTTCCACCAACCATCCAGACAGCCGCGGCCCTTGGAGGCAGTTCCGTGGGGCAGACAGGCGGGGCGAGGGAGGGGCAGGGTGGGGGGTGGTAAACACCAGAATATGGAAGATTGCAGGTAAGTAAACAATTAAATGTATAAAACGAATTTTGTACTCGCCCTGCATTGCAAAATGCGATGCAGGGCGCACTCCGAAATTCGTTTATTAATTTAATTGTTTACTTACCTCCAATCATCCATATTCCGGTGTTTACCACCCCCCACCCTGCCCCTCCCCCACCCAGCCTGTCTGCCCCACGGAACTCCCTCCACGGCCGCGGCTGCATCCAGATACCTCCGCTCCGCAGGACTCCTACGTGCCAACATCCCACACATACACAGAGACAGATCAGGAGGATGAGCGTTCTCTTACATCGCTCCTAAAGCATTTTACATCCTCCCTTTCCACATCAGAGCCTCATCCTCTCTTCAGAATTCTGCAAGAAGCTGAAGACCTGGCTTTTCTATTAACCAATCTACCATAGGTAGGGCTAGGCACACACACCTACTCAGCACCAGGATACCCTCGCTGGTGATAGTACACTTTATAAATACACATAACATAACAAATCTAACTCCTCCAAATTAGAACACTTACCTATAGTACTTAGATTGGAATGGGAGAGTAAAGCGTACCCCCACAAAGTCCAACATGTTCCCTACTATTGTTTAATTAGAGTGGGAATACTGAATCTAACCCCTCCAAAATCTATCTAACTCTTCCAAAGTACAAAGCTTTCTGTATTTGGAGCCCCTTCCTCCTTCAATATAGGATGCCGATTTATAGGGTTGGAAGGACAGTGGGAGACTTTACCAAGATATATTGTCGCAATAGATCCGGCATGATGGCTAGGGGATGACATCATAGGTGACTGTAATGTTAACATGGCACAACAGTTTAAAGTTGTAATATTTTTGAAGACATGGGATAAAACCAATACTGATATCCTACGTGTAACAATGTACAATGTCGCTCCTATGCTGAACCCTTGTCTTACCCATTTTTGTACAACTATTAACACAATAAAATAAGTTTTCAAAGTCCAAACTTTCTCTGCTTTTGATTAGGTTACAGTGAGAATAGTAAATCTAACACCTCCAAAGTCTAACACTTTTAGTGCTTTTACTTATGTTCCAGGGGGAATAACAAATCTAACCACTCCAAAGACCAACACTTTTTCTGCTTTTGCTTATGTTGGAATGGGAATAGTAAATCTAACACCTCCGAAGACCAATATTTTCCCAGCTTTTGCTTACCTTGATGTGGGAACAGTAAATGTAATCCCTCCAAAGTCCGACACTTTATCTACTTTTGCTTAAGTTGGAATTAGATTAGTTAATGTGATTCCTTTGAAGCCCAACACTTTTGCTAGTGTTTTCTTATGTTTTTAAATGGTCTGGGCTTTTCTATTTGATGTTTCTATTATTTTTTAAAGTATTTTTAATTATTAATATTCTTTCTTCATTAATTTAATTTTTAAGTGTGATATGTTTTCTTAATATAGTTTTTTATTAAAATGTTTGTTATTGTTAATATTTATAATAGAATTTGTTTCACATTGATTAAATATTGTTAGCATATTTTTAAATATATTCTTTCACATATAATATAATTCAATACTATAACACAACATACTATTTAAATAAACATATTTTTTAAAATATTTAATATTTTTAAAGAATACAATAATGTATATGATTTATATTAATTATTGAAACTAATTATTTAAAAAATATTATGTTTTAGTTTATATTTTTAATAAATTACTTTAAATTATATACATTAATTTCTCAATATGCTTACCTGTTTTTTGACAATATTCTGTCCCACAATATTTTTGACGTAATATTTTGGTAGTTTAATTACAAAATAAGTAAATTTAAGATAGGTGACACTATTCTTGTGTCACAATATTGTTGTTCTTGATATTCTGTCATGCAACTTCTTCAAAAAACAATATAAGGTTTCTTAATCTATAGAGAATCGAACATCGTAAAAATAGCAAATGGAAGGGCTTGGCCTGCCAGAAACATGAAGATGTGAGAATTCAGAGCTCTACTACTGTCTTTTCGGAAATAGCCTTCCCTAGCACCCTCGAGTCCACTGCCACTCACAAGATCATTGGGGATGAAGATCAGGAAAACCCAGAGGTGAGTCTACACAACTGGAGTGCTGGGTGGCAGTGAGCAATCAGGGGCTTAACCAGTGGCGTTGATCACTCTAGAGTGAAGACTTCCAGTGTGAAAACACAATGCAGGTGCACAACACAGAAGAGGGTATGACTGGACAGCACTAACTTGATGGACTTGGATTGAATGGTGCTGACCTGCAATTTGTGGGGTGGGCAGCCTGGGAATCGAGACCCAGTATCAAGACAGCACAGCCTAGTGGTAGAACAGACAAGGCTGCTACAAGTGCTGCCCTAGAGAACTGTGACATGGAAGTCTACCCAGTGAAGACTGGAGGCAAATCTATTCTTGATATCATAAGTAACTACCGAAAATCAATCTCGGGCACATACGAGGTGTGACAGGGCCCAAAAATGAGGATGGGCACCTCACCAACTACTGGTGGGCAGGAGTAATCCAGGGAAATGGTTAACAATTATAAGACTAAGGCCACCCACCTGGAGCACTAGCTCCCCCCGAGCAAATTCGGATAGCACTTGGCCACTGAAACTGCAAACAATCTAAGAAGCCACATATGACTGACATGTTTGGGGCATGACTATCAACGACTACTCACACCAACTCTCCAAGCAATGAGCCAAACTATTGGTTACAAAAGATCAAGGCGGCTGATCAAGGTCCAGCACTTCTATTCCAAAGTGAATAAAGTCCTTTTTCTGTGCACACCCGTCCGGAGCTTGCCGCACTTTCGCTCCACTGAGAATCAGACAAAACGTGAGAGTAGGGAAGGTGCACCAGGGCCGAAGTCAAAGGAATACAGGATAACAGGCCACCACATTGGCACAGGCACTCATAAGTATATGTTGGGGTGATCTGAGTAAACCTCCAAATCTAAACGGAGGAGGGGGAATGGATACCTTATACTAATCGATTATTTGCATATATGCCGGGATTCGCTGCATGATCTGAACCATGCGCTAATACAGAGCCCTGACGAAGTTCGAAAGAACAAAACGCGTTGGCTGTGGTTCAATTTCTTAAAGAAATTAACTTATGGAATAAAGGATATTTTGGATACACTTAAAGTTTCCTTTGACTTCGTCCCTGGTGCACGCTACCCTCAAAATCTAACCGCTCCAAAGTCCAACACTTTTTCTGCTTAACTTTGAGCTATAATAGTAAATCTGACTCCCGTGAAGTCCAACACTTTTACTAGTGTTGTTTGTTTTTGATTTTTTTTCTTTTCTTTTTTCTTTAATGTTTATTATTATTTATAAAACAAAATTGTATTTAAAAACATTTGAATTGTATTTATTTTATTAGTCAGAGTTGTAATTAAGTGTGGTATATGTTTTTGTTAATAAAGTGTGTGTGTGTGTGTGTATATATATATCAAAACAAACAGCCTCCGAAGTAAGAGCATCCGACCCTCTCAGGGTGGCTTCAGCGGTGCGGGCACGGAGCGTCCCGTAATCCAATATAACAACAAAGAGATAGCAGATGCCCAATCTCCAATAGGCTCCAATGTATGTGCAGCAATCTGAATTCTAAGATTGTGGCAGTAAAACTGAGAACACATTTGAAAAAGAGCATTAAACTATGCTACATAACTGTACTAATGAGGGTGCTTGAATTATAGGTGTTTTATTAAACGGTGGTCTCCCCAGTGGTTTTGAACAGTGTCCATTTGGAAAGCTCATGTTATTGCATTTTGGGAGTTGTAGGACCATCTAGTTTACCCAATCACATGAGATCTACATTTTTAAAAAACCAAAGGTCACGATGCCTCACGAACAACCACTTGCCTGTCATCAAGGCCCTTGATGAGCCAAAATGCGTCAGAAGGGGAAAATGTGACTATTTTGTGATGCCATGTGATATTAAAGTAATCTGGCACACGAAGAAGGACAACGGCATTCTATTTGTTCATATATATATGTATATATTTGTTTTAATTTAGTTCACGCAGTGGGTCCCAACCTGTGGTCCGGGAACCCCTGGGGGTCCGTGAAGACACATATGGTTGTCCGCCAATACTTTATTAACAGATAAATACAAAGTATATAAATAGAGAAGCTAAATGTACAATTGCAAACATTATAAACGATCTGTAAATGTGAAGGAATTTGAAACTGGAGGCCAAAAATTAAATTAGTAATCTCAGATTGATTCGTGAGAGCAGTGCAGGTGCATCAAACAGAATACAGTATGGACTATAAGTGGCCTCAATTTAATTTAGAAAATCTCCAACTTTTCTATTAAAATTTTGATATTTTCCAAGTGATATGGGTTTGCAAATTAAATCAAATGTGTCATCATTTGTGTATTCTTTTTGATGAATGCTTTTTCCTGCATTTTGGTGTATTCTTTTGCCGTTCAAATCATCGACAATTCTTATGCCGGGGTCCCTGGCTTCCAGTAATGACTCAGTGGGGGGTCCCCTGATTCCAATAATGATTCAGTGTGGGCCCCCAGGTTCCAGTAATAATTGAGTGGGGGTCCACAGAAGTCAAAATGTTGAAACCCACCGTTCTACAGTATTAAAACTGTTTGAATTTTAATATTTGTATTAAGTTACATATATGATTTGGTTATATCTATGCTTGCACATTTTTGCTTTTGAGTATTTATAAATATATAATATCCAAAGCTTATTCAAAATATTTCTTTTTAGTTATATTATTATTTTGTAATTCAATATTGTAAATAACTTGCTTATAATGCTACATATTTATTAATATTCCGATATACACATACATTTTTTTCTCGATACTGTGTTCCACCATCTTTTGGAAAACACATTTTGGTAGTTTACTTTGAAAGTATGTAAACTCGAAATTTTGTAGATTACATTTTTGACACAATATTCCTGTATGTTTTCTCGATATTCTGTGATACAACCCACTACGAATGTTCTATACTAAGATACTGTGTCAATGGCATACTTCATATCTAATCTCCACTAGATGGCACAATGCAATGTCCATTGCACAGTAACAACCACCCTTCTCTGGAACTGTGCATTCTTCCCGGTGGTTCTCTGATTGATTTTGCAGTGCTTTAACATGTTGTAGGAATTGATGTTATAAATGTAGCATCTCAAACATACCTTTCCTAATAGGTTATCGCACTTTTCAGAAAGAGTGACGTGAGTACGCTCCTTGTTGGTCGTAGCATCAGATTCCTCTCTAAAGCCTCCTAGAGCCTTTATGGGTAAATAGATTCATTGTAATTGATTTCCACGCTTTCTTTCGTTTTATAAGCATGGTCTTGTGTCTATTTAGTGCGCTCCCTTGACTCTGTCAGGTGCTCTCTCTTTGTCTGTGCTTCCAGTGATGCTGAATCTTTTGTGGGCTGTGGGAGAGAGCACATGATACAGCTGATCCTTGGTTCTTTGTCAGAGTCTACTCATCAGGCGAACGGGCTGGCGTGGGGAACGTTTGAGCAGTCTGGGCCCTTCGGCAGAGCAGCCCTAACTTGGAGTAACAATTTTGAGCATTTTATTTTGTCTCTCATTGGTAAAGGTTTGTCAGCAGTGACAATAGCTGGTAAGTTGGCTGAGGTGGCGTTTTTCGGTTCTGGTGTTCCGAACCATCTACGGGGGAAATGGGTAAGTGGATTTTGGAAGGTTGGGCCAGGGAGAGGGGCAAAGGGGTACAGGTGAAGTTTCCAATTAAATCGGATATTTTTAAGCAGGTGATTGACGTCTGCTGCAGGTGTGCAGGAATGATTGGGAGACTTTACGCTTTTCGGTGATTATGGTTTGGCAGTTTTTTGGTGCTTTCAAAGTTACGGAGGTGGTTAGCACTAATGTACAAGAGGGGATTCGATGGCAGGATGTTCGAACACTGACGGAAATGGGCAAGTCTGGATTCTGAAGTCAAAAACTAATTAATCATGCTGAGGCACATGCGCCACGAGGAGAGCATATCCGGACACCCAGGTTTGTCTTCGGGAATGGTGGAGGTTTTGACAAGACAAGGGGAAGTTCATGGAGATGTTTTTAGGTCTCGACTATTATATCCTGCAGGGATAAATAGACGAGAGTATAGTGGGCAAACCAAGCTCTGAAACCATCGCGGATTGCTTCCCGTTCATGTGGTGCACTCGTGCGGAACGCGCGTCCACATCAAACCCATCAGCCTCCCTCCCACAGGAATCTGAAGCTTCCCCAGCGTGCGCTCGGCCTCAGGCATTCAAGCGTGAAGCTTCCCCAGCGCGCGCTCGGCCTCACTTCTCCTCCCCCCTAATTCACCCCTGCTGTTGCTGCCCACGGCCGTATTACACTTTAGCTCTAGTTCATTATGCTGAGAGTTTCACTTCAAAGGAATGCGCCCCCCGCCCCCGCAATGCCGAGAGCATTTCCTGGCCACTTTTAATTTCATTTCGCGGCCGTTTTATCTAAGTGCGTCACTTCCACCATCAATGCATTTTCACACTTTCTCCCACTCGCTCCGAGCTCTTAGTCTGTCTAATTCTATGTCTATATTTCTCAAGGGGACGTCTGCACTTCCTCTCACCAGCTTCATCTAGATACCCGGATGTGCGCTTCACTTTCTATCAGCGTCTATCAGTTTATTTGTCTTCTCTTTCTTGTCCATGTCATCTCTACTTCCTTTCCCCTCTCTCTCTTCTTTTATACAACCCTTGCTTAACCACACTGATGCGCCAACACTTTCTTCCTCCCTCCCCCTCGGCCCCTCTGCTCTGCCCTTTTGCCCTTTCACCCTCCCTTCTCCCTCCAGCCCTCCACAGGTGCGAGCTCTCTCTCAGAGCTGTTCCAAAGACGTGCTAACGGCATTAGCAGCCCCTCCAGCTGGTCACTGTGTTGCAGTTCTGGGAGCACTCCACGGGGCTCAAGAGACCTCTGCGCAGTCAGTAATTGAGAAGTAGATTCAGCACTTACTTTACAAATCAGAGCATTTTCTCTTACTTTTCACAGATACAGCTGGCCCTTGATGTGCTCGTAGTGAGGTGAGCATCGCTTCCACATTAAATCGATTTTCTGAGACTCTACATTTTCCTACATTAAACACGAATCGTTAAACTGCTTCCCAGCCCTAACGGTCTGTGAACCCTGTGCATTGGGTGAAATTAGGCCAACTGTTCTCTGTTACATCTGCCGAGTTTTCCTCTCTTTATCTAAGTGCGTCACTTCCACCATCAATGCATTTTCACACTTTCTCCCTCTCGCTCCGAGCTCTCAGTCTGTCTAATTCTACGTCTATATTTCTCCAGGGGACATCTGTATTTCCTCTCAACGGCTTCATCTAGATACCCGGCTGTGCGCCTCACTTTCTATCAGCGTCTATCACTTTATTTGTCTTCTCTTTCTTGTCCATGTCATCTCTACTTCCTTTCCTCTCTCTCTCTTCTTTTATACAACCCTTGCTTGACCGCCCTGATGCGCCAACACTTTCTTCCTCCCTCCCCCTCAGCCCCTCTGCTCTGCCCTTTCGCCCTTTCATCCTCCCTTCTCCGTCCAGCCCTCCACAGGCGCATGCTCTCTCTCAGAGACGTTCTAAAGACGTGCTCAAGCAGCCACTAATTGAGAAGTAGATTATATTTTTAGACTAAAAACTATCAGGATCATCAATCACCTCCCAGGGAAGAGGAGAAATTCTGCTTCTTGTTTTTTGTGATTCTGACGCCCGTTCAAATTAAACTCTCCTTGTAAATGTTTTCATTTCCACGCCATCTGCGTATCTCAACTGTCCCAATGTCACGGTGTCTGCATTTCTTTTCCTCTCGTTTGCCTCCCCCCCCCATTTCACCCATTTCCAGTCTCGGCTTCTCTCTTGTGCCCTCCATCTATCTACCCTCTCCCATCCTCCTCTTCCCTATCGGCTTCCTCCCCGCTCCTTCCCCCACCTGTCTAAACTCTTCCTTCCATAGCTGCCTAGATTCCAGTTTGCTTATGTGTGACTTTTCAGTGTTTGAAATATACTTGTATGTGAGAGGCAAGATGGCCGTGGGCGAGTTGTGCTGAGAGGTCACACATCTCCCTCTCTCCAGCATAAGCCGATCTACAGGACTTATATGCTGCGAATGGCTAGATGGATGGTCTTAGCTGGTGTAAGACAACCTTAGAAGAATATGCCTGGCTGATAAAGCGACTAGCTGGCTACAAGTGGATCTGTACCCAAGTGAAGTGGTCGCGGTGGCTAACGGGGGTGAAGAAGAACGGACGTCTGGGCTCGTTCTTTGAGATGTCCCTCCGAAGCGCCAAACCTGATAAAAAAAAGGAAGCATCGGATCAGACGGCGACAGCTATGAAAAAAACGGATTCAGGTACCCCAAGTGCAGACCCTGGCATGGGCAAAACCGGGAAATCGACAGGGGCGGCCTGGAAGAATATGGCACCCCCACCCCCCACTGCCAGAAGGAGGATGGAGCTGCGGGAGAAGTCGGGAGTGACAGCGGGAAGCGCAGCCTCGAAATCCGCTGAAAATCGCGCTCAGAAAGGGGCCAGAGCTGAGACCGCCATGAAGGGAGCAGAAACTCAGAAAGTCAAGGATTCAATTATGCGGCAGCCTACCTTAATCGAAGTTTTCTCAGCGAAAGCCTCCGAGCAGATCAAAGACGCAAAGAATCAGCAGGCACAGCAGGAAGGCAACGAGAGCGTCCTCGAGGACGCAACGCTGAAAGCTGTGAGCTCGGTTGCTAGGCGACGCTCGAGTCTCGAGCAAGGCGAGCAAGGCGCAGAGAGCAACCAGACGCCCAAGCAGCCGCCTAACGAAGGTAATGTCCAAGCTACAGCCTCCGAGGGGGTGCCAGAAGTACGGATTGAAGTTTTGGAGGAGGGTACGGGTGACCCTAGTGCTGAAGTGAAAGAATTGGGAGAGGGTGGCAGCAACCTGGCGCCAGGCGGCAAAGAACAGGGAAATAACGACATGTTAGAAGCACTACTATTGGTCGAAGAGGAGATGAACTTGGAAAAGCGCACGCTACAGTCGAACAGCACAGAGTTGAGCAGAGATAGCCTCAGCACTAAAGAAGGGGGTGAATGTGTCTCCATGGAGGGTGAGTGCTTTTTTTCTGTGAACGAAGGCACAGAGACAGAGTCAGAGCCAGAATCAATAGTGTCAGAGAGCCCAGAGGAGGAGGAAGAGGAAGGCTCAGGCTCCGGGTCAGATACTTCAGGAAAGGACTCCAACCCAAAGGAAAAAAATCCCTAGACTAAGAAGACGGGGCACTGGGTCCCCCTTTCAAACTGAAAGACGTTTGGAGTGGGACTATTCAGCCACCTCGCAGGAATACCAGGATGATGGAGGAACAGGAGCAACAGGCGGGGCCGCCCATAGCGATTCCTTTGGGATTCTATTCTCCACACTAAAACAAATGCAGGCTGAGGCGAGGGCCGATAGCCGTAGAGCAAGACAGGATACTAAGAAAATTCAAGGGTCTCTTAGGAAAATCAATAAACAGCATAAGGCAATAGTAGACAGAGTGACGGAAGTCGAAGAACGCACCGGGAAGCTAGAGGATGATGTTGGGACATGGCAATCCTTTAAAACCGAGCATGAGAAAATGACGGAAGATCTACGATGGAAAATGGAAGACTTTGAGAACAGGCAGAGACGTAATAATGTCAGAATTTTGGGTGTGGCTGAAGGGCTGGAAGGACAGGACACAAGAAAATTTGTTGTGGATTTGTTAAAGGGGGCCTTTCCAGAATCCCAGTGGCAGTGGGAGAGGGAGGTCCAGAGGGCGCACCGGTTCCCGTTCACCATAAGGAAAGGGCAGACCAGTGGAGCAAGAGAGGTATTACCCAGGGCAATCCTAGTCAACATTGGAAATTATTTGCTAAGACAGGAGCTCATATATAAAGCAAGGCCCAACAAAAAACGCTCGTTCAAAGACGTCACCTTCTTTACAAGACCTGATTTCTGCCACACGACGGTAGAGCGCAGATGGAGACTGAGGCAGATGATAGCTCCATTCCAGGCACTAGGGGCAGAAGCATACCTTCTCTACCCCTCTAGGCTTAAAGTGGTGTCAAAAGGGAAAGTCTGGATGTTTGATACAGAGATTAAAGCCCAGCATTTCTTGGAACAACTGAAGGATAAGAAAGCAGAGTAGAGAATGGGGCTGAGGGGCCGATGAAATTGATTATGCATGGTTACTAATTATATAAAGGACAGTCCACAAGGGGGAAAATTGAAGATTTGAGTTTAAGCTAAAGCAGCATAGCACGAGGATAGTAGGAATAAGCTGGTGGGGGAGGCGACGAGCAGAACTCAAAACGGTCACATATAGGTCAGTAGACCTATTTGCCTGTAAAGGGGTGGGAGGGAGGAGGGGGGAGATAAAGGGGGGGAGGGAGGGAAGGACTGGGGAGGGTAGAGGGGGAAAAAAAAGAGGCACGAAGGTTGGAAGTTTCAAATTTGGCACAGCATACTGGGACAGGAGGAGATATGATGAAATACTTGTATGAAATACAATCTGGGCAAGATATACATAGTAATACGGTAAATAGTAATAGTAATAGTAATAATAAAACGGTTAAGCAAAGACACAGAGGTACTCTCTGGGAATGGGAATGAAACTAAACTCCAATGTCATGTAGGATAGGTTCAATAAATGTGTGTGGGTTGAATGACATAAATAAAAGACATAGAGTAGCTGCACTGTTAAATACTTTAAGACTAGACCTAGTTTGCTTGCAAGAAACACACATAGAAGGCAAAAATGCATCTCTTATGGAACAGCTGGGGTTTGCGGTGTTGGCAAAAACTAATCAGGGGACAAAGACTAGAGGGGTGGTAGTGATGGGCAGAAAGAAGGATACGGAGGTAAAAAGGAAAAAAGAAGATCAATGGGGAAGATGGGTAATGTTGGAGCTTGCATTTAAAGGGGAGATAATAACGTTGGTTTCAGTGTATGGGTCTACTGATGACGATCCGGATATTTTTCAATATCTGGATGTAGAATTAGCACAATGGCAGGAACCAATCATATGTTGTGGTGATTTTAACTTACACGATCCAGGTAGCTCGTTTACACAACTAGGGTTTCAGTACCAAGGTAGAAAGAAAAAAACCTATAAAGCCCTGTCAGATATGGTGATAAACAATGGATTGATGGACCCATGGATAAAATGGCATCCAAATTTGGATGGAAGTACCTTCTTTTCAGCCCCACACCAGGTTTTAGTTAGGCTTGATTACTTCCTTATTTCAAATAGCTTGGCAACAGGGTCTGAAATAGAAAAACACCCACGTATCATATCAGATCACAGCCCACTTGTACTAACAATTAAATTAGGGCAATTCCAAAGAAAAGAGTCACACTGGACCTTCGAAAGAGCTTTGCTCCAGGATCTTGAAAATAGAACGGCCATGAAAAACTGGATGACGAGCTTCTGGGAGATAAATCGGAATACCGCACCCCCAGGCATAGTCTGGGATACATTTAAGGCGGGAGTAAGGGGGGAGACAATGAGCTATGTCTTCTCGAGACCAAAAAGGGAAAAACTAAAAATAGAAGAAATGAATAGAAATATCTCGAGAGTAGAGGGCGAACTAGAGCTGGCTATTAGGCATCAATCCCCACTAGGCCAGATATTATTAAAAGGTATAGCACTAAAGGCAGAGGCTGCTGAGGGGATTGCTAAAAGGACAGTAGAGAAATATCTGGCAAGAAAAGAGAGTGTCTATGAACTTAGCGAACGGGTCGGGCACATTTTGGCTGTTCGAACAAGGCAGAGAGGGGCCACACTAGATATTAGGGAAATCAAGGACGCACAAGGGAATATGGTTCATGAACCAGATCAGATAAGAGAGGTATTTAGGCATTACTACTCAGGCCTTTACGATACGGGTGATGCAGCAGGATCAGAGGAGGTAGAAAGATATCTGAGCGATATACCACCTCCAGAGCTATCAATGGAGGATAAGGCTTACCTTGAGGAAGTTATCCATCCCGAGGAGTTTGGGGTAGCATTAGGAGATCTCCCGGCGGGGAAAGCCGCTGGCCCAGATCAGATACCCTTGGAGTTTTACAAAATATTTAAAGAAACTCTAGAGGGGGATATGTTTAATTTAATGCTGCAGGCACAGAAAGGAGAGTCGATACGGGAATCATGGGGAGGAGCAGTCATCATGTAATTGCAAAGAAAGGAAAACTTACGATTAACACAGGCTCGTATCGGCCAATTACTCTGATGAACTCAGATGTAAAAATGTATTAAAAAATAATGGGCAAAAGGTTATCAAGGGTGATAGAAAGTATGGTCTGCCCCTCCCAGCATGGCTTTATTCCAGGGAAAGGCTCAACACAACACATAAGGCAGGTTATAACAATGCTAGATGCAGCAAATACCCTAGGAGACCCTATGGCCGCGTTATTTCTAGATGCTGAAAAGGCATTTGATAGGGTCTCCTGGGAGTATCTATGGTCAGTTATGAGGTGGAGTGGAATAGGCGACAGTTTCATAAAGGCCATGCAAACTCTCTACATGAATCCGTCAGCCAAGATAAATGTTAATAGAGGGTATTCTGAAGAAGTCATAATAAAGACAGGAACAAGACAGGGCTGCCCCTCGTCTCCCTTGCTATTTGCCCTATATCTGGACCCCTATTTGCATAGGTTAGAGCGTAATCCGGATATTCCGGCAATGAATTTAAACAGCAGCAACGTTAAAACACTGGCGTATGCAGACGACATAGCCATATTAACACCTGACCCCGGAGCGGCCATCGAGAAGGTCGAGGAGGAAGCACAGCGTTTTGGGCTGATTTCAGGGTATAGCCTGAATAAAAGTAAAACCCAGATTGTGGTGAATAGCTTCGCCACTTGTAATGATAATAGAGTTGTTAACTCAGCAATATACCTGGGGGTAGCAATAACTGCAAATTTAGATCTGGTCGTGGGGAACAATATGACTCCGTTAATTGCACAAGTAAAAGTGGATTTGGAAAGAATGAATAACTTGCATTTGTCACTGGTGGGGTGTACAATCGTCATAAAAATGTTAATCTTGCCTAAGTTTCTCTACCTTTTTAGATCAATTCCCTTATTTTTTGAGGCTACTTGGTTAATACTCTGGAGGCAATTTGCAATAAGCTTATTTGGGCCCACGGCAAGACACGTAGAGCCTACAGATTTATGACTTTACCTAGAGAGAGGGGGGGATGGGGCGCTCCGGATTTCAGATTGTATTATATGGCTGCGGCGCTCCAATACATGCAGGGATTAATTGGTGGTAATGATAGCGACCCGAGGATCGAATGCTTTTCTACAAAAATATATACAACGGTAGCAGGGGAGGAAGCGGGAAACTGTTTACTAAACTGTATAAATTATGGATATTTTAAAAGAACGAGATTCAAGACACTATTGGCTGCTGTTAAAATATGGAACGCATTTTTGAAAAAGTGTAAATTGGGGAGATACAATCGATATGTAAGACTGTACAAAAATAAGTAATTCCCCTTGGAGATATTTGGGGATCAAACTATGTTGAATTGGGCAGAAAAGGGGATTGTACGAATTGGTGATGTGTTGGGCTCGGAGGGTATGATACAATTTGAGGATTTAAAAAAGAAATTTGATTTGTGCAATGGAGACTTTTTTAAGTACCTCCAGATTAGAAGCTTTCCAGGTGGCAAACAAGGAGGACCAGGAGGTTTCAATAAGAATGAAATCTTGGAAAAAATAAGATTAGCAGGGGACCGCTCGATCCGTTCAATTTACGCGAGCTTGATAAAAGGGAAATCTGATGATTTAGAAAAATACAGCAATAAATGGGAGGCAAAATTACAGGGAGAAAGTGGATGGTTTCAGGAGTCACTGGACTTAGGCCGGTCAATACTGAGTGCATCCTCCCTCCAATCCCAACACTACAAAACGATCTATTCGCTCTATATTTCTCCTGCCAGGATAGCACAATGGGGAGGCACTGAGGGAACGCTCTGTTCGAGATGTAATGCCGCCGAGGCAGATAGCATACACATATTCGCTACATGTCCACAACTCCACACGCTTCTCAGCGATATCGAAAGGTTTATGGACACCACATTACGGATTCGGATAAAGCTTACCCCGTCCTGGATTTTACTAGGAGTAGGCAGGGTTAATGATGGGATGCAGCAGGAATTTATTTTTGTCGCGATGGCGGTTTACAAATTAATGATAGCCAGGGCCTGGTTAGATAAGAACCCACCAACGCTGCAGTGTTGGGTGGCCAACTTATTAACATCTTACAACATAGAGAAAAATATCTATGCTCGTAAAGGAAAAAGAGGGAGATTGATGGGACTGAAGATTTGGGATCCTATCCTAAGATGGAAGGAGGGAATAGGTTGACCAAATAATTTGCTTGGTTTTGTTTTGATTCAACACAGGCATCAAAAATGACGAAATATAAGGAATGGATTTGATTTCCTGGATATAGTATATCTTTGCTTTATATCTGATATAAGATACTGATTGAATATGGAACAATGTAAAATGTACAATGTATAACGTATAATGTATAATGTATAATGTACAAAGTGTGACTAATTTTTGAAAATAAAAAAAAATAAAAAAATACAAAATAATGAAATGTACTTGTATGTGAAATGTCATTTCCGAATGGGCGCCACTGTGAGTTACAGTTTATCGCAAGTCCAGCTTTGCCTTTGTTGCCAATTTCAGAATAATCTGAGTGACCTAGAAACAGTGGAGTGATTAGGAATGTAACTGGGTACATTTTTGTTTCAGGTGTAAACAACATAACATGTTGGGTGTTGCATGCTTCCGAGGATAACTTGTGAAAATATAAGAAAATCGACAAAAAACGTGCTGTCTACAGTACCATTTTACTAGGGCACAGCTGTCTGTATGAAGCACTGGTGACAGCAGTTGCTGACTTCTGCCATACAGTTTGCTACCTAGCTTGCGCTCCTCTTTCCTTCTTTTACTCGTTTCTTCTTTTCTCTATCTGCCCCGCGGCCCTTTCTCTCTTTGCCTTGAAGCGTCTTTTTTTGTGCTTCTGACGCCCGTTCAAATTAAACTCTCCTTGCAAATGTTTTAATTTCCACGCCATCTGCGTATCTCAACTCTCCCATTGTCACGTCGTCTGCATTTCTTTTCCTGACGCTTGCCTCCTCCCCCATTTAACCCATTTCCAGTCTTGGCTTCTCTCTTGTGCCCTCCATCTATCTACCCCCTCCCTTCCTCCTCGTCCCTCTCATCTTCCTTCCCCCACCAGTCTAAACTCTTTCTTCCATAGCTGCCTGGATTCCAGTTTGCTTATGTGTGACTTATGTGCAGCTGCACGCTTTATTTCCGCTTTAAAAGCAGTTTTTTATGTTCACAAAAATACACTTTTCAAGATGATGCTGCAGATGCATTTCACCTGTATTTCAAATATGAGCGCGAAAAAAGACAGAACAGTAAAATACACCATTTATAACTCCTGGCAGCCACGTTCTAAGATATTACTACATCAGTTTTGCCTAATAATGTACAACTATTCAGACGTACTGTTTACAAAATGTAGCTTTTAATCTACTTTATGCCGCAAATTGTACTTTATTAGCGTTTGACTGCCATTGCATGTTGCATTTTTTTATTCTCTCTACACCCCTCTCTCTCTACACCCCCCTCTCTCTACACCCATCTCTCTCTACACCCATCTCTCTCTACACCCATCTCTCTCTACACCCATCTCTCTCGCTACACCCCTCTCGCTACACCCCTCTCGCTACACCCCTCTCGCCACACCCCCCTCTCTCTAAGCCCCCCTCTCTCTAAGCCCCCCTCTCTCTACGCCCCCTCACTCTACACCCCTCTCTCTACACCCCCCTCTCTCTACACCCCCTCTCTCTACCCCCTCTCTACCCCCTCTCTCTAAACCCCTCTCTCTATACCCCTCTCTCTATGCCCCTCTCTCTCTACACCCCTCTCTCTACACCCCTCTCTCTACACCCCTCTCTCTACACCCCTCTCTCTACACCCCTCTCTCTCGCTACCCCACTCTCGCTACCCCACTCTCTCTACACCCCTCTCTCTACATCCCTCTCTCTACACCCTTCTCTCTCTACATTTCACTCTCTACACCCCCTCTCTCTACCCCCTCTCACTACACCCCTCTCGCTACACCCCTCTCGCTACACCCCTCTTGCTACACCCATCTCTCTACACCCCTCTCTCTACACCCCTCTCTCTACACCCCTCTCTCTATTGCCCTCTATCTATCTTTCGCCCTCTAGCTATCTATCTATCGCCCTCACTCTATCGCCTTCACTATATCTATCTGTCTGTCTATCGCCCTCACTCTGTCTATCTATCGCTCTCACTCTATCGATTGATCGCACTCACTCTATCTATCTATCGCCCTCACTCTATCTATCTATCGCCCTCACTCTATCTATCTATCGCACCACCACAGCATCACTCAGGGGCACCACAACATCACTATGCGCTACCACAGCTTCACTGAACGACACAGCATCACTCGTTGCCATCCCCAACATCACTAAGCGCCACCACAGCATCAATCTGTGCAACCATTCAACAACAACTGGTTCAAATATGTTCTCTCAATGTTTCAAACTTTATTACAAATGTCACAAAAAGATGTTAATATTACACTTCTGTTCTTAGATTTTCCTCCCAGTAAAATACACTGAACATAATCTTAACAAAAGTTAATTACAAATGCTTAAGCTATTGCCATTATACATTACAATAACTTTTATTTAAGTATTAATTATTTAAAAAAATTAAAAACCATTGTTATTTGTAATATCAGTACATCTAAGTCACGTAAATACAAAACATGTTGCATTACAAATGCTATAGGTGTCACATTTTCAAAATGTAAACGTATTGGCATTGTAAATGACAAAGCTATTAATTTAGCTATTTTCAAAACCAACACATAAATAAAAAAATTGTCATTTACAAGACCAATAGCTCAAACTTTCCTAATGCGAGACCTATTGCATTGCAAATGCTTGTTCGTCATGCGGATGGGGTGTGTTTCTCAGCACCGCAGGTACTTGGAGTTTTGAGGAATTTCCTAGGGATGCTGGGTTATGGGACATGGGATTTTGGCACCCATTCCTTCAGGATTGGGATGGCGATGTAGGCGGAACACAGGGGTTGGCCTGCGACAGGGATCAAGCAGGTGGGCCGGTGACGGTCTACCTACGTGCGATTGGGTTGGGTTTTACACGAGGTGCTTTTATCATGCTTCTTTTCACCCAGGTTGCAATAAAGGCCCTAGCAGATGGCACAAAGAGGTGTCGATATGAGGTCACTCCTTAGTAAAGTGGGCAGTGAGGCATGCCGATACCAGAAAAGGAGGTTGCCAGTTGGGACTACCTGATAAGGTGGATCAAAACAAATGGTTTGGCAAAGGGGGCATGAGGTGGCATGAACTGTTACCTAAATTCAAATTCACTGGTGGATGAATGTCCCTAGACTGATGTCCTAATTGTGCACCCAGGAGAAAACAATCTTGTGAGACTGAAGGGACGGGCGCAGGTAAAGAGCATAAAATGGGACTTGTTGCAGTTAAAGGGGTTGTGGGCCGGCACAGTGGTAGTTTTGAATGAATTGATGCCAAGACTAGTTTGGAGGGGTGCCAAGACATCCGGGGTGATTGACATGACTCGGTAAAAAGGTAAAAGGGAATTGAGAAAAATGTGCAAAATTGAAGGCTTGTTTTTGTTAACATTCTGATGTCTGGTACAATGCAGTGGAATGTTTCCATCCTGATGGGGTGCATCGGTCCATCTACAAACTTGATCTTTAACTAATGCAGGTCTGGACTATTTAAGGCAAATGTTACAGCTACTGGTGGGG
This sequence comes from Lissotriton helveticus, assembly GCF_964261635.1. Taxonomy (NCBI): domain Eukaryota; kingdom Metazoa; phylum Chordata; class Amphibia; order Caudata; family Salamandridae; genus Lissotriton; species Lissotriton helveticus. The sequence goes on along the minus strand of NC_136062.1, from coordinate 217,003,252 downwards.
ATGTAGGTACAGCGGGGGGTACAGAAAAAAACGCATGTTTTTTTGTGTGGTGGTTTTGGTACACAACTTTAGGTTAAGGTATAGCAACATTGGTCATCTTGAGACCCAGTTGAAGCTTGGGGGATGGGGAAGCAGGAGTTTATGAATGCACTGTATGCACGAGGTTTGGATGCAGGGGTTTTGACCGAGGAGAGTGGTGATTGGACGTTGCTTAGGGTTTTCATGGGGAGGTTGGGTTTAGGGGATTTGTGGATAGTTATGAACATGTATAGTGAGGCCCAAGTGTTTTAGTATGCACAGCAGAGAGCCAAAATTGTTTCATTGTGCACCTGTTTCATTAAAGCGGCCTTTTCCACTCTATTTCAAGTAGTCAGTTGTTCTTGGATACACCATCCCTCCTGATGATCCCAGCATATATGTGGCGACTGCCCCTTCTTTACCCCAAAAGAACCCTGTTATCACCAATGGCTAACCTTATCTCTCAACAAGACTTCAGATCGAATACACATGGAGGAGGATCCTGTTAATTTAGGAAACCAGACTTTATACCTCAAAGAAATAAAAGCTACTTTGCTAACCTCTGAGGGTTACTAACTGAAAAATATTGATGATGCCTTCATTGATGAGGCCTTCCTGTATGCCACCTAGCACACTGAAGCAACTAGAGTAATAATAAACAAAGTGATACATCAAAACTCTAAATAAATAAATAAGTGGTCTCAACCTTTACTGCTCCTCCTTTGTGCTAACTATGTCTGGACTGTTCGACCAAACAGTACCTAGTGTCCTCTTCAGTATTGCTTATGATTACATGGATCGGAAAAAACACCATAAGCAGCAAAAGGGTCAGGATTATAAGCAACATCAGAAAATATATATTCATCAAGTTGGTAGAGCATGTATTGAACAGTGGTAGAGACCAAAACAATAAATTAGTTGAAAGAGGTTAGGATTAGTGGTGTGCAAAATAAATACTTTGAGCAGGTGGTTGAAATCAAAAAGCATTACCCTTCACAAAGAAATCCAATATTTCTGGCCCATTTTTGTGGTTTTGCTTCACACTCAACTTAGTCCCTGCAGCGGGATATTCTGTGAAGCATGGACAGAACTTCAGCCTGCAGGAAATGTAGTTTCTCACTATCATTCAAGGCTGCCCTAGCTCTGACAAGCAACAATGAAAAACAAGGATTGGCAAAGCCAATAAGTCGCACCTTTGGGACCTATTGGCTTTGCCAGTCACTTTAGCCATGCTGCACGACATCCGCAATGCTGTGCAGCATGGCTTAATAAAAAGAGTTAAAAAAAGGTAAGCAGCCAGCCTGTTCATTTTGTAGGCGCCTGCACCAAGCATGCACATGCCTACAAAATTATGCTCGTGCTTTATTTTTTATTTTTGTTTGCAAATCCGACTTTGATCTGCCAGTAAACATATATTTTCCTGAGAATTTTCTGCAAATGAGTAACCATATTATTAACCTGGAATAGGCCCTAAAGAAGACACAATTTAAAAAAAAAAAGAATTCCGTCGTGAAACACGTGTTGGTCTATGTCTCACTGGAGACCTTTTTCTGTTCTCCTTAATAAATTACATAAGCAGTAAACCTTACGAATAATATGATTTTCGTGGGGTATGACCTTTTGACCTTAACAACTTCTAGAAAGTAAACTATATAGTGACAGAGGGTGAGACACTATTTCCTTGAGGTCTCTTTTGGATCAAAGGGAACCTTTACGGAACAAAACTAGCATATGATATTTAAGCAAATACCCTTCTGCCATCCATCCACTACAGATGGAGTACCTATGAACTCGATCAGCAGGAAAGCATTTTGGGGCTTTGGTTAAAGTAGGAAAGTGCTATAGAAATGCTACAATGAATACAATAAAAGCGCCACAGAAAAGCTATCATACAATGCAATAGGGCAGACATTTTGTATCGACAGTATTGGTTAAGGGTCTATATATCTTTTCAGTGTATATAGGTTTCAGTCTGTCATGAGCAGACAGAAAATGGAGCTGACTTAGACCTTAGCTGTCCTGGTCTGAACTCATTCCAGCTACCTTGGTTCTGAGGGGTTCTCTGTTGTTAATTCGATTTTTCCGCTCAGGATTGCATCAGTTTGTTTTTATTACTTCTAAACATATCACTTTGAGATGTTGGTGAATCCTCTTGAAATTACTTTAGTGCGGGCTTACTAGAAAAGGCAGCACCTCTATCTTTTATTTTGAACAGATGGACTAAAAACAACTAACAGACATCAGCACACCTTAAAGTAAACATAATTCTAATGGGACACTAAACATATATAATCATAGGTGTTAACCATCTGCCCCACACTCATAACCATGTAACCTTAACCATAACCTTATAACACACCCTCCAGACCTTTAACCATATATCTTTAACCCTACACTTTTACCTTCTATGCAACAAACAGCAAAACTTTGAACATATCGCCTTAAATGTATACCTATAATCTAAACCCCAGTCCCTAACTCCATACTCTAATCGCCTATGGGACATATTATCAAGAACAGCGTTAAAAATTATCGCCGGTTTAGCGGCAGAAAAGTGCCGCTAAAGCGGCGATAATGGGCTTGATAATATGCCCTTGAGAATTCCAATGGAAGTCCATGTTCTGGTGTGAACATGGACTTCTATTGGAATTCTCCAGGCATACTATCAAGCCCATTATCGCCGCTTTTTGTGGCACTTTTCTGCCGCTAAACCAGCGATAATGTTAACGCCGTCCTTGATAATATGCCCCTATACCTATTGCCCTATACCATTAACCACATACCACTGAACTTTAATCATATACAGGCTAACGTTTAAACAATTAACACCTATACCCTGTACCTCAAACACCAACCCCATAGACACATACCCTAACCCATATTCCTTTACCCTAGTCCTTTCACTCTATATCCCTATCCTCATACCCTTATCTCTTATATCCTTACCCCAACCTTTAATCTTGTGCCCCAAACACTATACCCCAAAGAGTTAATAGTTAAGTCCTAACAATGTACACAAAACTCCTAACACTATACCCTCTATTGCCATACCTGTAACCCTAAACGTCTATACCCTATGCACTTCACCCCTAATCCTGATCTTTAACCATATTGTGCAAACCCTTAGCCCTATACCTCTATCCCAATATCCCTAACTGCATACATTTAACACCGATACCCTTATTCCATAACCCTTAACCTCTTCCCCACTTTACACTGTTCTTACTTAAATATATTCTGTGCACAATACTTTGATCAGAGTGCCGTTTTCGAAGTATTTATTTTTAGAACTGATAATTGGGAAGTGTTTTTTTTGGAAGGTGTCTTTTCAAAGTTTTGAGGCAATAAAAGGAACGAAAAGTTCTGCCTCATGACCCTGCCTCTCTGCAGTCAGCCAATACATTCTGTAGCCTCAGCGGTGCAGTGTTGGCTACAGCTTAGTTTTAATTGATGCCTTTGGAGACTGTTAGAAATGTGTTGCTGATCGCCTTTTTTCCCTGATAGATTTCTCTGGCATAGCCGTACATATTTCACTCTCCGAGTGATGCAGCCCGTTACAGAGGCAGCTGCAGTTATTTGTGTTTATAGGTCAGAGCCTGACAAATTTATCCTGGACCAATGGTCCGGAAAGTTAATCGTTAATTCACTGATGTTGCCTGCGAAGTGCATTATCGATGACACCGGGCATATTTATATCTCTTTAAATCGCACGCAACCGAAGGTCAGCAACGAGGCACTCTAGCAAAGTCAGCCATATAATGCATTGTTAAGAGACAAAAGTCACACTGAAGACTCCAGTTCTTAATTTATTGAAAAAGAAGTTGAGGAGTGTCAGAATTTTTCTTAGGAGTCCACCCGTAGGATTGCCAAATGCGTTGTCTTCAATCCAACTCCTGTCTCTTTTTTCCACCACTCTACATATCCAGTATCTTTTTCTCATTCTTACAGGTTCTTTTTCATCTCTGTCTTTTTCGTTCCTCACTGTTTTCCAACATTTCTCATCCTCCTTCTTTCTCCTTTTTCTGCCGTTCTCGCTCTTGGTCAAATGTTTAAAAATGAAAAAGAATCCCATTCCCCAAAATTGAGTGCCGGTGCACACCACCTGCAGCCACCGGCACAAATTAAGTACTGGAAAAAAATACTGCTATGCGAAGCTCCCACTGGCTTGCTCTTGGTACTTTCGAAACTGCTAATATCCTGGAGGTCTTGAAGAGGAACAGAAAGTAAGCAGGGATCCAAACCCTTTCAGTATTTTCGCCACTTCCTCTTCAAAGGCAATAGGATGCTGATGAGTGGCACTGAGGGGTGAATCTGGTGATGCCATCCAGGTCAAATAGTGCAGGGTGTCACTGCCCCTACTCATTGTATTTTGGTGAATCAACGCCCATGGCTAGAGTTGAAAATACACTCCCTCTTGTGCTGCTAATGTCTAGCGGGTGCCCCGTTTGTGAGACTACGGGTCCTTGTACGTAAAACTATGGAGCATACCTCTGTCACTGATAAAACGGCAGTCATGAGCAGCATGTCGGGAGAAGTTGACCAGTATTAAAAGATCTGTTTTGAAGATGAAATAAAGCCCATGGTAACCTATCCAGAGATGTTTAAGGGTATGCGCAAAGTGGACAATTGCCTAGGGCCCCATCTTCCACGGGGCTCCCTGAGAAAGTGATGTTTCCTTTAATATCACCTTTATTTTTCATTCTAAACCCTTTCCACTCTTTTTGTGTTCCCCGTTTTGGATAGTTGAACATTTAATTCAATGTTGTTTTGTATATTGCAGACTTAAATTAGCAGAAAATTGATAGTAAAATTCAAAGTTGCCCTGAACAGGGGCCTTAAGATTAGAATGAACCTATCACTGCCATAGGTGAGTCCATAGTTCCCACTCTAATAGCAACTTACTTTCTGCTAAGGGGCTGATTATAATGTCAGTCGGAAAGGCTCCGAACGGGATTCGGATTCTCCGAATCTGATTTAGAACCTACGTTTCCGAACAAATCGGATACATTTCCAAACTATCGATTACAATGCAAGGAAAGCGTTCGGACTGTCCGATTGGGTGCCGATTGGCATTCAGACAGCCTGAGTAGCTCAGAGCCGTATCGACCAGCTCTATGGACACGGTTTACGGCGAAGCGATTACGATGTCCGATTCTGACAGCCGTTCCGAATCAGTGGGCCTGACACGAAACGGCTGTCGGAATCTGACTTTGGGGGCATGTAGCAGGCCCCCTGTGGAAAAGTAGTATCTGCTTGTTATGGTTACCCCCGCTTCTTGTTGATATGATGCTGTTTTTGACTAGTTTGACTGGGATCCTGCTAATCAGGACCCCAGCCTATCTGCTTTCTCCCTAAACTGTTGTGTTAAGTAACTAGGTACATCCCAGATTGGATACTGGGGTATCCTTGTCAGTCCCTAGTATATGGTACCATGTACCCAGGGTATAGGTACCCCATGGGTCTCCCATGGGATGAAGCATGCATTATGCCACCCATGAGAGACCATTCAAAATAGCGCTACAGGCCTGCCATTGCAGCCTGTGTAAGTTGGTGCAGGAACCACTTACTAAAGATATAGGTTTACTATATCTAAGGGTCACTTCACTTAAAACCTATAGCAGGCCTATGCAGTCCTGAGGGCAGGGTGCTTGGTTCTAAGTGAGAGGGTGCCCCTGCATGAGCAGGACACCCCTGCAGCTTATGGAGTCCATTCTCCCGGGTTGTCAGTGAAGCAGCCACATACTACATAGAGGGGCATCGCATGACCACACGATGACCATCTCGAAAATGACTGCAACGAATCCTATCATGTTTGGCCTCCGTTAGGCTCTCGGTGTTACCGGTACCAGCTTTCTAGTCCCAGACAGCACAAAATTGCTGCTGCCGACCAGAGACACATTTCTGTCCTCCTGCTGCTGAGCCATGCTCGAGCAGAGAAGGTAGAACATTAGGCATCCTGTCACAAGGAAGTGTGACCACCTCCCAGACAAAATTTGATGTGTTAGGGCTGGGTGGGTGCGCTTGCCAGTGCCTGAAAGTCTGCATGAGTGGCACATGGCACATTTGGTGTCCCTGTGCATAGTTCAGTTCAAACCAGCCCTGGGAGACGTTGGCTCCGGCGCGTAACTGGACAAAGGACATGGGGGTAACCTCACCACTATCCAGACCGTCCCCTGGGAGAGTCCCCTGAATATACCCAAACCTTTCCCTAGGGTACTTAAGGGCTTACCTGGGTGTAGGTCCCTAGATTCGTAGTGGACAAGATTCAGAACTGAAGCCACTGCACTTTTACCGTCTGTGCACTCTGGACTTCGCTGGACTTCGTTTGGGTGTGACTCTGTCTCCCTTTCAGTCTGCTGCATCGTCTGTACCTGTGCACCACACAGGATCTGTGCAGGACCTGTGGAGCATCCAAGACACTTGAAGATAATCTCTCTTGAAGTGAAGGAGTCACTTCCCTGCATTCGCAGGCACCTCAACATTGCAGACCGGTCTGCTGATCCCAAGCTCCTGTGGACTGCGGTTATCTACATCTCTTGAGGCCCGAGCTGTCGTCTCACCATGTTTGAGGTCAGAATCCCTCGTGGGGGCTGCATTAACCAAACCCATGCACTGTGTACTTTTGCAAGTGCATATGCTTGTTGGCAACTTTGCTACAAGAGCAGTGGGCTCCAAGTACTTCTTCCACCAAGATCTTCAGCCACACCACCTTGTGGTTACCGTAGCCTGCTCCTGAGTCCTCTCTCGACTCCTGTGCCTCTGGCCTGTGGGTCCATTTGAGGATCACCTTTCTTTTCCTTGGGCTCCCCTGATTGCTTGAGGCCTGCCTTGACTCCCCTGCTTGTGGGTGTCTCATGGACCTTGCTGGTCCCAACTGTGTACCTTATTGACTTTCTGTGTGGGTTGCATTTGCCAAGGCTTGTTGTTGTTCCCGCCAGACATCCACCCCTCAGCACTCAACAACCTAGGTAAGATAGCTCGTATCCAGGTCCTGGTTGTCCTCAGCATCACCTGGTCCTCGCAGCTGCAGAGTTAAGGTCACCGTCATCTTTCCTGAAGCACCCGACACGGAGGACATCCGTCCTCCAAGTCTGCTGGTCACTCCCGAGTGACACAGGCACCGTCCCCTCTGCTTTCAGGTACTCCTCTTCAAAAATCCATGTTTGGATTCCTCTGGACACTTTCTCCTCTTCCAGCAGTGGCACCTTCCTGAAGTCCTCCATTGGGTCGACAGGGTTTCAACCGCCACTTCACACCTATGCACCCAGCTTCCCTGGGATAGGTAACTTGGGTACCACAGTATCCACGCGTGGGGTGGCCCTCCAACCTTCTGTCTTCCACTGAATTTCTTCAGGGTCCATGGGGAAGGGTCCCTAATCTTTAAAATTCCAACTGCGACTTGCACGAAGACTTGTACGGAGCACGCAGTCGTGTTCTCACACTACACACGCTCTCCGTGGGATCCGTTACTACTTACATTGGGCAGTTCTGCAGGTCCCCAGCAATTCTAAGTCCTCTCAACATTGTCCTGACTTGAGTTGTGGTTCTTATACCACTTTCTTAGTATATGCTTTGGTCCCCACCTGGGACCTACTGTGTATTAGTGCTACTTACAGTGATTTCTTTTCTAAAGTATTGTAGGCTTTGTATCTATCTCCATGTAGGAGATACTATATCGTACTAGAGAGTGTTGTATAATAAATACGTATTTTTATACATACTTTGTGTGGTTCCTTTTCATTTAATCTTTACTATAGGATTGAATTCTGGTAAAACAAGCTGCTTTAGGCACCTTCAAGACTAAACCTGAAGGATAGATTTCTAAGGTTGTCTGAGACCTCTTAAATCACCATAATAGTTGTCTGGACTGGTGCAAGGTGCCCACTTACATTAGTGAACATCATATACCAGGCCAGCTTCTCACATTGGTATGCAGTGGTTGGGAATCAAGCCTGCATTGTTTTACCAGATAAATCTTTGTATTGATTAAATGAATAACCACTAGTACTATTCAGAAGCTTAGAGCTAGTAAGTTCTACTGAGACTTCGTCAGAAGCGGTCGCTCCCCAAGCCCCTGGTGTCTTGTGATTAAAGCTGTGCCACGCTGCTGCCTGACCAACGCTGTGCTGCTCTGCTGACTGCTCTGCTGCCTGGGTATCGTAGTGCTGCTCTGCTGCCCTGAATTAATTATATCTCACTGTGCCTGCTCGCATTGACTGACGATATTACCCTACCTCTAGCATTTGCCCGCTTTGCCCTGACTAGCGCTCGCATTGCCAAATTGTATAATTTAATTAGTGCCCCATTTCGCTAGCGCCTCCCTGCCCACAGCGCTATTTACTTAAATTCCCCAACCGGTTCCGGTTTCACTTCTGCCGCCATTGTTGTTGTTGTTTTGCCTCGGAGCCCGCCCTCTCCACCACGCACCCGCCTCCCAGCTGCTCCTCCCTCGCCCCTCCCCTATCAATATATGACAGATGCATCTGCGCGCAGCGTTCACGCGCAGCGGTCGCGCCCCATGCGCGTCAAAGGTAAGCCCGTCTACGCCCGTCCGTGCCTGGACGGCGCCCAGCACCAAACCCCCTGGCCCCCGCAAACCGCACTCCTCCAGCATAACGTATGACGCCGCCACCCTCCTAGCCCTTAACCCCGGACGCACACCACATTGCTACGAAGCTGCCCCAGGACGTACCCACGGTCCCTTCGCCTGCCACTCATGCAAGTTCACCTGCATCAAGACCCACACCAAATCCTCCTCCTCCAAACACAGCTCCGACCCCAACCACCTGAAGTGCTTCCTGCTGAACACCCGCTCGGTACACAAACACGCCACTGAACTCTGGGACCTACTCGACACTGCGTCACCGGACATCGCCTTCCTCACAGAAACCTGGATGAACGCCTCTTCAGCACCCGACATTGCCATAGCCATCCCGGACGCTTACAAGATCATCCGTAAAGACCGCACCAACCAAACAGGAGGAGGCATCGCCATCGTCCATAGGAACACCATCAGAATCACGACCAGCCTCGACGATAACCTCGCTACCGCCGAACACCTTCACTTCCAGATCCACACCGACCCCAGGACCACACTTAGAGGCACCCTCATCTACAGACCACCAGGAACCCATAAACAATTCAGCGAAGACATCACTGACTTCATCAGCCCACATGCCCTCCCCTCCGAGAACTACATTCTACTGGGAGACTTCAACTTCCACTTAGAAAAGAAAAACGACAGCAACACCACCACCCTTCTGGACAACCTGGCCAATCTTGGACTCAAACAACTCGTTGACACCCCCACCCATTAAGCCGAACATACGCTCGACCCCATCTTCACCTCCTGCAAACACATCTCCTTCGATCACACCACAGCTCTCCATTGGACGGACCACAGTTGTGTTCACTTCGGCTACAAAACTACCACGACCCACAACCCCCCACAACCTATTCCCCGAAGAAACTGGAACAAATTCACCACCGACCAACTCCTCACATCGCTCAAAGAAAACCCTCCCACCCTCTCATCGGACCCAAACGAAGCTGCCACCAAACTCAAACAATGGATCACTCACAGCGCTGACGAATTAGCACCTTGGAAAAACCACCAAACCAAACAGGGTAGCAAAAAGGCCCCCTGGTTCAACGATGAACTTAATAAATCCAAGAAACTATGCCGTACTCTCGAGAAAACATGGAGAAAAAACCCAACCACTGACAACCTGACCACCTTCAAAGCATCCACCCGCAAACACCATCAATTGATCCGATCCACCAAGAAAGCAGCATTCAAGAATCGACTCGACAACAACGCCCATAATAGCAAGGAACTTTTTAACATCATAAAAGAATTTACCAACCCCACCGCAGCCTCAAACGACATTACTCCCTCCCAAGACCTCTGCGATTCGTTATCCTCTTTCTTCTACAACAAAATTGCCGACATACATAACAGCTTTAAGAACATTTCCAAAGAACAGTCCACTCCACCCACCTCCGAACCTAAACCGCTCTCTAGCAACCTGAGCGCCTGGAACCCAATCACCACTGAAGACACCATCCGCCTAATGAACTCCATCCATTCAGGTTCGCCATCCGACCCCTGTCCCCACCACATCTTCAACAAAGCAGACTCCATCATCGCTCCCCATCTCCGTGATGTCATCAACTGCTCCTTCAACTCCGCTACCTTCCCAGAAAGCTGGAAACACGCCGAACTCAGCGCTCTCCTGAAGAAACCCACAGCAGACCCCTCTGAACTTAAGAACTACCGCCCCATTTCCCTCCTCCAATTCCCAGCCAAAGTCATTGAGAAAGCCGTCAATAGCCAACTCGCCGCCTTCCTTGAATCCAACAACTTTCTCGACCCCTCACAGTCTGGCTTCCGAGCCAAACACAGCACCGAAACCCCCCTCATTGCAGCGACAGACGACATCCGAGCACTACTGGACAACGGAGAAACAGTTGCCCTCATCCTACTCGACCTCTCCGCCGCCTTCGACACAGTCTGTCATAGCATCCTCATACAACGCCTCAGCAATGTCGGAATACAAGGAAAAGCCTTGGACTGGATCATCTCGTTCCTCGCCGGTAGAACCCAGAGAGTCCGACTCCCCCCATTCAAATCAGAGGCCACCGAAGTCATCTGCGGAGTACCACAAGGATCATCACTCAGTCCCACCCTCTTCAACGTTTACATGAGTCCCCTCGCTTCCATCGCGCGACAACACAACCTCAACATCATCTCCTACGCTGACGACACACAGCTGATCCTTTCCCTCACCAAAGACCCCAACACCGCCAAAACCAATCTTCATGAAGGCATGAAAGAAGTAGCCGAATGGATGAAAAACAGCCGCCTAAAACTGAACTCAGACAAAACGGAAGTCCTCATCCTAGGGTCATCCCCCTCTGCCTGGGACGACTCATGGTGGCCATCGGCCCTGGGCACAGCACCCATACCCACAGACCACGCACGTAACCTAGGCTTCATCCTAGACTCCTCCCTCTCGATGACCAGACAAGCCAACGGCGTCTCATCCTCTTGCTTTAACGTACTTCGCATGCTCAAAAAAATCTTCTGTTGGATCCCCACCGAAACAAGAAAGACTATCACCCACGCACTCGTCACTAGCCGACTGGACTGTGGAAACACCCTTTACGCCGGAACCACAGCCAAATTACAGAAAAAACTCCAACGCATCCAAAATGCATCAGCCAGACTCATATTGGACATCCCTCGCCAAGCTCACATTACCGGCCACCTGAAAGACCTTCACTGGCTTCCCGTCAACAAGAGAATAACGTTCTGTCTCCTCACCCACGCACACAAGGCCCTCTACCAACTAGGACCCAACACACGACTGTCCTTCTACACACCCAACCGCCAACTAAGATCCTCCAATCAAGCTCTCGCCGCAGTTCCGCGCAATCACAGATCCACCATGGGAGGGAGATCCTTCTCCTACTTGGCGGCCAAGACCTGGAATTCTCTCCCCACTCACCTCCGCCTCACACAGAACCACTTTTCCTTCAGAAAGGAACTTAAAACCTGGCTATTCAATAAATAATGCACCCCCTCCCACAAGCGCCTTGAGACCCTCTGGGTGAGTAGTGCGCTATACAAATTCCTGAACTTGAACTTGAACTTGAGAGTTTAGCTCCACTAGGTTAGGTAGGTGCAACACCACACCTCATTGTCTACTAAAGGAGATGCAAGTGGCTCTCTGCATAATAGATACAGTGCACTTGTGTTCCAAGAATTGAAAGCAATGTGTGCATCTAGAAAACTGAAGACAGGGAGAAGTGTTAACACTCAACTCCTTGTAGCGGTGTTACCGTTGGATGACCTTAGGAAAGTCTCTGGGTCCGATGAACAGGACAGAGTGGGTGGGCCAGGGAATGAAGAACGGGTAGGGGGAACTCCTCTTTGACCTGGATTCAAACCCTGACGAGGTGGAGCCTGATGGCTCCCACCTGGACAATTCAGACCTCCCAGAGGAGAACACAGAGGGCAAGAGGATGCCCTCTTTGATCCTCCTTGGAAGGTGCAGAGTAGACTAAGGAGGTCTAGATCCTTTTCTGTAGAGTCCAATTCTTCTAGACAGTCAGTAGGGACCTCCATTTCTAGTAAAGGAGGGATCTCTTTGGATAGGTAGTACCAAATACTTGAACTTGAGAAGGCTAGACTTGGGCCCAGGAAAGAGCATTTGGCCCTTGATAGACAGTCCCCAGAAGTCCAGAAGGCAAGGAAGAAATTGGGACTAGAGTCTCATGGTGGCAGCAACAGTGTCCCTAGAAGTAAGGAACATTCCTTTGACAATAGGAACCTGAGCAAGAATGTCCTTCCGTACCATGTTAGGGAGGACATCCACAAATGGATAACTGCTTTAGAGAGGGCCTGTAAAGTTCAGAGGGTCCCTCAAGAGCAGCGAGCAGCTATCTTGTGCCTCTCCTTTGCTGACAAAGGTAGAGATAAGCTCTGCACTGTTAGAAAGGAGGATGCTGACAATTACTCAGTACTGAAGAGGGCTCTCACTGATGGGTTTGGCTTAACCACTGAACAGTGCAGTATTAAGTTCAGAGACACCCAGAAGACACAGAATCAGGACGGGGTAGACGTTGGTGATAGTGCTACAAAGGCTCTGGAAGGTTGAATTCTTGGCAGCAAAGTGCACTATTTTGATGGATTGTACAATTTGATTATGATGGAGCAGATCCTTAAAAATTGCCAAAATCATCTATTACATCCGTACTTGGTGGACTCAGATTTGGCTTCTCCCCAAGAATTGGGAAAGAAGGCAGATAAATGATTCAGAACCAGAGTGAAGCAGAAACACCAGAACCATTGTGGTGACCAGAAGAAGCAAGATTCCTCAAAAGCTCAAGATAAGGGTGGGGACAAGGGTAAAGACAAAGAGTCTTCATCGGGGCCCTAAAAACCTGCATCTGGCGGGGAGTCACAATCCAACAAGTTAAAAGGCAAAAAGAAAACTTGGTTCTATGTCTGTAAACAGAAGACTCATTGGACAAGAGATGCTGAATGTCCAAAGGGCAAGGAAACTACTCCTACCACCACTGCCTCTAAGGCAACTGCTCCCCCTAGCACAAGTACAAATGGTGGTACAGGGAACAAGGGATTAGTGGGGTTAACCTTGGGATCTGATGTGAGTTCTGTCTAAATCAGTACTCCAGCTCAGGCTGTTCTAGTCTGTGATGGTGGCATGGATATTGGCACCTTACTTGTCAGTCCCAGTAACCTGGGAAAGTACGGACAACAGCCTTTGATCAATGGAACAGAGGCAATGTCCTACAGGGACACAGGAGTCAGTGTCACCATGGTGACAGACATACTTGTGTCTCCTGGACAAATTATACTTGGTGAAATGTACCAAGGGACCAATGCAAACAATCTCAGGGCTGACCATTCCTTGGTAGTTGTTAATATCAGCTTGGGAGGGGTAACTGGCCCTAAGAAGGCTTTGCTAAGTTCAGACCTACCAGTGGATTGTTTGTTGGGCAATGATTTGGAAACGTCAGCTGGGCTGAAGTTGAATTTAGAACTCATGCAGCAATGTGTTTGCTGTGACTAGGTCACAAGCCAAACTGACATCCGCTGAACAGGCGCTGGATCATGTAACAATGGACCAGGTGCCTTCCATTTAAGGAGAAGGAGGGGTAAGGATGTGTCTTCTCCCCAAACTCAGAATGAGGATCATTCTCTTGAAGGAGATGATCTCAGTCCCTGTGAAGAAACTGCCCCTGATGAGCTTGAGCCTGATCAAGTTGAGTTCTTGGGGACAGGGGGCCCTTCCAGGGCAGACTTGAGTTTGGAGCAGCATACCTGCCCCTCTCTTGTACCCATTAGACAGCAAGCTGCTGCTGAGGCTGCTGGGAATGTCAGTGGGTCCCACAGGATCTACTGGGATGAGGTACTCCTTTATTCAGAGGGTTAGGGCCCCAAGCCTGGTGCTACCAGAAGGTAGGTTATACCCCTGAAGTTTAGGGGCTTCCTACTCACACTTGCACATGACATTCCCCTGGCAGGACACCTAGTCCAAAGTAAACCTTGGGACAGGCTTGTCCCCCACTTTCATTGGCATCACATGTCTAAAGACACCAAGGAGTTTTGTCATTCCTGTGTCACTTGAGAAGCCAGTGGTAAGGCAGGTGGCACCACAGAGGTCCCCCTGGTGCCACTTCCAGTGGCGGGGGTTCCCTTTGAGAGGGTTGGGATTGACATAATTTATCCCATGAACCCTCCTACAGCCTCTGGGCACAGTTACATTCTAGTGGTGGTAGACCATGCCACTAGGTATCCTGAAGCCATTCCCACTAGAACCACTATAGCTCCTTTGTGGCAAGGGCCCTCTTGGGACATTTTTCCATGGTGGGCTTCCCTAAGGAGGTTTTAACTGACAGAGGTACAAAGTTCATGTCAAGTTATATAACTGCCATGTGGAAAGAGTGCGATGTGAATTACAAATTCACCACACCCTATTAACCTCAATACAAAGGTTTCAATCAATCAATCAATCAATCATTCAAGTTGGTTGAAAGGTTCAACAAAACCCTAAAGGGCATGATCATAGGCCTCCCAGAAAAGCTTAGACGAAAATGGGATGTTCTTATGCCCTGCATTCGCTTTGGCTACAGAGAGGTCCCTCAGAAGGGGGTTGGCTACAGCCATTTTGTACTTCTGTTCGGGCATCCAGTTAGGGGTCCCTTGTGTTTGGTGAAGGAGGGATGGGAGTCACCTCTCAAACCTCCCGTACAAGACATAGTGGACTATGTACTTGGTCTCCCCTCCAGGATGGCTGAGCACATGAAGAAGGCAAGCAAAAACCTGGGGACCAGTCAAGAATTGCAAAAAGCTTGGCATGACCAAAAGGCTGTCCTGACTGTGTACCAGCCAGACTAGAACATGTGGGTGTTGGAGCCTGTGGCCCCAGCAGCTCTCCAAGATAAATGAAGTGGGCACCACACTATCATTGAGCAACAAGGTGAGGTCACCTATTTGGTGGATCTTGGCACCCCCAGGAGACCCCACAGGGTGCTCCATGTGAACAGGCTCAATCCTTCTGTAGACAGGGCGGACATGGGCTTGCTCACGGCAACTGATGAGGGACAGGAGGAAGAGAGTGACCATCTGCCTGATCTCCTCTCGCAAAACCCTGATGATGGGTCAGTTGATGATGTAGCCTTGGCAGGCAGTTTGATTGCAGGAGGGTCCTCAATCAGTATAGGCATATGTTTTCTTTGACACTCAGTCAAAACACCTGGTGTACCCATGAAGTGGGCACAGTTGAGAGTCTACCTATAAACAATAAAATCTACAGGCAGCCTGACAATGTCAGAGATTGCATCAGGACAGAGGTCCAAGAGATGCTGGAATTGGGAGCAATTGAGCCCTAAGATAGCCCTTGGTCTAGTTCAGTAGTCTTGGTACCAAAACCTCCCTCCCAGGGTGATAAGACAGAGATGGTTTTGTGTTGACTACAGGGGACTCAATGCAGTCACAGTCGTTTGAAACACAGCTTCCCATTGAAGTCAATGCGAGTACGAACGAACGATGTTCAGAAGCATCGTAATCGGTCGGTCAGACTCGAAAAACCCGATTCGGTCGGAAACGATTACGAAGACGATTCATATTTCTCCACAAGTTGGCTCTCAAAAGCGATGTTCCTTTCTCTGTTTTTCTCTTGAGTTAACAATAAAACTCTTCAGGGTTTGAGGCTGGATGAATTATGGCAACCTGTTTTTTCTCGAACCAAGTTAAAGGTGCTAGACTACCAATTGTAACATAACAAATGCATGCAGAAAACTTTGTAGTCTAGGGATAGCAATCAAAGTATTCAGGAGAAATACAGGAAAGTTGCAAGAGTAACAGGCATTGACAAAAGAAATGCTTTTGACAATGCCGCAAAGTACAAAAAACAAAATGAAACAAAAAAACAATACAAATACATGTCCGTGAGAATCCACACATGTATGTCATGATGGTGCTCCAGGTGATGGTGTATGGAGGGGCACCACACTTGCACATACATAATGCATGAGAGGCTGGCATTTTATTTTCCTTTTCCAAGGTGGTGGTCTTTTCTCTAAAGGACTGTGATAGGGGAACAACGAGAAGTGGGTGGGGAGCAATGGAGGAGACTGAAATGAAAAATATAAAAAGTAATGTTGGGGTAAGCAAAGGATGAGCTGGGGTGGCGAGGAGGAAGCAACATGGACTGGATAGGTGAACAGAGAGGGTATTTGCCATGTCAGCTTTAGTGCTGGTGGTGCCCAGTGCAACAATCTTTTTGGGTGGCACTTCAATTACCTGCTTCTCAACAAATTCCATCACTACCAACCTTCAGCCGTGCCCCTCATTTCCCCATAGTCCCTCTCTCACACAAATTTGATTTGTTTTGTAGCGCTACTCATACCATTGTAGGGTGCCAGATCACTGTACATCACATGCATATTGTTAGAAATGAGGGTCTCTAGTTGGGAGAGGTAGGTACCTTTGTCCAAATAGGAACCCTTGCTTCTAGTCAGGGTAAGGGTGAAACACACTTTAGATAACCCCTGCTCACCCCCTGGGTAGCTTGACACGAGCAGACAGGCCTATTCCAACGGCAATGTGTAAAGTATTTGCACTCAAAACACACAGTAATACAGTAATAACACACAAATGGACACCACACCAGGTTAGAAAAATAAAGTATCTTCATTTAAACTCAACAAGACCAAAACAACAAAAATCCAACATTCAAGTATTACTAAAATGACTGTAAAAAGGTTTTAAGCAACTGGGTCCATAGAAAACAATGGATGCATGATTTCCCTCAAAGTACCTGTTGTTGCAACAAAATTCACAAGGCCAAACAGCCGCAGTGCTGGGAGGCGTCGAAAAACGAGATGCCTAGTTTCCTGAGACTTTGGGGATACGATGCGATGGGTCTGCTGCACGCAGAAGAGCGGTGCGTCAGGTCCCGTCTGTAGGGGGAAAGCGATGCGTTGATTCTGAGGTGACTCTGATCCGCAGGTGATCCGCCAGGAAAACGTGCCGCGCATGTATGATGCGTGGAAATCCAGGATGCGTTGGCGATCGATTTGGTGCGTAGAACGGCCCTGCGTCGGTTTCTTCAGCAGCGGCTCCTCAATGCGTCGGTGCTTGCAGCGGCAACAGGCGCTGTGTCGATTTCTGCAGCGTAGCGGCGAGGTGTGGAGATTCTTCTCGCACCGCCGTGCTGCATCGGGAAAACTGCAGCAAGAACAGCGATACGTCAATTTTCTTGTAGTTGTGTTGCTTTTTCAGCTCTCAACTGTAGAAATAACCTCCAGGGGCCCAAGACAGTCACAGGCACCTCCCACCAAGGAAGTTTAGGGGAGCTGGGGTGAAGTCTTTGTGTCCCTGACTTCATAACAGGAGGCTCTACTCAAGTCCATGGAAATCTTCTTCAAGCAGGGGACACAGCATACAGCACACAGCAAGGTCCTTCTCCATTCCTTGGCAGAAACAGTGACTGCACGCCAACCTCAGACACACAGCAAAGGGGCAGTACTTCTCCTCAGTTACTCCAGCTCTTCCCCTTGGCAAAGGTTCCCCTTGATTCCAGAAGTAGTCTGTAGTTCAGGTGTTTTAGGTCTAATACTTATACCCCAAAGTGTCTTTGTTCTCTTTGTGCAAGGGTATCTGAGCCCATTCCAAACCAGTTCTGTCCTCACAGGTGCAGTATGACCCAAGGGGGGTGTAGACAGCATTGTGCAAGGAAGAAGGGGCCTATTCAGGTGCAAAGAAATCTCCTCCCACTACTCTAAATTCAGCCAGGGTCTATTCAACCCAGCACTGAGTCATCCAGGAAGGACCAGGCACAACTCACCCCCCCCCCTTTGGCTGCCTACAGTGAATGCACATCCCCAGTCCCTCTCACTCCAAAACAAGACAGTCAATAAACAAAGAGGCAGAGGGACACACGATGGTTAAACAAGAAAATTCCTACTTTCTAAAAGTGGCCTTTTCAAACACACAATTTAAAAACCATCTTTACTACAAGATGTATTTTTAAATTCTGAGTTCAGGGAGCCTAAACATTATTCGCTATTTTGTTCCAATGGGAAGTTATATTTATAAGATATTATGAATAAACTCCCATTCTATCCTATGGGGCAAGATAGCCTTTGAATAGTGAAAAACAAAATCGGTAATATTTCACTACCAGGGCATGTCACACACATCAGTACATGTCCTACCTTTCACATACACTGCACCCTGCCCAAGGGGTACCTTGGGTCCACCATAGGGGTGCCTTAAATGTAAGAAAAGGGAAGGTTAGGGCCTGGCAAGAGGGTGCACTTGCCAAGTCAACATGGCAGTTAACAACTGCGCACAGGCACTGCAGTGGCAGGGTAGAGTTCCCTTTTCAGAGCAACTCATGTGGGTGGCACAATCAGTGCTGCAGGTCCAATAGTTTCATTTGATTTAAAGGCCCTGGCACACTTCAGTGCACTTTACTAGGGACTTACCAGTAAATCAAATATGCCAATCAGGGACAACCAATTGTAACAACAATTTACACAGGGAGCACCTGCACTTTGATACTGATCAGCAGTGGCAAAGTGCCCAAAGCATCTAAGCCAGCATAAACATAATCCAGCACAGCATCAAATATACAGGAGTTAGAGGCAAAAGGTCAGGCGAAACCGCCAAAGATGCCAAGTCTACCACACAATATACAGAGACAATGAATCAAAAATCTGTAAATCAGTCTATAGGAAATGTTACATAAGACAATGAGCCCAAGGTGTAGGAATCACATGTCATCCACACTAGTAGGTAGTATATTTTAGGGGTGTTTGGTCTGGAGATGCACAAACTCAGGATTGGGGTTGACTTTACTAAAAAGAAAGTATTCATATCCAAGATAACCCTTTTCTAGCAACATTCAGATAATGAAAAACTGAGGGGAAACATTACATTCTAACCCATGCCTTGCAGTTTGTAAGCGGCTCTTTGATGACGATTCATAGGTCACTCTGCAACATTTGGATTGTAACTTATGATCTGCAAGTAACAAAGGGATCTCTGTGACAAAAGCAGTAACCCACTGAGCTATCCACATAAAATACATTTCTGTGATCTGCTTGGTACTCTTTCTTTGTAGCAGGCATACTAAACCTCAGTCTGATATCTCTCCAGCAGAAGCATTAATCATCTGATTTATTTAGACATGTTTATTCTTGTCTGGAAACTGATGGACTCACAAGGAACTCTGCAGCAGGTGCTATTAAACCGATGCGTTATTTCTAAACACAATCCCCCCACCCCTCCCCCGCACTCAGCGCCATGTGTGGCTGCACTGGTCCCAATGCACTAAAGTCGGCCATGGGCATTTGAAGGGTAAAGCAGCATATGCGGGAGAGAGCAAGAAAACATATGTTCTCTTGGAGTGCTGAATGGATGAAGGAAAATGAGTTTCCTCCATGTGCGCAGAGGAAGGATACAAGTAATTCAATAAAAAGAATGGTTTAGAAGCTATGATCCAGAGGAGATAGTAACAGAAAAGGACGCTAAGCAATCATGTAAGAAGGAAACAAATGAGAGTAATGAGAAAGCCTGCTAACAATAAGAATTGGGCTGACCTGAAGCTCATTGCAAGGGTTGGTATGATCAACAAGAGGTCTTACAATAATAGCAGACAGCTAAAAGATGTATACAGACCAGACCTAAAAATGCATAATTTTACACTATTTCCCCCCCTGCTTCCAGCACAGCAGGAAATCTTGACTGCCCATGTGAAAGAACTGTTACCATATCAACAGAATAAACCTCTAATGCACTCAAATACAATTGACGCATAACCTGAATATAGAATATTGTTATTTAATGTAATGTAACAAATGCAATTCAGTGAATCAACCTGATGGATCTGCTGTGCTTCAGCAGTTTGAATAATAAATAATGCCCATAACAACTATAGAGCAGGCTTGCAAAACAGTACCACAACTCCCACACACAATGTAGCACTAAAGCCTTATAGGCGGCAAAGAAAATGCAACCACTCTTCTTACAATCTGAATTTGCAGAATAAAAAATACACAAAAGAGACATTGACTCAATAGACTATACAGCACTGACATCATGTTAATGATAAAGTGACACTGCCAACAGGACAACACTTTGTTCGTGTGTACCAATTCTCAAAGGTACAGAAGCACACAGCAGACATCCCACTCAGTACCAGCATGAGCACATTACAACTCCAAGCCAGATAGTCAACAACAGGATACCGTTCAAAAGAACACCAAAGTCATCACACATAAATGTTCAGATACAAAAGAAAGCTTTAGAAACTCCAGATCCAAAAGCACACAACATGTGACAGTGAGCAAATAGTTGGCTTCGGAATGCTCTTCACAGTACATAAATGTCTTTCGTATTTCAGCACTCAGGTTCATCAGAATGAACTAGACAGTCCTCGCAAACTCTTGAGCACACATCACAGCACCAACGGCTGACAATATTCACCCTAATGAGACACAAGAGCAAATTTACAAGGAGATAACACCACCATAACATCACTTTTTGCATCGTTCTGGTGGCGTTAGGTCCTTCGCCATATTTACAAGGCGGTGTTAAGCCACTTTGTGAGGCTTAACGTCGCCTTGTAAATGCCCCTATTCATACAGCACTTAGAATGAAAAGGGTAGGCAATAGGTGTTTAAGTGGCTGTTCCATTGCAACCCGCATTACTTTTTGATGCTGCCCCACATTTACAAGGTATGGTGTAGGGCCAAAAATAAGACCAGAAAATGCTTGGTCCTTAACAGGCAATACAAGGAGTAATGTTTTATTTCTCCTCGTATTTTGCTCTTTCCACGTGTGCAGCATTCTGCAGCACACATGGATAGAGTAAATTGCCGGTTAAGATAGTTTATGTGCAGGAAGGCACCCCTTCCTGCACATAAACATTCCCCCTTTGCAGCGTAGGCACCCTAACAAAATGGCACTAAGATGCCTGCGCTACACTAGGCAGCTTCTTTAGCGCCAGAGCTAGGGGAAACGCAGGGGTGCACCATATTTTTGTAAATACGGCGCATCCTCACATTTTGAAACGAACGGAGTGTGGCGTTACTAATTTTGGCGTAACACTGTGCTCCACCAGTTTCTAGTACATATGCCCCACAGTTTCCACAGGACAATGAAAACAAGCCACTCTCGTTGAACGGCAGTGTTGTGTTACTCATATACCATATTAAAAAGAACAAATTGGAAGTCTTGATGCAAACTAGGACCAGGCCATAACCCTCCATTAAATCAGAACCATAGCTAAGTACTACCTGAAAACACCTATTGTTACACAGACAAGCAGGGGTGTAACTTAGTCAATAATGATAGAGGTGTGAGTTTGAGATTTGCCAACAAGCAGCCTTGTTCTCTCTATTGAAAAGGATAGGGTGGGCTGGGACCGCTGACAGGGTAAAAGACAAGGTTAGGAACATTGGTTTTCAGTTATTTGGAAAAGTAAGACCAGTTACCCCAGGGCCTCCTCAGTGAGCTACCCTGGACTATATTGTCCACTCCAGTCCAATTTCTCTACAAAGCAGTGTATGGCAGGAATGGCAAGTAGAGCAGGCCTAGCACCATCCCAGACCATGTGATACAAAGCTTAAAGAAGGCGGTAAGCGAGAGGAAAAAGGGAGAGGTGGCTGGGTGGAGACTGTGAAATATAAGGAAATGCTGTGGAATATGCTGCTGCAGCATGTAATGACATAAGGCAGCCAACCCCCAGGAAAGGAAAGTATGAAACAACCTAGATCATATGCTCATTGAAGGCGTGCCTAAGGCAAGCCTGCCTGCACCCGGCCGCGCCAGGACCGCGCCCAGCCCCAGCCCCCCTGGCCCCTGCGAGAATCACAACACCCAACACCGCTATGGCGCCAACACGCTCCACGCACTCAACGCCGAACGATCCTCCACCTGCTGCCAGGCCACCCCAAAGCTCACCAACGGACCCTTCACTTGCCAAAACTACAGCTACAGCAGACAGGGCACACAAGCACGTCATGCCCACCACGCCAAAGCAGACCACAACCATCTCAGATGCATACTGCTCAACACCCGCTCAGTCCACAAGCACGCCATCGAACTCTGGGACCTGCTCGATTCATCTTCCCTGGACGTCGCCGTCCTGACGGAGACCTGTATGAACACCTCCTCAGCACCCGACATAGCCTTAGCCATACAAGATCACCCTCAGGGACCGAAACAACAAACTAGGAGGAGGTATCGCCATCGTCCACAGGAACACCATCAGAATTTCTGACCGACCAACACTGCATTCTCTTCTCCTTCAAAAAACACACCGCGCACAACCAACTGCAATGAATCCCACGCTGCAGCTGGAACAAAGTCACCCAAGACCAGCTTATCACCACCCTCGTCCGAGGCCCTCCATCCGAGCCCTCAGACACCAACGCAGCGGCCCACAACTTCAGACAATGTATCGACGACTGCGCCAACACCCTTGCCCCAATCAGGAAACCCTCAACCAGGCACACCGTCAATGCCAACTCCACCCCTCAGGCGGGAAAGGTGTGGTGAAGCACAACTCTGGGCTCCGGCCATCTCGAGGATGGGGAGCCCTGTCCAATCAGAGATAGGCTCCTGCCCCCCTCCCACAGGAGAGGAGCAGGCTTGGGGGTGTACTCACCCTAGGACAGGGACCCTTGGTCCCTGCCCTTGCCCAACCTGTAACACCCCTAAATTTAGTATTTAGGGGCACCCTGAACCTTCCTTCCTCAGATCCCGATTGCAACAAGAAGAAGAACAAGAAACAAGAAAAAGAAGAAGACCTGCCTTGCAGCTGCTAACAAGAGGACAACACCAACTGACTTGGCCCCAGAACCCTACAGGCCTGTTGATCCTTGAACCTGCTCCTGCTAAGCCCGGGCGTTTCCTGCGGACAGCAACCTCGAAAACCCCGGAGGACCTGCCTGCCTTGAACCTCTAAAAAATACTGGGACTCCCACGAGCAGTGGGTCTGCTTAAACAGCAACACCCCTGGTGCCAGCCAGGAACCGCGAATCCAGCGCACTCTGCACCTGCCGAGCCTTGCCTGTGCCTGAGTGAACAAAGACCACAAGGACGTCCCCCCGGTGACTGTGACCCGGAGTCCAGTGCCCAAAGACCCTCCTCGATGAACCAGACGACGCCTGCAGCCTCAGACCCAGGGACCCCTTCAACCGCGACCAACTGAGGGTAAGATTTACCGACACCAAAAGACCCCTCTGCACCTGGCGCCCTGCGGCCCCCTGTGCCTTCCTTTGGGGTACCTACCTCTTCTCCAAGATCCCAACTTACATCTCGAAGTGGTGGTCGCACCTGAAGAATCTCCGTCCCCGAGTATGCAGTCTTTGTTCATTTTTTAACTCTTCCATTGATTAACATTGAGCGCCCGACGGCTCAAAAGCACCCTGCACTTCCAGCTACCCGAGTGCCGCTGGAAGTGCAGCAACTACCCTACACTACTTCCCCACTTGCCCTGTGTAAGTGACCAGGAGGTCAGCTCCCACCGCCGCGTGGCCTGCTTGCTTGCAGCCACCAACCGAAGGCCCCCTATCCTCCCTAGGAGTACATTGGGCCTACTCACTCTGCACCCGGCTGCCCCTGTGCCGCTGAGGGTGCAACAACTGTATCTTTACGACCTTGGGAGACCCCTGAGTCTATGCCCAGAACCTTAACTCTGCCAGTAAAGTACTTACCTAAAAGTCGATAACTAATTTTCCTTCCATAGGATAACATTGACTGATTTCACTTGGAAATTCTTCTAAGTGTGGAGTTTTGCAACTTTTAAATATTCATCTAAATCAGCCGAATAACGAATTCCGATTTACTCACCTGTTATCAGGAGAGAACCCAGTGCTGCATCTTTTAGCTCAGCACTGAACCGAAAAAGTAATTACACTGTACCTGCCAGTAACTTGAATTTCCTCCCATAGGATACATTGCTTGGTTTTCACTGAAAAGTGTCAACTTTGAAAATCCAATAATATTCCTTAAAAATCACTACTGTAACCAAACCGCTTTTACTCAACTGTTTACAGGCAATGTCCTGGGACTGGGTCTAGAATCCAGTCTTGTGGTTAGAAAAGTAATCTATAAAGTAATCAATTGCATTTAACTAGAAATACCCATTGAGCTCAATGTTATATTGTGTTTGAAATTGTGTTGCCTATTGCAACCACTGTAGCTATTGTACTTAAAAAGTCTATTGCCTATTTGAAAAGTATTTAACTAAAGTCACTCATCTTGAGAAAAGTATATTTTGATACCTTGTTGGTTCTAAAAAAAAACAACTATATCTTTTGATACAAAACAATTGGCCTAGAGTTCAGTTGTTGAGTGTGTGAGACCATTTGCTGACTGAGTGTGTACAACAAATGCTTTACACTGTCCTCCGATACTGCCTTACTGCTTGACCAAGCTACCACTTTAGAAAGTAAGGTTATATCTAACTTTAACCTCTGCCATATTTCTGGGGACCATGGACTCTGTGCACACAGTACCTTACTTTGTTCCAGTAGATACAGAGCCACTTTCTTACAAGGACACATTGATAGCACATCGGACCATTCATTAAATTTTGGAAGTAACACTAATCTATGGACATTTCCCCGTCTGAGTCTAGTTAAGGGGTATCTATGAAAGGCCCTGGGTACAAAAGTTAGGTAAGGCTCCATCCCTAGGGTAGTACATAACAGCTGATGTTGCCTCACATTTATTTTGGAAACTTCCCCTGCTATTCTGATAGAATCCAGTAATTGGAGGCCCTCTTTCTTTAAGATCTTTCTGGGAATCGCCAACATTGAGCTTGAGTTTAAAAAGTATTTTGGATGATCCGGATTGTTCATAAAATCACGAACAAACCTGATCCAGGGAATCTTGAAAGCCCCTTCCAACCTTAAGCTGCCTTGCAGGATCTCCCTATTTAACTTAGTCTGATCTTTGCACCAAATCATGTGCCACAGAAGTATTGGCTCTAGTTTAATAAGATTTGCAATCTAGGGAAGGCCCAGCTCCTCATGGCAGACATATGAGGAGTTACTGGGAGGTACTGAAAGAATATACCTCAAGAAGGCATTTTCTACAGTATGTAAAGGAAGAGTGTTTACAATATCCCACACCCTTGCCCATAAGTCGCCACGGTTATACACTTGTATATTTGCAAGAGTTCTGAGGGTGGTCTCCTGCCTAGCTTTTTAGCAAACGTTACAAGGGCTGTTGTTGATCTAATAAATGCCATTTTTTTGGCGGAGATAGTTTGAGTCCATGAGTCCTTCTGATTAAATAAGATACCTAAGTAGGAAAAACTTCTGGTTGAGGCTAACTTCTTCCCATCAACAAACATTTTGTGTGTCCTGTGTGTCCCCTGATCACATCTCATGACTTGGAGATATTTATATTAAGACCTAGATCCTTCATAAAGTCACTGTAGCTCTCCAAAAGGCCATTTTGAGTGCGTGCCATTAGCATAGCATCATCCACGTAAAGAAGTGCGAGTATAGGTCGATCTCCAACTTGGGGAAGATCTTTGCCCTTTAGGAGTTGCACTTCTCCTAGACCACTAATATAAAGATTAAAATGGAAGGGGGCCAGCACACAGCCTTGTCTGACCAGTCTCCTGATGGAAAAAGCCTTGGTGCACTCCCCCCAGGACATACCGCAAGCTTGCAGTGGCACCACTATACAAGTGTCTTAAAAAACTGTCTCGAGGACTTCCCACAGCCTATTGTGTCTTATGGAATCAAAGGCTGCGGTGAGGTCCACAAATGCCATGAACATACTACCTTTCTTTGCTCTTATATATTTGCCTACCAAGATGGCTAAATGTATGCTTTGTTCTGTTGTACCAAGCCCAGCACAAAAGCCATATTGTAAGTTGGATAAGATCTGGGTATCCTCTCCCCAATCTTGTAGGTGCTCCAAAATAACCCACCCGGCCACTTTGACCAAGGAATCCAACAAGGAGATCGGTCTGTGGCATCCCGGGTCATGACGGTCCCCCTTTTTAAAAATTGGAATAATAATTGATTCCACCCAAGTCTTAGGAAATGTTGACTTGACACTTATATTAATGACTTGGGTTAGAATGGGTCCCCATAAGGAAATGTTGGATTTAAACAAGTTGTCTGGAACACCATCGAGTCCCGGGGCCGTGCCTCCCAAGCTGAGTGTTACAATATAATCAAATGCATTAACTTTTAAAGTGTAATAAATGGTGTGCTATACACAACCAAGACCAATGGACTTTCCCAATTAATCCAAGGCCAATGATCGTCACCAGCTAGTACAAGGCAGGCATGGCCCTGAAGCGTAAGCATTCAGTCATTCACAGAGAAAGGGAGACTTCCAAGACAGGGTGCCCTAATGTGGAACTCTTTTAGAAGTGCATGGTTTATTGAAACACCCTGAAGAGTAGTGCAAGTAGGGAGCAGAGTAACATTTACCTGTACACTATTTATCGACGAATGTATGATGTTTTTACGCATGCATTAACAACAAATGCCTTTACAATGCGGTCAGTACAACGATCACATTGTTACCACGCATTTCATTACAACGCAAGTCATTACAACAACTTGATTTAGGGAAGCGCTGGAGTTTGTAATAGTATATTTTACTATTCCAACTACAGTCTGTGCAACAGTAGGGAAGGTGTGGATTTATAATGTAACACCTGAAGTTCCCTAAAGAAAGTCATTGTATTGACTTGCGTTGTAATGGAATGCGTGGTAACAACGCAGTCATTGTACTGACTGAATTGCAATGGCACTGCGTTGTTCTGACAGTGTTGTAAACGCTGTTTCACTTTATCAACTGCACCGTCGAAGGGATTATGAATAACTGATGAATGAACAAATGGAACAATGGGAGAATGCAGCCATAAAGGCTTGAAAAAAATCAATAAATAAATGGATTGACAAACTGACAACTAGATGGGTGAAAGTGATGGTTTAATGCTCACATGTATGGAGACATTAAAGCAGGAATGGATAGAAGAATGGGTGGATAGTTGGGCAGCTGGATGGATGTGACCATGAGCACATGCATCAATAAATGAATGGAAGGAGGGAGATTGGAAGACATGCTTACATTGCTGAATGAATGAACAGTTGAATGGGCGAACAGTGAGTGAACCAATTTATTCAAGAATGTATGACAATAAATATATACATTTAGCTGCTTGAAGCAAACAGTTGCAATGGTCTGGTGACCAGTGATGGTTTGATGGTTGCGCTGGTTTAAATTTTTGCTTCTGCATTAAAACACCACTTTTTCCAAACACTACCACCTCCAATCCTTGAGAAATATGTATAGCCCGGATGCAACCTTCTGAGGTGCATGTTTACTTCCTCACACACTGCAGTAGTTAGTGCAAGAGCGCCTAGACTGCCCACAAGTGCTAGAGGCCACACCAGTGGCAGATATGCATTATGCGCATTCCAGGTAGTTACATTTACATTGCTAGTTTGTTTGTTTACCGTGCTGAGCATAGCGTCTCCTTTTCTCACCTCCTGCATTTTTTTCCCTCCTGCACCTGTCCAGTGCTGCAGGTTTCTGAAGGAACATTGACGAGACTAGATCCTGGGGCCATATTATCAAGCAAGGGAGATACATTATCGCCGCTTTTATCATCAGGAAACTGCCGCTAAAGTGGCGATAATGGGCTTGATAATATGCCCTTGTGAATTCCCATAGAAGCCCAGGTTAACACCAGAACCTGTGCTTCTATGGGAATTCACAAGGGCATATTATCAAGCCCATTATCGCCACTTTAGCGGCAGTTTCCTGCCAATAAAAGCGGCGATAATGTATCGCCCTTGCTTGACAATATGGCCCTTGGTGCCCCAGCTCCTAGGTCGACAGCTCTGTCCGTTACCCCACATCCTCTCCCATAGTTTGACTGGGCTCACTTTGAAATCCTTTGTTTTAAAATTATTTTAGTTTAAAGCTCTAAAGAGCCACTGGACAGGAGTCACTGGTCACATTCTATTGCACCACACCCACAGGTCTTCCAGTAGAACTTCCAGGCACCCCTGTAGTTGGTGAGAAAGTGAAGGCCTGCAGACGTGAGTCAGAACAGTGCACAGCCCCTTCAGCAAAATGGGCACCTACCTAACCAGCCTCCTGGAAAAATGGCCGATGCCCAAGGGGGACAATCCAGGCTTGTTTTGTTCTGCTGGGGGTGTACAGTTGTCCTTCCTCAGCTTCTAGGGAATGATTTGTTTTAAGCCGCCATTGCTATTTCTGAGGCTATGATGCCATTCTATGTGTTTGTGGTTGTGAAAGGTTTAATTTAACTTTTTCATGATGATATGTAGATTAATGATATAATATCATTTGTCAGTATAACTTGAAAAGACTTACTACTGAGGGAGCAGCAAACGATTAGCCAAAAGTATAGCTTTGATCAGTACTTTGCATATGTTGGTGACAGGGTTTGTGTCTAATGTGCCCTGTTGTACGGTGATATGTATGTGTGTCTTGATATGAATGTGTTGTTATGATAGCAAACGTTTAACCAACTGCATGGTCTAGAGCTGTTTGTATACAATGATGGTGTTAAAAGTTGCATCTGATGTGTACTACTGATGTTGTTGGGTGCTCTGTAAGCATGGCATGATCTGCTTGTGTTATTGAGCAAGCGAGCACTGAGCCGGATGGATGACTTGTATCGTTATGTCTCTGATGGCACTGGGAGTTGTGTCTCCTCATACTCTGGCAAAGGAGTGCACGTATGACAAAACACCCCAAGAATATACTCATAAGAGCATGAGTTGAAGAGAGCTAACGATAGAAAGGGTAGAGGCAGGAAGAAGAAAGGAGACATTGAGTCAACTCCCACTACCACCACCCCATGTGCAGCAAAGGGAAACATCCTTCACTCCACATGCGGTACAATGCATGTCATTACCCGACATTTTTTACTCCGCAAAAACTTTTACAACTTAGGGCTTTACACAGCAAACCACTACAACGCATTCCCCATTACAACGTCCAGGTGGAGTTAGAATAGTAAAGTATAGATGGGTATCCCCAGTACAGTCTCCATTCCTCGTGGAACAGGCACAGTATTGGTGGCAGTGCAAGTTTCCTCCTTCCTAGAACAGATACAGCATGATGAAGAAGATTTATATTATTACAGCAGAAGTGCAAACACATTTGCCTATTTGATGTATACATTTCACTATGGTAGTGTTGTTTGGTAAGTGTATAGTTAAGTATGAACGTTTGAGTGGAGGGGTGAATGGCTGTATTAATAGGTACATGGGTGGATGGAGAGTGGATGGTATGATGGTGGTGTGAGTTGGAGAGCATTTAGGTGAGTGTGAGGATGGATGGCTCTTAAATGTATGTTTTGAAGAAAGTTTAATTGTTATGAAGGGATAGATGCATGAGTAGATGAATTAAGAATGTTTGTGGAGAGAGAATAATGCCTGGTATTGATGGGTATTTGTGCAAGGATGAAAGATGGTCAATTTGAGAGTGTATTGGTGACTTAGTGGGACTTTGTGCATGTACTATACGTGTATGTCTATGGTATGTTGATCTATGTATCTGTGTGTGGATGGATCATGTTTGGGTGTGTGTGTTCACAGGTGGATGTATGTGTGAATTGACACCTTTTTGCTTGGAGTTGCTGTCTTTGTGCACATGCTGAGCTGTGAAAATGAGCTGATAACTTGCAAGACATGTACCTCTACCTGCTGGGCTAGAGGTGCTGTCAATCACTGTGATGGGGAAGCAACGTCACTGAATCACATTGAGAATACTGATAATGCACACTGAATGGGGTTTGGCTTATGATCATGTGAGTGTCATACCCCACTAATGGAAAACTGTAAACCGATTACCTTAATCTCAGTGATAAGACACAGACTCAAACAAATAGCAGTGATTCGTCTCAGAATGAAATATAACATGTTGTAGCACTGCACATAAAAGTATTTCTTATGAACATTTCAGTTTAATCACCAGTAGTTTAGTATTCCAGTTCCTATTCTATTATTACAGGTATGATAGTGAATCTTTTTGGCTTTGTATGTGTTTGTTTCTGTAAGTTAGCTACTCAGGCTGTTTGTGCTTTATTTAATGCTTCTTCTCTTTTTTGTTTATCCTCATTATAAGTCTAGCTATATCTGTATCTATGTCTCTGTGTTTCTGTTCCATATTTTTTAGTTAGGTGCAGCAATGTCATCAGTGACGTCAGTAGTGATATCATAAGTGATGTCATAAATGATATAATGTGTGATGTCATACCTAGCGGAAGGGGGTGGTGTGAGCTATGGTTTTGGTTTGTGCCACAAACCATAACTGGCGAACTTTAGTGGTTTGACGCATTTGACCCAGAACCATAACTCTGTTTCCAACAGTTTTTTCCGGTGAATTTCATGGATTTTTTTATAATGCAATAATTTCCAAACTCCATTTCAGGCATACATCCCTAGTGGGAGGTTGCCCACACGGTCAACATTCACCAGCTGTAAATGGCCAACCCCGCTGTGAACTGCCTTTTGCAGTGTACTATAGGGTTTGACTGCCGGCAGACCATTAGGTGGCTCATTGAGGTTGGCCAACTCGCACTGAACATGGCCTTTGGACCTGCATCGCAAGAGTTGGCCAACTTCTGTCTCCGGCCAGGCTCTGCACACAGCCCTAGCTACACATTGCCTTTGGTCATGCACAGTGTAAGTTGACTGCACAACAGGGTTTCTGGCATGGCCTTTCACCAACCCTGCTTTTGATGGCCAATTAATTTTGTTTTCTTACATGTAGCCTTTTTGTTTACTGTAATCTTTGTCATAAAGTTTTTTTCCTAAAGGAAAGGCTTATTATTGAACCTTTACTTTTAAACTGCTATTTTTTTTCTTTGTTTTAAACAAAGCATAAAAGCCTTTGGGGCTCATGCATCAACATAAGGAATTGTGATTCCTTAATAGCGATTATTAAGGAATCGATATTTAGGAAATGCAATTCCTTATGCATGTAGGAATCGCTAAATAAAATGCAATTCCTACACATTCCCTATTAGCAAATCACAAATCGCGATTCGATAATAGGGAATGCTTTCCCATTCATTCCTATAGGCCCATAGGAATGAATGGGAAAGCATTCAAAATTTGCGATTACCAAAAAGGTAATGGCAAATCGTGCATGCAATTTCAAGGATTCTAGGGGGCCAAAAGGCAACCCTGATGCACCCCCAGGCCTGTGTGTGTGCCACATGGCACTTAGAAAAATGCTATTTTGTGCATTTTTCTAAGGAATTGCAAATTGCCATCAATTGCAATTCCTTAAAGCAATGTCGCATTCTAAGAATGCTTCTTGCATTGCATTTAGGGAGTCGCAAATTGCAATTCCCTAACTGTATTTGCAACATAGGTAATCACAAATTTTGCGATTACCTATTTTGCAAATGACTTTTGGCTTTTATTCATCCCAGAAGGCCAATGACCTGTCACAAAGGGGACGATTCTGTGAATCGGCCCGTTTGCGACCAGTAATTAGCTTGATGCATGTGCTCCTTTGTGATTTCTTTTAAGTGCGTGTTCATAGCACTTGAGATCTCGGGTCAATTTTCTTCACCGGCGCAAATTATGTTTTTACATATTTTACAATACATGGCAAACGTTGAAAGTCAGGAATTAGACTCTTTTTCTGCTTCTTGAAGAAGGTCTGCAGAAATGCTTTCCACTTCCTCCAGGTGAATGGTTTGTCGCTCAAATTCTGCCGGAGAGTAGCCATTCAGGTGAATGGCACAAAGATGCTTAATCATCATGCCAGTAGTGTCTGCTATGTCTTTGCAAGTGACCTTCCTTGAATTCACCATCTTTTTTCCTTTCGCTGTGTAAAATATTTTCCAGGCAAGATATTTCTTGGCCGAGTGTTTAGCTCTTCTTGACTAATATATATATATGCAACCTCTTTTTCGTGTTCTTCCTGTGCACAATGTGGTTGTTGACTGCTGCAGTTGGCACTCTGTTCATTTTGGCTGTTAAGTGGCTTCAAAATATGTATGTGACTGTTCCCATGATGTTTGTTTGTTTGTTTTTACTCTTTTGTAAATCTAACTTGAACAATGGAAAGAAACTGGGGTAAAAAAATCCCCCAAAATATTTTTTACAGGGATCTAATGGAGAAACACTTGATTATTGCATGATCTTCCTCTTTGCTCTCTGCAAAGAAGATTATGCCAAACAAGAAGTAATGCGCTCCTACTATTGCAAAACATGGATCAATTTTGTCTTGCAACTCCTGTGGGATATCTTGAGTCAAATTCTCTCCAGGAGTGAAGGCATGTTGCAGCAATGAAGAAGATGTACTCACCTCCTGTGTGTCTCGCTTCCTCCTCTCAACATTTAACTTCTGTTCAAACCAAGCGTGAAAATGCTTGTGCATCACTGAGATTTCATAACTGTTATTTCCCCAAGTTTCTAAAAGAGTGAGCGATAGAGAGGGCGTGAAAGCGAGGATAAAATGAAAGGGAATAAGTCGGTGAGTGTTAAAGTGAGAGAGAGAGAGAGAGAGAGAGAGAGAGAGAGAGAGAGAGAGAGAGAGAGAGAGAGAGCGAGGCTAATGGGGAGGGACTGAAGGTGAAGAAAGGTGTGAGGGAGACGGAGTGAGTGACACCCTGGGTGAGTGAGAAAGTGAGATACTGAGTTAGAGGGAGTGTACCGCAGACATTGGCCAATGCGGGCCACCTGCACGTTGCAGCCGTCCTCTAGCAGCCAGTACCTTACTTTGCTTATATTTTTTATTTTTTAAATTGCAGGTATTCTTGGATCATTTCCCAAAATCCCCTGTGAATAAAATGGCCAAGATGTACAAAAGTGGTAACCCTTTAAAGCCCGCTCCGAACTTTAAAAAATATTCATATCTCAAAAACTGCAGAGCAGATTTACACTGAATCATGAAAGCATGCTTTCTGAGTAAAGTTTCACTTTCATACAAAGAGATCTGTTCAGGTTTTTTTTCACGGCCGGAAACATAAAACTTTGAGACTACTGATTTCCTTTGAGCCTAGTAGCAGACATTGTCGTTGGTGTTGATTCAGAACTATCTCGTCATAATCCTGTGATGCTACAGAGTGGACAGGTCCTGAGAATAGATAGCTAGGGGGTTGTTTCTCTGGAGATTGTCCTGAAGCCATGATGCATTTGGATTCTCTGGTCAACAATCTCCCTTTGTAAAATAGCAATCTGTAAATGGTGTTCATGAAATTGCTTTGTGTTTTTTTTCCCTGAAACCTCTAGACTTGTTTTTTTAGGAGTTTGCCAAGAGTGACCAATCTGATGGTTGTTTTCATCTTTTATTTTATGGTCTATTGGTAGCACTGATAGAGCGCGCAGGTCACCCACCCAACAAATTTACCATACACGTATCGGGCCCATATATTTCAATACACCATTATTTATTAATCGGGCGACCATACACTCTACTACCAGTATCCCAGTTCCTTCCTATATATTTCTATTGTACCCGACTTACCAATCCACTGTCACGGGTACCTAATGACCACGATGAATCAGGGAGCTAGCTGTGAAGAAAAAGGCAAACAAACACAATACCAACTTTATCCTTCTGTATTTTATAAAGACCACAGACTTTGGGGAAGTTGAAAGATTTTATCTAGATTTCAGAATCAGTTTCAGAAAGCATTAGATTTATGACAAGTAAACAATCAATAACCAAGATAATGAAGAGTACATATCCATAAAGGAAATATATCAAGCTGATCATTTATGAGTCTACAGTAAGGTGAAAATGAGGAAACTGCTAGGCAAATAAATTTCAGACTAAAGGGCGGGGAAGAATAAAGATCATACTAGAAACTTCACAGTAAAATATTTCCCCATAAAGAGGAACTACAGGTAAGGTGAAAATAGACCGTATTAATAAACTGGTGCAATTACTTGAATCAACTAAAAGATGGGTAAAAACAAAGAACATCTGTATATCCTGACCTGAAAAGGAAATGTACTCAAAGGATGGGTAGAAAATGGAACATGCTAGAATAACGACAATAACATATGAGCTTTTCATTCAGTGGGTTTGCGAAAAAGCATGGAAAATCAATATATGCAAAGATATGTCTTTATTGAAGCAAAAGACAGAAAAATAGAAAGGTGCAGTATAGAGTTTCAGCACTATATTTACCTAGAATGGTGTGAAGACCAACCCTGGCCACAGGTCAGTTAAGAACAGGAGGGACCCCAAAGGAAACCCGTCATCAGCAGGACAGCAGGTGCAGAATGGACACCCCAGGACAGGACAGGTAACCCAGATTAGGATCAGGACAGGACCACCAGGATAAGACCAGCACCCGCAGTTTGGAAGCAACGCCTGCGCTCCACCCTCTCTGCAGATATCAGCCAGAACCCCGATTGGGTTATCGAACTTCCCCAGCAAAGTGCTTCGCCAGCACTTAGGGTTTCTCTACAAACCCTCGAGTCTATGGAAATTTCGGACAGAGTGCTCCGCAGCCCTCTGTATCGAGTCACCTATTGAGTGCGTTGGGTCAGTGACAGGTCAGCTATTCGGACAAGTCGGACAAATTCTCTAGGTAAACCTAGGCTAGTTATACTGTTTTCGGGTCAGTGTACCACCCCCCAAATGTTGCAAGTGTCAGAATCCCCAATTTCGATTGGTCCCCAAGTAGGATAGGTCAACACACCAATCACATTTCAATTCTACAAGCCTATATTAACATATTCTGGGACCGCCTATTGAGTTTGGGGTTCCCATGACATACTCCACAGAATACAATGAAATAGAATACAAATGTAGCATTTGCCGAGCAGTTTAGCTTCTTCTGCTAGGTGAGGGTGCATCTTCCCAGGCACATCTTGGCTGAGACCTCTAGTTGGCTGGGTTTCAATGTCACCGGCAGAAGACTTGTCATGCGCAGAAGGGTAACTCAATATGGATTCACGAGTGTCTCGCAGACCCTCAAGAACGCGGTACATGAAAAGTAAGCGAAAACAAATTAGAAATACAAGGAAAAATTAATACACTGTATACCATGAATTGCTAATCTATACCCCTTACTTCATATAAACTATTGGCATTAAGGTTAGTGCAATTAAACTACAACACGAAAACATCAGTGCAAGCTTCACCATGTGAGGACACCAAGCAGCCATATTAATTGCAATTGCGCAAGCGCAAAGGTTCCCACCAGAAATGCAAGTACGTCACATCACATGAGTGTGACTAACGCATGCGCAGAAGAAAACCCGCCAAGCAGCGGCCATTTTTAGTGACAAACGTTATTAAGGTTAATACACACATATGCAAGCATCGCTCGGATACCCCAAATGTCAGAATAAAAGGGAAATTAGTAAGACAAACAGGTTGGATTACTTTGTTACATATTACTCGAGGTTCATGAATCCAAGCAAGTCGCGTAATATGCGAATCCTTGCTACATCAATCCCCTCTTTGATGATATTTACTATCATCACAAAACCAATGGAATCAGATGCCAACTTTTCTCACACTTTGTTCATTTCAATTTCTTCTAACATACGATTTAATTTCTCCTTCGTCTCTTTGTTAGGGTGTGAATTCTTCACCCTTTTAAAAATCTGATTATTCAGTTCCTCTAATTCAAGTTCATCCACACTCCGTTTCATGCCTCTTTTGTTCACAGTATACTTCTTTTGGTGTTTGCGACATTTGCAGCAGACAAATATGAGAAATAGGACAGAACCTATTCCTGCAATTGGCATCAGTACCTTAAACAATAAACCTCTACCTAATTGGGCAAACCAATGACCTACAGCAGATAGACCATCAGTAAGTCTCTACCATGCACTGTCAACCTCCATTGGTTTGAGTTCCTTTCCCAAATTTGTAATGTTCCTTACATACCTTTGGATTCCCACACTTTTATCAGGTATGTAAGTGCAACAATGTTGCGCTTTCAACATTCTGCAGACTCCGCCCTCTTTCGCCAATAGAGTGTCACGGGCAAGTCGGTTCTGTAAAACCATGGATCTGATCGCAACCATTTCGGTATTGACCATCAGGAAACCTCCAGCAGTGTCGATAGATAACCGGTCTACTACTGTTGACAATTTGCTAATTTTATTTGAGTTCAGAACCACTCCCACTGCAGGTATTATTGCACTAAAAATATCTCCTACAATTTCACCAGCAGTTTCTCTTCTATTGCGTACTACTGTGTTAGTTTCTTCATTGCTTCCAGTGATTTTTCCCACATGGTATATCTTCTGGAAGAAAATACCAAAATAGCAACTCCCGTACCAATGGTCGGGTATTTTGAAGTAAGCCTTGTTCCCACAAATAAAATAAATTCCAGGAAACACTGGCTCTGTCCCATCTTTGAAACCCCATCCTCCAATTACCTTGTAATTATGCTCACATTCACTGGAACCGATGAAAACATTGTTATAATAACTAGTCATTTCCCTTTTAAGACAGAGCTTCCCCTTCTTTTCGAAATCAAGGAGCATAGCAGCAGTAGCTCCACCATTTGAGGTGCTCCCTATACTTTCCGCCCACTTAGGAACTTTATGGTTCCTGTCTTTGGCTTTCTTTTGGAAACTCTCTCTTCTTTTCTCTACCATGTCCAGAAACTCCTTTTCTTTCTCATGTAAAGAACAGGTCAGGTTATTTTTATGTGCATCATCTATATTAATTTTTCCTACAGTTAGAAAATAATCACTCATGTATTTAGCTACATCTCTAGTCGTCTGTACAGGGTTCAGGTTTCGTCGAACAGGGAGTTCAGAAAATGTCACGTCAGAGTTTGAATAGTAATACTGTAAAGGTCCTCTTTTATAGAATAAGCTAGCTAATATACTACAGGAAATTCCATAGGTTAAGGGCAGGTGGTGATAGGTTACACCTTCAGCTACAGAAGTAGGTAGCTTCATACAGACATAACAGTCGTCTATTTCCATTGTTTCTACATAATGCAATAACAGGTTAGCCAATACGTTTAAATGAGTCTGGTTCTTGACTCCGTGATAATGCAGTCCTTCCTCATCTGATGCTTCTAAGTCCGGTTTAGTTTGTCTAATGCTAAGTGCTTTCTCATGTCCTTCTACACTTTGTGATGTTGTTTCTCTTGCATTTTTCATCACAGTCTCTGTGGTGTCAGTATTAGTACTTTTACTCATCATATAAGGAATAGTAATTGTTAGTCCTATCCATAATATTAACACTAATGCTACACTACATATACATACTTTACAGCATGTTTTACAGCAATTACGTCTAGGTCTTCCATTCACATTTGAATCAGACATTTCTGCTCAAAAGAAGCTTCTCTCAACCCCTCTTTGTAACTTTGCACAGGTAGCTTACACTGAGCAACTTCAGGTTGGTTCGTCTTCTTCGGCAGACTGGTCAGTAGTCTGTTCTTCGTCACTTTCGTTACTTATCTCAAGATCCTCAAATTCCTCCAACACCAAGAAAGTCCATTCAGGATCCTGGTACTTTTCGTTCTGTCTTTTCACTCGGGCACTTCTTCGCTTAGTGTTTTCTTCCGTTGGCTCTGTTTTACTTAAAGCTTGTTTCCTTTGCTCAAGTTTTTCTTCTACTGTTTTCAGTCTCAGTCTCAGTCTCTTAATGTACCTTGGTTCTGTATTTTTCTTCTTGAGTCTTCCCTTCCTGTCTGACTAGTCCCAGGTCATATATCTGTTTCTTCTGCCTGGTCAGTAAGCTGGCCTTTTTCAGGTGTAGACTGAGTTTGACTTTTGAGCGTTTCAATTTCTGTATCCTGAACACATTTATCTATTTCTATCTGATCCTGTTCAAGCACTTCGAACCTTTGATTTTCTTCCGCTTGAACTTTCGCCCTAGTATCTGTCTGTCCCTTTTCAATTTCAGGAGTTCTTGGAGGTGTGTCGATTACTTGTTCTGTCCCTATCTGATCTTCTTCTTCTTCAGATTTTACATGGATTTCGATAATCTGATCGTCTTCTCCTATTCCTGTCTCTTCCTCACTATTCCACTCTCTGTCTGCGTATGTTTGACCTCTTGTTCTTATGGGATCATCTGTCAGGTCGATTATGGGTATCCACTCATCTCGACTGGTGCTCGGTTGTTCGTCATCAGCTACTTCAGGACCAACGTCTGGAGACCCCTCAGCTGGACAACCTTCAGCGTCAGTTTTCTTGTCTTCGGTCACCTTCTTGGTGTGACTGGCATGGATCCACTTTGGCACACCGGCACACTTCACCGCTGTCGTGGTCACCAGGATCACCTGTCTTGGCTTTCCCCACTTCGGTGCAAGGCAATTCGAACGGGTGTGCTTCTTGAGTACCACCCAATCACCTGGAATCAATTTATGGACTGGAGTTGCTGGACTGGCGACGGCGCCTTCCCCAATCTGGCGAGAGATTGAACGCACTTGGTCACCCAGTTGCTTGCAGTACTCAAGTACCAAATCATCAGAAATGCTTATCAGTTTGTGTCCTGGTACCCATGCTTGCCTCATCACTCTTCCCATTAGGATCTCATGGGGACTCAGGCCTGTATTTCGGTCTGGAATACATCGGATTCCCATCAGAACAAGAGGTAAAGCCTCTATCCAGTTCATGCCAGTAGAGTCACACATTTTCCCTAATCTCGACTTGATAGTGCCATTTACTTGTTCCACTACTCCAGAAGCCTCTGGACGATATGCACAGTGCAGTTTTTGTGTAATCTTGAAGGCTTTACAGAGCTGGTCGATTATTTCATTCTGGAAATGCCCACCTCTATCTGATTCAATTGTGATCGGAACCCCGTACCTAGGTATTAGTTCTCGTAGTAACAATTTGGCTACAGTCATGGCATCATTCTTTTTGGCTGGGTAAGCTTCTACCCATTTTGAAAATAGGCAGACAATGACAAGAACATATCTCATTCCTTTGCAAATGGGTAACTGGATGAAGTCGATTTGTAATCTTACAAAAGGACCTCCTGACTTTCCAATTTTTCCCATCTCAACTTCTGTTCTCTTCCCAGCGTTGAACTGTTGACATGTCAAGCACCTCTGGCAGAGCGACTCCGCTACCTTCCTGAACTTAGAGCTGTACCATGTCTGTTGGAAAACACGAACCATGGCATCCCTACCAATGTGTGTATC
The DNA here is from genome assembly GCF_964261635.1 of Lissotriton helveticus. Classification (NCBI taxonomy): domain Eukaryota; kingdom Metazoa; phylum Chordata; class Amphibia; order Caudata; family Salamandridae; genus Lissotriton; species Lissotriton helveticus. The sequence goes on along the minus strand of NC_136062.1, from coordinate 216,964,073 downwards.
TCCATGTATCAATCTGGCCACAGAAGCAAGCAGGCTGTCAGGCAATACAGGCATACCATCAGGGCCAACAATGACACCATCTTCGCCTCTCTGGCGACAACCAAATTTTCTCCATCGCTCCCTTTCCTTTGGTGTCACTGCATTCTGTAAATCTTTCAATTCTTCCCATGTAGGCACATCCTCAAACACCATAAGTTGGCAGCTGTTTCCATATCCCCCCAATTTGATATTGACAGACATTCGATGTCTGGCACAATGTTGGGCTACTTGGTCAGCATAGTTATTGCCTACTGTCACATTGTCATTGCCAGATTTGTGAGCAGCACATTTGACCACTGCCAATTCTTTTGGTAACTGGATGGCGTCCAGCAATTCCTGTACCACTTTTCCATTTCTGATAGGAGTACCTGAAGAAGTCAGAAACTCTCTTTGTAGCCACAATTGGCCGAAGTCATGCACAACCCCGTACCCATATTGACTGTCAGTATATACTGTTATTCTTTTATTTTTCCCAATTTTACATGCTCTTGTTAATGCAACCAATTCGGCTACTTGTGCAGACTTTACTCCAAATAGACAGGATGCTTCTATAGTACGTGATACCGTGACTACAGCATAAGCAGCACTTAGGCCTGCAAATTCATGTCTCAGACATGAGCCATCAACAAACAGCTCGTAATCTTCTACAGGTAGGGGCATTTCCTTGATATCTGGACGTGGTTTGGTACTAAATTCAGTCAGGTCAATGCAGTCATGCTCGACCTCTCCCCTTGCCTCTGCAATCAGTGACTCCGGCAATAAGGTTGCTGGATTCAATATGTTACATCGAGTAAGAGTTACATTTGCAGCACCTACAAGAATCCTCTCATACTTAGTCAGCCGACTAGGTGTGAGATACTGGGTTTTAGTTCTGGTCAGTAGGATTACAACTGCATGGGGAACATACACAGTTACATGATGTCCAATAACGATGGATTCGCTCTGTTCAAGACTCATGCAAGTTGCAGCTACTGCTTTCAGACATCCAGGTAATCCAGCAGCCACTGGATCCAAAGTAGCAGAGAAATATGCTACTGGACGTCCAGTCAAACCATGCTCTTGAGTTAGCACTGACAATGCACAAAACAGTGCAAATTCCTTTGAATAATCAGGCATTCCCAACGCAGGGGCTGTACACAGACATTCTCGTAATTTAGTAAATGCCGTCAGACTCTCCTCGTCCCATTCCACTGGGTCCTTTGCTCCTTTCTTTGTCATTTTTATCAATGGTTTTGCTAGGACTGCAAATTCCACAATCCATTGCCTGCAGTATCCTACAACTCCAAGGAACATTCTGATTTCTTTCTGAGTATTAGGTAACTGCATGTTTCGAATTATCCTAATTCTTTCTGAAGTAACTTTCCTGATACCTTTCTCTATCTGGTGCCCCAGATATTTTACTGAATTGGTACAGAACTGTAGTTTGTCAGGTGATACTGATGGAGCAGATTTCATCTGCAGTCATGCATTGTTTTATTTTTTGTGCTTCAGACAGGCTGCATTTAAATTGCCACGCACATTTTGGTGCAGGTTAAAAACATGACACATGAAAAACATGAAAGTGAGGCCTGAAAATGCTTTTGCTGAATTAACATTTTTTTTGCAATGTAGAGAAAAAGTGGCCTTTTTACCTTTGAGGATTAATAGAATGTGTTTCTCTCTTCCCAGCTCATCCATGTAATCTAAATTTAATATTCCTGTCTTAATAGACTTTGACTTGTTGCATATTTTGATAAACATTTTCAGTTAATAACACTTATTTTTATAATGTGTGTGAATTAATAATGCACGTGGGAAACATAATGGACTGATTTACATGAAATTAATAATATCTTTGTGTTTGTTTTATTTTTGGGGCCTACACAAAACATGGCTGCCTGTGAATCCATCAAGGCTATGACTTGCAATTTAATGAGAATGGAGCATGCGCAGACTGTGGCAGCTTTCCTCATGACAAAAAGTCAAGGACAACCTTAACTGTACATTTTTGTGACGGTGCCAATGTACCAGTTAGTTAAAAGTATCCGTTCTGACTACGCTGTGGAAGGAAGAAAGAGAATCAGAATGAAACATTTTTCCTAGTAAATGTTGCAAACATATAAAATGTATTAAGTCATTTGCGCTTCTTTTGTTAAAACTGGTGAAGTCAGGTTTTTAGAATGAGTCAGGGGGAGTGAGTACTCATTCCATTATGACTGACCAATCACGTAAGGTTTCCTGAAAGATGCTACATCTTTGTGTAATCTGCCAATAATTAGGGTATAAATACTGTCCTCTCTGGATGGGGGCTGGCTATCTCAGCTCAGCTGGCTTCTAGGCTCATTAGGGGTGTGTGAGCCCTTGAGAGAAGGAACAGATTAGGCCAGACATCCTATGGGTTAGGTACGAGAAACGTCCCGGGAGATTGCTGAAGGGGCAGAGGTGCGTCCGAGGAGATTCAGGGGGAGGTTTCATGCTTCCACGTCATATCTTGGCACTTCAGGCCACATTCCTTTGAGGCCTGTGAAAGGAGGGGCTGCTTTCCTCTTTAGACACAGAGATGCACATGAGCAGCAAACAGATAGAAAGGCTCTTTAGATTTAGGTGCTAAACTTTAAGTTTATGCTTTGACTAATTAATTAGGTCTGAAAAGATTTATTTGTCTTGTGCATTTACTTCTCTTAATGGGAGATTTTTGCCAACTATTTAATTATTGATTAGCTTTGCAAGACTATTTTTCTTACAAACTCTTTAAGACTTTTGCGCCACATTTTCATAACTACATGTAATGCTTATATGCAGACTGTAATGTGTTCTGTATTATTGATATTTTTCCTGTTTTCCAAATTCTGTAACCTGATTGATATTTTACTAATGAATAAAGGGTCAGAGAAAAACTTAACTTTTGACTAGAAAATAAAACCCTTTAAAACACTCAACAACTCTCTTTATTGGCTTGAATAATGATTGCAGTTTTTACTGTTCATGTTTATTTAAAATCTCCTGAAGGTAATACATGGTGTGAAGGGCCCAACACCTTTTGAGCGGTAAATTAGAGGTAGCATGAGGGTTTTGCATTGAGAAACTACCAGAAGAAATTACCGTCTCCATCAGTTTTTGGTAAGCAGAGGATGGTCATTATTGATTAGTTTGGTGATTAATGATTTTTGATTTCACCATCAACTACTCAACTAATGGATCATTGACCTTAAGAGGGAAATAAAATAATTGCCCAAGTTAGATAAATGTCCAAGTCCTGATTCCTGACTCCAATGCTCAGAACCTGAAGACTGGCAAAGCAGTACTGGCAGGTGATGCAAGAAGTGGTGTGAGTATCAATAGGGTTGTGAAATGTTGTTAATATGCTTGCATGTTTTTGGAAGTGTTGAAAATAGTAAGGATTTTTACTGTTGGTGACATTTTGCCCATTTTGAATTGATGGTGTTAATGATTATATTGGTAATAACATAGGACATAATTTTTTGGTTATTGATTACATGTTTTAACTCTTCATGTTAAGTTAGTGTCTTGTTCTATGTTGTCTGGAACACGCAGGTATGCACACCTGTGGAATCCCGGGAAGGAATAGTGGGTGGTAAATGGAAGCCACACTGCACTGAGGTTACTCGTCTGTTGGAATAACACTGAGAAGCTAGGTAGGGCTGGCAGTGTTAAATTAGGGACTATTTTCTGTGTGAATGATTGATAGCAAAGAGTTCGCTGGTGAAACTTTGGTCTGATATCACCTAGAAAGGGTCACACCAAAGGAATAGCAGGTTCTTCTGAGCTTGATTGACAGCAAAAGGGTTCGCTGGTGAAACTTTGGCCTAAGATATATCCTGAAGGATAAGTCCAAAGGAGTAGCAGGTTCTTCTGAGCTTGAGTGAAAGGTAAGCGGAAGGGATTTACCTGTAGTGTTTGAAGAGTAAACAGAAGGTCTTACTTTGTGAAGGGTAAGCGGAATGTGTTACTCGCAGTGAATATAAATCTATCCTTTATTTAGCACAACAGACAGAGTAGCGAATGTATTTATGTTGTTACTAACAGAGTTATTGATTAAGAGAAATATTGCAGTAAGATTTTGTGGAGGGTCAGTGGTAGGAGTAAAACTGACTAAAATTGAGACTGATAGCTTTGGAGAAAAGAAATTGCATTGAACTATTGCAAAAATGAAAATGTTTGAAGGTTTAAAGAAGCTGTTAGGAGGTAAAGTGAAAAATGTGTTTTTTATTGGTGATGCTCCTGAAGGAACACCTGTGCATTTTATGTCTACCAATTTGGGACAAAATACATGTATGTGGGTTCACCAATGGTGCAAGATTACTGAAAAAGAGGGTGCTTTGAGGTTTCCAAAAGATGGTACTTTTGAATTGCAAATTATTGACAAATTAAGGGAAGTGTTACGTGAAATAAAGACACCATCTAAAGCTGCACAATTTGAGGCCTTAAGCATGTGGGAAAAAGCAGCAAAAGAGAAAGCAAGAGAGGATAAAAAGGTAAAGCACCAGATACAGGAGAAGGGAATTAATGCTGACAAAGAGCTTCAAATAAATAATGATTCAGGGAATGAAATAATGGATGCATTGTTAACTGAGTGTCCACCACTTTATGTGGTTCCCATGAAAAAGACTGAAAATAATGAACCAGTAAATACTACAGGGGCTACTGCTTCTGTTGAACAGAGAGAAATACAGACTGAGAGAACTGTGCAGACATTTTATATTGACCCATTACCTGTTGATTCAGCACTGACAGTGATACATCCAGGTGTTACTGCTTCAAATGGGCCTGATTTAGTTAAAGAATTACAAACCGCAGATGCACAGATAATGCCTAGAAAAATTATGACTGTCCCAATTAATATGGTCCCTACTGAAAAAGTTCAAAGAGCTGCAGAATCAGTGATTTTGGCAGAGTTTATTTCAGAAACTCAGAATACACAGATTATTGAACAGAAATTACCCCAAGCACTGAAAGGCGAGGGAAAAATGGTATTTACAACATCTGCAGCCCAGGATAAAATGAATGTAATTGAAAATGGAATTTTTCACACCTGCTTTGAGGAAGCAGCTGTGATTAAAAAGATAGAAAACATGGGAGAACATATTAACACAGGCCCTGGAAAAGAGAGACAGCCTAGTGTTTTAAATGAAACATGTGAACATGAAGAAATTAACAGTCCTTGCTGTTTAAATAATGAAAATGTGAACCAGTGTCAGGAAAAAAGTATTAATTTCCCTGAGTAAGGAAACAGCTGCATGTGCATTAACTACACATAATGGACTGACAGATTTGGCTCAAAAATATGAAACTGATGTTTCAGGAAGTTTTCCATTTCAGAAAGGTTTCAGGGTACACATGGATGATGAAGCAAATGAGAAAATGTGTTCTTCAGGAATGCAATTGCACATTGCAGAAATAAAATATTTTTTTTAATGCAATGGGCTTGAGCAATTAGGAGACAATTGGGCAAGAAAACATGAGAAGAAAAAGAAACCACCAGACCTAGCAAGGAAACTGGCTAAGGAAAGGAAGCCACCAGATATAATTGAGAAAAATAATAATAAGCAGAATGAGGTAGAAGAGTTTGCTTACTCATTGAGAGAAAAGGTGGGAGAAATGTATGTGCATATGCCACAGAATAAAAGTGAACTTGCAGCATTTCTGAACACATTCCCACAATTGAAAGACAAAATTATGCTGTGGTACCCACAAGTTGATGGATTTGATGAAATGTTAAAAGAGTTGTGCATTAATTTGGAAATGTTCTTTTATATTGCCATGCTGACTAAATTGTGGTTTGAATCTAAAGTTGAAATTCAAGGGCTAGGTGAGGAGACAGTGAAAAGGGTTTGCATGAATGCACCATCATTTTCTGTTGTAATGGAGAAAAACATAGCAGTGATTACTTTCCTGAAGGGCAGAGTGCCAGCAAAGGATGTTGATTGGGTACAGATTAAAAGAACACAGGATGGAAGTAAAGGTGTTTTGGTTAGTGCAAATTCAGGTATGGATGTTGTACTGCTGGAAAATGTGTCATTTTGCCATCTTTTTAACAGATTTGAGCATTGGATGAAGGAAAATAAATTTAAACATGATGCACAAAAACATGGAGAATTGCAGATGCAAAATATGCCAGTTAAGCAAATGCAAATGTCAGTTCAGAAACAGGTACCTATGGCAGGAATTTTTCAAGCACAGATGGTCTCACAAAATATGGAAAATGCCAACATGAATTTAAATAAGTTGTCCAGAGCCAATGTGAATTATTTCCAGAGACAAAATCAGAACCCAGTTCAACAGGTTGCTCTGTTTGCAAATGAGAGTTTTAACACTCAGAATTCTGAATGTGCCAAGTCCATTGTGAAGGCAGTGGAAAGTCCAGATTTAGTTGCAGGAGTTTTAAACAAAGAAATTACAAACAAAGTTTTAGAAGAATTTGCCCCAAAATTAAGCCCATTTGAGGAAGATTGCAAAACTGCTGTTTGTGACTCAGGCCTAGCAGGAAAACAATTATTTTGCAAATTAAGCAGCACAGATTACTGTACACCAGATAATGTTATTTTTCAGATTCCTGATGAGGATGTACATTTTAAAATGGCCCAACAAGAGACAGCTGTAGCATTATTTTCAGAAAAGACAGTTGAAAAAGTACCTTCTGCTTTGGAAAAAATAATAAACACAGAAATGAGAGAGTTCACAGAGAAGGATGCCAGGTTAATAAAATGTGCAGAACATGTCTTATTAAAATTTGAACCAGATGACATGTATTCAGGAACACAATCAGTTGCAGGAATTTTACCAATAAAAGGATTTTTGATGGAATTGATTAGAAGTTTGTGTAACTTTCTGATCATAGGTTCACAGAAAATAAATGAAAAGAACAGAATAGTGCAGGAGATTAAAAGCATATTTTTTCCATGTTGCCCTGTGGTACCGAATCCAGCCAATATATTTTTTCACATTCCATGTGGTGAAGAATGGCTTATTTTTATTGATTTTTGCCAGGTTCATGTCACAGTGCCATTGGATGAGAATAGTCAGGAGTACTGTCAAAAAGAAGATGAATACCTGGGACACAAAATTGGAAAGGGAGGTAGAAAGGTGTCACCAGAGAAGGTGGAAATAATTTCCAAGATGAATCCACCTCAAATTCAGAAAGAAGTCAGAACATTTTTGGGAATGGTTAGCTGCTGTAGAGAGTGGTTAATAAACAGTTTCCTAGTGGCTAAGCCTTTACTGAGGCTGACACACTCAGGTGTGTCTGATCCGCTTCCATTGGACAACAACTGCACAAAAGCATTCCTAGAGTTGAGAGAGAAAAAATGGTGCGCCCCAGCACTAGGAATGAAAGTTTATTTGAAAGAAAATACACTAATTTGCAGTGAGAGGGAGGGTTGCGCTCTCTCATTGCTTATTCAAAAAGATGAATTTGTTCAAAGGTCTGTGATGTATTGCCCAATGACCTTTGACCCTAACTTCACAGAAATGTCAGCAAATGAATTGGATTATGATGAAACTGAATATGAGTGTCTAAATATCATGAAAATGTGCATAAAGCCAAATTCAGACTTTAAGGATGAACACCTGAGTCAGCCCAACAATGTCCATTTTGTAGATGGCCCATGTTTAAAAGGTGACACATTAAAAGCAGCACATGCTGTGCTCCTTACACATTATGTTGTCAAAGCTTCATGGCTTTTAGTAATTACCCCAGCCCAAAATTCGAAATTGATTGCCCTTACCATAACATGCAGTATATCTGCTCAAATGAGAGTCACTGTTGTCATGGGAGAGAGAAATGCTAATTCAGTTGCACAAAATTGTGTTCTGTTAGCATATACATTCAATGGAATCTTCACAGTTGAATTAAAAGAGGCTCAATAAAATGTTTTTGAAGCAGCACAACAGGGTTGTATCAGAACTGTTTTTGAGAAAAGTGACAACTGCATAGTGGCAAATGTGTTATTGCAAAGACTGATGCCCAGGTATAGACTGCCAGTTTCTCTGAAATCAGATCATAATGTGGGCTTAAAGATAATAAGTGCAGAACAACAGATTGGACAATGAATGGATTATAGCTATCTGCCTGAAGTGTCAAGCATAATATAGCAACACAATAGCAGCACAGAGTTACCTTTTGCAAAAGACTGTGTTTCAGCAACACTAAAGTGGCTTGAAAATGCATATGCAAATGCACTTGTGGAAAACACTGATGAAAACACTAGCCATTGCTGTGTAGGTCTGGTTGATGTACAGTGTGCAGTTTCTCACCAGATTGCAGCTGTTACACAAGATCTGCATAATGGATGGTGCAACGGCTTTGATCTGAGAGATGCTGTGGTGAAACATCTGAATCTGATCAAAGTGAAAATAAGAGTGAAAGGCCTTGGTTGAAAAAAAAGTGCAAAGGATTGATGGTGCTCTGTCGGAGTTTCTCAGCACCTAAGTAGTCCAATTTGCATGGAAAGTATGAGCCATTCTGATGGCAAGCTGATGACAATGAGCAAAGAAATGCTGAAACTGTCCTGGCGAATTCTCCTTTTTTATTATTTTAGTTACTTATTTTAAAGAAGACTAACTGTTCCAAGAAGCTACTTACAGATCCCTGCACTAAAACATTTGAGCTTGGCTATATATGATCTGATTACAGACCAAACTTGTGTTTGCCTTAGAAATAGAAGTAACATTGTTATATGCTCAGCTTTTGCAATTTAAAAAAAATAAAATAAAATAAAATACTGTCACTTGTGAAATTAAATATGTGTGATGAATTATAAATCATTTTATTATGATTTGAATTATCAGAAGGGTGGATTGATGGAGCAGATTTCATCTGCAGTCATGCATTGTTTTATTTTTTGTGCTTCAGACAGGCTGCATTTAAATTGCCACGCACATTTTGGTGCAGGTTAAAAACATGACACATGAAAAACATGAAAGTGAGGCCTGAAAATGCTTTTGCTGAATTAACATGTTTTTTTGCAATGTAGAGAAAAAGTGGCCTTTTTACCATTGAGGATTAATAGAATGTGTTTCTCTCTTCCCAGCTCATCCATGTAATCTAAATTTAATATTCCTGTCTTAATAGACTTTGACTTGTTGCATATTTTGATAAACATTTTCAGTTAATAACACCTATTTTTATAATGTGTGTGAATTAATAATGCACGTGGGAAACATAATGGACTGATTTACATGAAATTAATATTATCTTTGTGTTTGTTTTATTTTTGGGGCCTACACAAAACATGGCTGCCTGTGAATCCATCAAGGCTATGACTTGCAATTTAATGAGAATGGAGCATGCGCAGACTGTGGCAGCTTTCCTCATGACAAAAAGTCAAGGACAACCTTAACTGTACATTTTTGTGACTGTGCCAATGTACCAGTTAGTTAAAAGTATCCGTTCTGACTACGCTGTGGAAGGAAGAAAGAGAATCAGAATGAAACATTTTTCCTAGTAAATGTTGCAAACATATAAAATGTATTAAGTCATTTGCGCTTCTTTTGTTAAAACTGGTGAAGTCAGGTTTTTAGAATGAGTCAGGGGGAGTGAGAACTCATGCCATTATGACTGACCAATCACGTAAGGTTTCCTGAAAGATGCTACATCTTTGTGTAATCTGCCAATAATTAGGGTATAAATACTGTCCTCTCTGGATGAGGGCTGGCTATCTCAGCTCAGCTGGCTTCTAGGCTCATTAGGGGTGTGTGAGCCCTTGAGAGAAGGAACAGATTAGGCCAGACATCCTATGGGTTAGGTACGAGAAACGTCCCGGGAGATTGCTGAAGGGGCAGAGGTGCGTCCGAGGAGATTCAGGGGGAGGTTTCATGCTTCCACGTCATATCTTGGCACTTCAGGCCACATTCCTTTGAGGCCTGTGAAAGGAGGGGCTGCTTTCCTCTTTAGACACAGAGATGCACATGAGCAGCAAACAGATAGAAAGGCTCTTTAGATTTAGGTGCTAAACTTTAAGTTTATGCTTTGACTAATTAATTAGGTCTGAAAAGATTTATTTGTCTTGTGCATTTACTTCTCTTAATGGGAGATTTTTGCCAACTATTTAATTATTGATTAGCTTTGCAAGACTATTTTTCTTACAAACTCTTTAAGACTTTTGCGCCACATTTTCATAACTACATGTAATGCTTATATGCAGACTGTAATGTGTTCTGTATTATTGATATTTTTCCTGTTTTCCAAATTCTGTAACCTGATTGATATTTTACTAATGAATAAAGGGTCAGAGAAAAACTTAACTTTTGACTAGAAAATAAAACCCTTTAAAACACTCAACAACTCTCTTTATTGGCTTGAATAATGATTGCAGTTTTTACTGTTCATGTTTATTTAAAATCTCCTGAAGGTAATACATGGTGTGAAGGGCCCAACACCTTTTGAGCGGTAAATTAGAGGTAGCATGAGGGTTTTGCATTGAGAAACTACCAGAAGAAATTACCGTCTCCATCAGTTTTTGGTAAGCAGAGGATGGTCATTATTGATTAGTTTGGTGATTAATGATTTTTGATTTCACCATCAACTACTCAACTAATGGATCATTGACCTTAAGAGGGAAATAAAATAATTGCCCAAGTTAGATAAATGTCCAAGTCCTGATTCCTGACTCCAATGCTCAGAACCTGAAGACTGGCAAAGCAGTACTGGCAGGTGATGCAAGAAGTGGTGTGAGGGATGTATGACGTTATAACGCATACTATTACTCCGCAGACCATTACAACGCGACTTTTACTCCGCATACCGTTACAACGCATAGCGCCTTGGGGCGCTGGATAGTGGTAAGTATAATTTACTATTCTAACTCCGGTCCCCGTGGACCCTAGGGAAGGTGTTGGATAGTAAATTATAATTATTCCCTATCCTAGAGCGCCCCCCAGCGCAATGCGTTGTAACGGTATGCGGAGTAAAAGTCGCGTTGTAATGGTAGTGCGGAGTAAAAGATCCGTTGTAACGGGTGTATACCGGTGTGAGTATCAATAGGGTTGTGAAATGTTGTTAATATGCTTGCATGTTTTTGGAAGTGTTGAAAATAGTAAGGATTTTTACTGTTGGTGACATTTTGCCCATTTTGAATTGATGGTGTTATTGATTATATTGGTAATAACATAGGACATAATTTTTTGGTTATTGATTAGATGTTTTAACTCTTCATGTTAAGTTAGTGTATTGTTCTATGTTGTCTGGAACACGCAGGTATGCACACCTGTGGAATCCCGGGAAGGAATAGTGGGTGGTAAATGGAAGCCACACTGCACTGAGGTTACTCGTCTGTTGGAATAACACTGAGAAGCTAGGTAGGGCTGGCAGTGTTAAATTAGGGACTATTTTCTGTGTGAATGATTGATAGCAAAGAGTTCGCTGGTGAAACTTTGGTCTGATATCACCTAGAAAGCGTCACACCAACGGAATAGCAGGTTCTTCTGAGCTTGATTGACAGCAAAAGGGTTCGCTGGTGAAACTTTGGCCTAAGATATATCCTGAAGGATAAGTCCAAAGGAGTAGCAGGTTCTTCTGAGCTTGAGTGAAAGGTAAGCGGAAGGGATTTACCTGTAGTGTTTGAAGAGTAAACAGAAGGTCTTACTTTGTGAAGGGTAAGCGGAATGTGTTACTCGCAGTGAATATAAATCTATCCTTTATTTAGCACAACAGACAGAGTAGCGAATGTATTTATGTTGTTACTAACAGAGTTATTGATTAAGAGAAATATTGCAGTAAGATTTTGTGGAGGGTCAGTGGTAGGAGTAAAACTGACTAAAATTGAGACTGATAGCTTTGGAGAAAAGAAATTGCATTGAACTATTGCAAAAATGAAAATGTTTGAAGGTTTAAAGAAGCTGTTAGGAGGTAAAGTGAAAAATGTGTTTTTTATTGGTGATGCTCCTGAAGGAACACCTGTGCATTTTATGTCTACCAATTTGGGACAAAATACATGTATGTGGGTTCACCAATGGTGCAAGATTACTGAAAAAGAGGGTGCTTTGAGGTTTCCAAAAGATGGTACTTTTGAATTGCAAATTATTGACAAATTAAGGGAAGTGTTACGTGAAATAAAGACACCATCTAAAGCTGCACAATTTGAGGCCTTAAGCATGTTGGAAAAAGCAGCAAGAGAGAAAGCAAGAGAGGATAAAAAGGTAAAGCACCAGATACAGGAGAAGGGAATTAATGCTGACAAAGAGCTTCAAATAAATAATGATTCAGGGAATGAAATAATGGATGCATTGTTAACTGAGTGTCCACCACTTTATGTGGTTCCCATGAAAAAGACTGAAAATAATGAACCAGTAAATACTACAGGGGCTACTGCTTCTGTTGAACAGAGAGAAATACAGACTGAGAGAACTGTGCAGACATTTTATATTGACCCATTACCTGTTGATTCAGCACTGACAGTGATACCTCCAGGTGTTACTGCTTCAAATGTGCCTGATTTAGTTAAAGAATTACAAACCGCAGATGCACAGATAATGCCTAGAAAAATTATGACTGTCCCAATTATTATGGTCCCTACTGAAAAAGTTCAAAGAGCTGCAGAATCAGTGATTTTGGCAGAGTTTATTTCAGAAACTCAGAAAACACAGATTATTGAACAGAAATTACCCCAAGCACTGAAAGGTGAGGGAAAAATGGTATTTACAACATCTGCAGCCCAGGATAAAATGAATGTAATTGAAAATGGTATTTTTCAAACCTGCTTTGAGGAAGCAGCAGTGATTAAAAAGATAGAAAACATGGGAGAACATATTAACACAGGCCCTGGAAAAGAGAGACAGCCTAGTGTTTTAAATGAAACATGTGAACATGAAGAAATTAACAGCCCTTGCTGTTTAAATAATGAAAATGTGAACCAGTGTCAGGAAAAAGTATTAATTTCCCTGAGTAAGGAAACAGCTGCATGTGCATTAACTACACATAATGGACTGACAGATTTGGCTCAAAAATATGAAACTGATGTTTCAGGAAGTTTTCCATTTCAGAAAGGTTTCAGGGTACACATGGATGATGAAGCAAATGAGAAAATGTGTTCTTCAGGAATGCAATTGCACATTGCAGAAATAAAATATTTTTTTAATGCAATGGGCTTGAGCAATTAGGAGACAATTAGGCAAGAAAACATGAGAAGAAAAAGAAACCACCAGACCTAGCAAGGAAACTGGCTAAGGAAAGGAAGCCACCAGATATAATTGAGAAAAATAATAATAAGCAGAATGAGGTAGAAGAGTTTGCTTACTCATTGAGAGAAAAGGTGGGAGAAATGTATGTGCATATGCCACAGAATAAAAGTGAACTTGCAGCATTTCTGAACACATTCCCACAATTGAAAGACAAAATTATGCTGTGGTACCCACAAGTTGATGGATTTGATGAAATGTTAAAAGAGTTGTGCATTAATTTGGAAATGTTCTTTTATATTGCCATGCTGACTAAATTGTGGTTTGAATCTAAAGTTGAAATTCAAGGGCCAGGTGAGGAGACAGTGAAAAGGGTTTGCATGAATGCACCATCATTTTCTGTTGTAATGGAGAAAAACATAGCAGTGATTACTTTCCTGAAGGGCAGAGTGCCAGCAAAGGATGTTGATTGGGTACAGATTAAAAGAACACAGGATGGAAGTAAAGGTGTTTTGGTTAGTGCAAATTCAGGTATGGATGTTGTACTGCTGGAAAATGTGTCATTTTGCCATCTTTTTAACAGATTTGAGCATTGGATGAAGGAAAATAAATTTAAACATGATGCACAAAAACATGGAGAATTGCAGATGCAAAATATGCCAGTTAAGCAAATGCAAATGTCAGTTCAGAAACAGGTACCTATGGCAGGAATTTTTCAAGCACAGATGGTCTCACAAAATATGGAAAATGCCAACATGAATTTAAATAGGTTGTCCAGAGCCAATGTGAATTATTTCCAGAGACAAAATCAGAACCCAGTTCAACAGGTTGCTCTGTTTGCAAATGAGAGTTTTAACACTCAGAATTCTGAATGTGCCAAGTCCATTGTGAAGGCAGTGGAAAGTCCAGATTTAGTTGCAGGAGTTTTAAACAAAGAAATTACAAACAAAGTTTTAGAAGAATTTGCCCCAAAATTAGGCCCATTTGAGGAAGATTGCAAAACTGCTGTTTGTGACTCAGGCCTAGCAGGAAAACAATTATTTTGCAAATTAAGCAGCACAGATTACTGTACACCAGATAATGTTATTTTTCAGATTCCTGATGAGGATGTACATTTTAAAATGGCCCAACAAGAGACAGCTGTAGCATTATTTTCAGAAAAGACAGTTGAAAAATTACCTTCTGCTTTGGAAAAAATAATAAACACAGAAATGAGAGAGTTCACAGAGAAGGATGCCAGGTTAATAAAATGTGCAGAACATGTCTTATTAAAATTTGAACCAGATGACATGTATTCAGGAACAAAATCAGTTGCAGGAATTTTACCAATAAAAGGATTTTTGATGGAATTGATTAGAAGTTTGTGTAACTTTCTGATCATAGGTTCACAGAAAATAAATGAAAAGAACAGAATAGTGCAGGAGATTAAAAGCATATTTTTTCCATGTTGTCCTGTGGTACCGAATCCAGCCAATATATTTTTTCACATTCCATGTGGTGAAGAATGGCTTATTTTTATTGATTTTTGCCAGGTACATGTCACAGTGCCATTGGATGAGAATAGTCAGGAGTACTGTCAAAAAGAAGATGAATACCTGGGACACAAAATTGGAAAGGGAGGTAGAAAGGTGTCACCAGAGAAGGTGGAAATAATTTCCAAGATGAATCCACCTCAAATTCAGAAAGAAGTCAGAACATTTTTGGGAATGGTTAGCTGCTGTAGAGAGTGGTTAATAAACAGTTCCCTAGTGGCTAAGCCTTTACTGAGGCTGACACACTCAGGTGTGTCTGATCCGCTTCCATTGGACAACAACTGCACAAAAGCATTCCTAGAGTTGAAAGAGAAAAAATGGTGCACCCCAGCACTAGGAATGAAAGTTTATTTGAAAGAAAATACACTAATTTGCAGTGAGAGGGAGGGTTGCGCTCTCTCATTGCTTATTCAAAAAGATGAATTTGTTCAAAGGTCTGTGATGTATTGCCCAATGACCTTTGACCCTAACTTCACAGAAATGTCAGCAAATGAATTGGATTATGATGAAACTGAATATGAGTGTCTAAATATCATGAAAATATGCATAAAGCCAAATTCAGACTTTAAGGATGAACACCTGAGTCAGCCCAACAATGTCCATTTTGTAGATGGCCATGTTTAAAAGGTGACACATTAAAAGCAGCACATGCTGTGCTCCTTACACATTATGTTGTCAAAGCTTCATGGCTTTTAGTAATTACCCCAGCCCAAAATTCGAAATTGATTGCCCTTACCATAACATGCAGTATATCTGCTCAAATGAGAGTCACTGTTGTCATGGGAGAGAGAAATGCTAATTCAGTTGCACAAAATTGTGTTCTGTTAGCATATACATTCAATGGAATCTTCACAGTTGAATTAAAAGAGGCTCAAGAAAATTTTTTTGAAGCAGCACAACAGGGTTGTATCAGAACTGTTTTTGAGAAAAGTGACAACTGCATAGTGGCAAATGTGTTATTGCAAAGACTGATGCCCAGGTATAGACTGCCAGTTTCTCTGAAATCAGATCATAATGTGGGCTTAAAGATAATAAGTGCAGAACAACAGATTGGACAAGGAATGGATTATAGCTATCTGCCTGAAGTGTCAAGCATAATAAAGCAACACAATAGCAGCACAGAGTTACCTTTTGCAAAAGACTGTGTTTCAGCAACACTAAAGTGGCTTGAAAATGCATATGCAAATGCACTTGTGGAAAACACTCATGAAAACACTAGCCATTGCTGTGTAGGTCTGGTTGATGTACAGTGTGCAGTTTCTCACCAGATTGCAGCTGTTACACAAGATCTGCATAATGGATGGTGCAACGGCTTTGATCTGAGAGATGCTGTGGTGAAACATCTGAATCTGATCAAAGTGAAAATAAGAAAGGCCTTGGTTGAAAAAAAAGTGCAAAGGATTGATGGTGCTCTGTCAGAGTTTCTCAGCACCTAAGTAGTCCAATTTGCATGGAAAGTATGAGCCATTCTGATGGCAAGCTGATGACAATGAGCAAAGAAATGCTGAAACTGTCCTGGCGAATTCTCCTTTTTTATTATTTTAGTTACTTATTTTAAAGAAGACTAACTGTTCCAAGAAGCTACTTACAGATCTCTGCACTAAAACATTTGAGCTTGGCTATATATGATCTGATTACAGACCAAACTTGTGTTTGCCTTAGAAATAGAAGTAACATTGTTATATGCTCAGCTTTTGCAATTTAAAAAAAAAAAAAAATACTGTCACTTGTGAAATTAAATATGTGTGATGAATTATAAATCATTTTATTATGATTTGAATTATCAGAAGGGTGGATTGATGGAGCAGATTTCATCTGCAGTCATGCATTGTTTTATTTTTTGTGCTTCAGACAGGCTGCATTTAAATTGCCACGCACATTTTGGTGCAGGTTAAAAACATGACACATGAAAAACATGAAAGTGAGGCCTGAAAATGCTTTTGCTGAATTAACATGTTTTTTTGCAATGTAGAGAAAAAGTGGCCTTTTTACCATTGAGGATTAATAGAATGTGTTTCTCTCTTCCCAGCTCATCCATGTAATCTAAATTTAATATTCCTGTCTTAATAGACTTTGACTTGTTGCATATTTTGATAAACATTTTCAGTTAATAACACCTATTTTTATAATGTGTGTGAATTAATAATGCACGTGGGAAACATAATGGACTGATTTACATGAAATTAATATTATCTTTGTGTTTGTTTTATTTTTGGGGCCTACACAAAACATGGCTGCCTGTGAATCCATCAAGGCTATGACTTGCAATTTAATGAGAATGGAGCATGCGCAGACTGTGGCAGCTTTCCTCATGACAAAAAGTCAAGGACAACCTTAACTGTACATTTTTGTGACTGTGCCAATGTACCAGTTAGTTAAAAGTATCCGTTCTGACTACACTGTGGAAGGAAGAAAGAGAATCAGAATGAAACATTTTTCCTAGTAAATGTTGCAAACATATAAAATGTATTAAGTCATTTGCGCTTCTTTTGTTAAAACTGGTGAAGTCAGGTTTTTAGAATGAGTCAGGGGGAGTGAGAACTCATGCCATTATGACTGACCAATCACGTAAGGTTTCCTGAAAGATGCTACATCTTTGTGTGATCTGCCCTGTTCCCATGATGCACTGGGCCAGGGACAGACTAATTTGCATACAGCCAGGTTCTGAAACTGGGATGGTGCAATGAGCTAAAAAACGGTGTTGGATCTAGCCCTGATCTCTTGACTGGGTGAGAGTACTCTGCTTAATTCAGAGACTCTGTCCATCACCACCCCTTGTTGTAAATAATTTTGTCCACCCTAAGCGTGGAAGGGTATACTCAGATGTGAGTCCCTTGCTTATTGCACCATCAGGATTCAAGCAAGCCGGGCCGAAGATGCCTGAAATGGCAGAAACCGGTCCCCGGAAGCTTGTTTCCTTCCCAGTGTAAGAATTGGCTTTTGTAGTCTGGTCTGCCCTGTTCCCATGATGCACTGGGCCAGGGACAGACTCATTTGCATACAGCCAGGTTCTGAAACTGGGATGGTGCAATGAGCTAAAAAACGGTGTTGGATCTAGCCCTGATCTCTTGACTGGGTGAGAGTACTCTGCTTAATTCAGAGACTCTGTCCATCACCACCCCTTGTTGTAAATAATTTTGTCCACCCTAAGCGTGGAAGGGTATACTCAGATGTGAGTCCCTTGCTCATTGCACCATCAGGATTCAAGCAAGCCGGGCCGAAGACGCCTGAAATGGCAGAAACCGGTCCCCGGAAGCTTGTTTCCTTCCCAGTGTAAGAATTGGCTTTTGTAGTCTGGTCTGCCCTGTTCCCATGATGCACTGGGCCAGGGACAGACTAATTTGCATACAGCCAGGTTCTGAAACTGGGATGGTGCAATGAGCTAAAAAACGGTGTTGGATCTAGCCCTGATCTCTTGACTGGGTGAGAGTACTCTGCTTAATTCAGAGACTCTGTCCATCACCACCCCTTGTTGTAAATAATTTTGTCCACCCTAAGCGTGGAAGGGTATACTCAGATGTGAGTCCCTTGCTCATTGCACCATCAGGATTCAAGCAAGCCGGGCCGAAGACGCCTGAAATGGCAGAAACCGGTCCCTGGAAGCTTGTTTCCTTCCCAGTGTAAGAATTGGCTTTTGTAGTCTGGTCTGCCCTGTTCCCATGATGCACTGGGCCAGGGACAGACTAATTTGCATACAGCCAGGTACTGAAACTGGGATGGTGCAATGAGCTAAAAAACGGTGTTGGATCTAGCCCTGATCTCTTGACTGGGTGAGAGTACTCTGCTTAATTCAGAGACTCTGTCCATCACCACCCCTTGTTGTAAATAATTTTGTCCACCCTAAGCGTGGAAGGGTATACTCAGATGTGAGTCCCTTGCTCATTGCACCATCAGGATTCAAGCAAGCCGGGCCGAAGACGCCTGAAATGGCAGAAACCGGTCCCCGGAAGCTTGTTTCCTTCCCAGTGTAAGAATTGGCTTTTGTAGTCTGGTCTTCCCTGTTCCCATGATGCACTGGGCCAGGGACAGACTAATTTGCATACAGCCAGGTTCTGAAACTGGGATGGTGCAATGAGCTAAAAAACGGTGTTGGATCTAGCCCTGATCTCTTGACTGGGTGAGAGTACTCTGCTTAATTCAGAGACTCTGTCCATCACCACCCCTTGTTGTAAATAATTTTGACTAATTAATTAGGTCTGAAAAGATTTATTTGTCTTGTGCATTTACTTCTCTTAATGGGCGATTTTTGCCAACTATTTAATTATTGATTAGCTTTGCAAGACTATTTTTCTTACAAACTCTTTAAGACTCTTGCGCCACATTTTCATAACTACATGTAATGCTTATATGCAGACTGTAATGTGTTCTGTATTATTGATATTTTTCCTGTTTTCCAAATTCTGTAACCTGATTGATATTTTACTAATGAATAAAGGGTCAGAGAAAAACTTAACTTTTGACTAGAAAATAAAACCCTTTAAAACACTCAACAACTCTCTTTATTGGCTTGAATAATAATTGCAGTTTTTACTGTTCATGTTTATTTAAAATCTCCTGAAGGTAATACATGGTGTGACGGGCCCAACACCTTTTGAGCGGTAAATTAGAGGTAGCATGAGGGTTTTGCATTGAGAAACTACCAGAAGAAATTACCGTCTCCATCAATACTTCGTGTCCTCCTTCACCTAAATGGTTCAGCAAGGCAATGGTGTCTACAACACAGTCTTTCTGGCTCTTAGACGCCACCAAGAGGTCGTCTATATACTGCACCAAAACTGAATTCCCAGGTAACACTAAAGATTCGAGGCACTTTTTCAGAATCTGATTAAAGATTGAGGGGCTTTCTGTGTACCCCTGGGGGACGCGATTCCAAACGAACACGTGACTGTTAAATGCAAATGAGAAAATACATTTGCTGTCTGGATGCAAGGGGATCGAAAAGAATGCGTGACATAGGTCAATCACAGTGAACCACTCAGCATCCCAGGGAATTTGATACAGGATCACTGCAGGATTCGGAACAATAGGACAGCAAGGAACAACAATTTTATTTACCTTTCTCAGGTCCTGTACTACCCTGTATTTGCCGCTAGGTTTCTTGATTCCAATTATGGGTGAGTTACATGGGATACTCATCACTTCTTGTATGATGTTGGCTTCTAGCAATCTTTTTATTTCAATGGCCACTCCTGCTCTCACTTCTGCACTCATCTTGTATTGCTTAGTATTGGGGTAAACTGCATCTTCTTTTATGGCTATTTTAATTGGGTCTACATTTGCCATTAGTCCTACATCTTTTCCAGTAAAGTCCCATACTTCTGGTTTCACGGTCTGTTGGAGTTCTTTCGGTAAGTCTTGTATAGTCAGTCGTTTAATTTCTGAGTCAGGTCTTATTAGCATTAATTTGTATATTCCATCTTCGTCTGGGGTTTGAATTTCAACGCCCTTTGGTGTGCAAAAGATGGTGCAGTTCATTTTACACAACAAATCACGTCCCAATAGGTTTACAGGACTGGTGTCACAGACTACAAATCTGTGCATTTCTTTGAAGTTCCCTATTGTGATCTCCATGGGTTCAGTAACTGGGGTACTAATCAATTGATTAGATACTCCCACTACTTGGATTGCTTCTCCCGAGAGGGGTAGGTTTGGAACGTCTGCTGTTCTTACAGTAGACCGGGTAGCTCCAGTGTCCAACAGAAAGGTGACATCCTTACCTTCAACCTTTCCTTCAATGTATGGCCCTGACTGGTCTACCGGCAAGGAGCCGCTAAGTACGCACTCCTTATCCTCCCCCCTCAGGCACCGTCAGTAAGGTTCATCACAGAGGAAGTGTCATTCAACAGAAATTGCGAAGTTGCTGCATTTCTATCCTCCTTTCCTCCCCAAATTTCTATGTCTTCACCTTGCGGTGTCTTTCCCTTAAAATTCGGTCTAGGTGCACGAGGCAACTGACTTGCTTTTACCTGTTGCTGGTTCTTTCTTGGTTTTTCATTATGCGTCTGTGGATTTAAATCAGGGTTTTGGGGGTTATTATCTTGTGCATATGGACACTCGTCTCTCCAGTGCCCTATCTGTCCGCACCCGTGACAGGGTAACTTCTTTTTGGCTTCTTCTCGACTCATTTTTACTCTGGGCTTCCCACCACCCCAGAACCTTGATTTTGGGAATTACTATTCATTTTACCCAATTGTTTTTCTTGTTGTTCAGCTAGTTTGACTTGTGCCCACATAACCTTTTCCTTCAACGCCTTTCGCTTATCGGCCATCTCGTCTTCGCAATACTTTGCGTATCGCAAGACTTCATCCATTTTCTTAGACTGCCAACAGATTTTATTATCTTTTATCCATTGACAAATTTCAGGTCTTAAACCGTTTACAAACCTGTAAATGAAGTGGGTCATATCCTTCATTTCAATGTTATCTATGCCACTATAGGTTTTAAACGCCTGTAGCAATCTTTCATAAAAGGAATGCACAGTCTCATCTCTTTCCTATGTAGTTCTATCTATTTTGGTCCAATTAGTTTCTTTTGCAGGCACCTTCCCTTTCAGATGTAACATTACTTGCTGGTATTTTTTCAGTACCTCATCAGAAGGAGCCCCTGAAATAGGATCCCTCGCGTATTCCTCGCTAGGCCAACCAATCGCAATTTTACATTCTGTCCAGAAGTCTACGGGAACAACTATATCGAAAAACCCATCCAGATCTTTCCACAGGCATTTTTGTACTTTCACAAACCTTTCTACCTGCCTGTACCAATCCACTGGTTTCTCTCGTAGCTTTGGAAAGTCATCAGTAAATGACACAATATCCTGTCTGGACCATGGAACGTGCACATACTTCCCACCAGGCACTTCTCGCATGGGGTATAACTGTTCTGGCTTGTCAGCTTCCTTTAAAACAAACTCAGAAGTCGTCTGTTTGGATCTAACCTCTTCCTTTTTCTTTGCCCACCTGGCTTTCCACTTTTCTACATCTCCCCATTTTTGCAACACGGTCAACAAGTCTTTGATCTGCACCTTTTTCCCTGACTCATTCATATTTTCCAGATGTTTGTCTGAGAACTCAGCTCTATAGGGTTTTTGTAATGGCTTTGATTTAGAAATATCTATTCCCATACTAGCTGCAGTGTCTGTTAATTTCTCATGGAGCACTCTGGTATTACGGGTAAGACTCTTGCAGATAAACAGCAGTTCTTCCTCGGAATAGGTATTTAATCTGTCTAACACCACGTTTCCGGCCGTCAGTTCTTCCATTTCAATTCTCAATTTGTAAATATCTAATGGTTTTGTCTGAGGAGTTTGTCTCTCTAATTCTCGACTCCATCTCTCAATCTCTTCAGGAGTCACCAATGTGACACTCTTGGTACCTGAAGTCGATTCCATTTGAATCTCTCTTGTATTGAAAGGATCATGTCTCTTCTGCAAACTCCTTCCTGAGTTCCTAATCGGCAAATCCATTAAAGAAGCTTCAGATTCACATTCACTCGTCTGATCATCTACAATTAAGGTCTCTTTTCTTGGCTGCACTACAGTTGGGGTAATGATCTGAGTCTTTGGGCTACCTTGTCTATCCCCATACAAAGGAACTACTGGTCCAATAGTTACTGGGATTGTCAAGGCTTCGGGGCTTGTATTTAACTGGGAGATTTTCTGAATTATTTCGGTTCTTTGTTTGGCTAGAGCCTCTCGCTCTTTTTCCTGCAGCATTCTTTCCAGGCTTATTTCAGGTACTATTTGCGGACTCAATGTTGGGGCAGTTGGATGCGTCATACTTGGTCCTTCACCATAATTAGGTTTTGGGAAGAGGCTTCCTGTGTTTACGGATCTCAGTCCTTCCTCATAAGGAGGTCTTGGACAAAAATCTCTTTCACCTGAATATCTGGATTCTCCACGAAATGGTGGTCTTAGACAGGTGTCTCTGGCACCTATGGGTCCTAGGCTCTCGTTATAGGAAGGTATTTGACAGCTGTCTCTTGCGTTTACAGATCTATTCCCTTCCTGACACGGGGGTCGTTGGGAAGTATCCTCTACACTAGAGGATCTGGGTCCTTCATTATAAGGAGGCGGATTTTTCATAAACATGTCATCCAATAAATCGTCATCTGAATCCCCACTGGACACCCAATGCTTGGTCTTTTCTGTCTTTTTCTCTCCCGCTAGACCACACATTGCCATCATTGGATACAGTCCTTCTACAATCATATTCTGTCTCCACTGTTTCATCTTTTTATCTCGGGTCTCTTGCTTCAATTTCGGATACCATTTGGTTAACCCTTTATCCATTCGGGGCTTATCTCTTTCAAAAGCCTCTATCTCCCACTCCTCTAAGGCTTCGTACTGTGTCAATCTAGGTCTGGGATGTAAATCATTCATTCGCGTTCTCAAATTAAAAAGGATCCTGCCATTAAAGGTACCTTCCAATGGGAAAGCCAAAATTCCATCATCCTTTGTGTACTCCGCCCAATTTTCCAACCATACACATGAATGATACCCTTTATCAAACATCATGAAAGATGCGGGAGTATTAAGTGGCGGAATGACAACACCTTCTCTGGTTTGCTGAATTAACATGTTTTTTTGCAATGTAGAGAAAAAGTGGCCTTTTTACCATTGAGGATTAATAGAATGTGTTTCTCTCTTCCCAGCTCATCCATGTAATCTAAATTTAATATTCCTGTCTTAATAGACTTTGACTTGTTGCATATTTTGATAAACATTTTCAGTTAATAACACCTATTTTTATAATGTGTGTGAATTAATAATGCACGTGGGAAACATAATGGACTGATTTACATGAAATTAATATTATCTTTGTGTTTGTTTTATTTTTGGGGCCTACACAAAACATGGCTGCCTGTGAATCCATCAAGGCTATGACTTGCAATTTAATGAGAATGGAGCATGCGCAGACTGTGGCAGCTTTCCTCATGACAAAAAGTCAAGGACAACCTTAACTGTACATTTTTGTGACTGTGCCAATGTACCAGTTAGTTAAAAGTATCC
Source organism: Lissotriton helveticus (assembly GCF_964261635.1). Classification (NCBI taxonomy): domain Eukaryota; kingdom Metazoa; phylum Chordata; class Amphibia; order Caudata; family Salamandridae; genus Lissotriton; species Lissotriton helveticus. The sequence goes on along the minus strand of NC_136062.1, from coordinate 216,940,382 downwards.
GTTCTGACTACGCTGTGGAAGGAAGAAAGAGAATCAGAATGAAACATTTTTCCTAGTAAATGTTGCAAACATATAAAATGTATTAAGTCATTTGCGCTTCTTTTGTTAAAACTGGTGAAGTCAGGTTTTTAGAATGAGTCAGGGGGAGTGAGAACTCATGCCATTATGACTGACCAATCACGTAAGGCTTCCTGAAAGATGCTACATCTTTGTGTGGTCTGCCCTGTTCCCATGATGCACTGGGCCAGGGACAGACTAATTTGCATACAGCCAGGTTCTGAAACTGGGATGGTGCAATGAGCTAAAAAACGGTGTTGGATCTAGCCCTGATCTCTTGACTGGGTGAGAGTACTCTGCCTAATTCAGAGACTCTGTCCATCACCACCCCTTGTTGTAAATAATTTTGTCCACCCTAAGCGTGGAAGGGTATACTCAGATGTGAGTCCCTTGCTCATTGCACCATCAGGATTCAAGCAAGCCGGGCCGAAGACGCCTGAAATGGCAGAAACCGGTCCCCGGAAGCTTGTTTCCTTCCCAGTGTAAGAATTGGCTTTTGTAGTCTGGTCTGCCCTGTTCCCATGATGCACTGGGCCAGGGACAGACTCATTTGCATACAGCCAGGTTCTGAAACTGGGATAGTGCAATGAGCTAAAAAACGGTGTTGGATCTAGCCCTGATCTCTTGACTGGGTGAGAGTACTCTGCTTAATTCAGAGACTCTGTCCATCACCACCCCTTGTTGTAAATAATTTTGTCCACCCTAAGCGTGGAAGGGTATACTCAGATGTGAGTCCCTTGCTCATTGCACCATCAGGATTCAAGCAAGCCGGGCCGAAGACGCCTGAAATGGCAGAAACCGGTCCCCGGAAGCTTGTTTCCTTCCCAGTGTAAGAATTGGCTTTTGTAGTCTGGTCTGCCCTGTTCCCATGATGCACTGGGCCAGGGACAGACTAATTTGCATACAGCCAGGTTCTGAAACTGGGATGGTGCAATGAGCTAAAAAACGGTGTTGGATCTAGCCCTGATCTCTTGACTGGGTGAGAGTACTCTGCTTAATTCAGAGACTCTGTCCATCACCACCCCTTGTTGTAAATAATTTTGTCCACCCTAAGGCTGGAAGGGTATACTCAGATGTGAGTCCCTTGCTCATTGCACCATCAGGATTCAAGCAAGCCGGGCCGAAGACGCCTGAAATGGCAGAAACCGGTCCCTGGAAGCTTGTTTCCTTCCCAGTGTAAGAATTGGCTTTTGTAGTCTGGTCTGCCCTGTTCCCATGATGCACTGGGCCAGGGACAGACTAATTTGCATACAGCCAGGTTCTGAAACTGGGATGGTGCAATGAGCTAAAAAACGGTGTTGGATCTAGCCCTGATCTCTTGACTGGGTGAGAGTACTCTGCTTAATTCAGAGACTCTGTCCATCACCACCCCTTGTTGTAAATAATTTTGTCCACCCTAAGCGTGGAAGGGTATACTCAGATGTGAGTCCCTTGCTCATTGCACCATCAGGATTCAAGCAAGCCGGGCCGAAGACGCCTGAAATGGCAGAAACCGGTCCCCGGAAGCTTGTTTCCTTCCCAGTGTAAGAATTGGCTTTTGTAGTCTGGTCTGCCCTGTTCCCATGATGCACTGGGCCAGGGACAGACTAATTTGCATACAGCCAGGTTCTGAAACTGGGATGGTGCAATGAGCTAAAAAACGGTGTTGGATCTAGCCCTGATCTCTTGACTGGGTGAGAGTACTCTGCTTAATTCAGAGACTCTGTCCATCACCACCCCTTGTTGTAAATAATTTTGACTAATTAATTAGGTCTGAAAAGATTTATTTGTCTTGTGCATTTACTTCTCTTAATGGGAGATTTTTGCCAACTATTTAATTATTGATTAGCTTTGCAAGACTATTTTTCTTACAAACTCTTTAAGACTTTTGCGCCACATTTTCATAACTACATGTAATGCTTATATGCAGACTGTAATGTGTTCTGTATTATTGATATTTTTCCTGTTTTCCAAATTCTGTAACCTGATTGATATTTTACTAATGAATAAAGGGTCAGAGAAAAACTTAACTTTTGACTAGAAAATAAAACCCTTTAAAACACTCAACAACTCTCTTTATTGGCTTGAATAATAATTGCAGTTTTTACTGTTCATGTTTATTTAAAATCTCCTGAAGGTAATACATGGTGTGAAGGGCCCAACACCTTTTGAGCGGTAAATTAGAGGTAGCATGAGGGTTTTGCATTGAGAAACTACCAGAAGAAATTACCGTCTCCATCAATACTTCGTGTCCTCCTTCACCTAAATGGTTCAGCAAGGCAATGGTGTCTACAACACAGTCTTTCTGGCTCTTAGACGCCACCAAGAGGTCGTCTATATACTGCACCAAAACTGAATTCCCAGGTAACACTAAAGATTCGAGGCACTTTTTCAGAATCTGATTAAAGATTGAGGGGCTTTCTGTGTACCCCTGGGGGACGCGATTCCAAACGAACACGTGACTGTTAAATGCAAATGAGAAAATAAATTTGCTGTCTGGATGCAAGGGGATCGAAAAGAATGCGTGACATAGGTCAATCACAGTGAACCACTCAGCATCCCAGGGAATTTGATACAGGATCACTGCAGGGTTCGGAACAATAGGACAGCAAGGAACAACAATTTTATTTACCTTTCTCAGGTCCTGTACTACCCTGTATTTGCCGCTAGGTTTCTTGATTCCAATTATGGGTGAGTTACATGGGCTACTCATCACTTCTTGTATGATGTTGGCTTCTAGCAATCTTTTTATTTCAATGGCCACTCCTGCTCTCACTTCTGCACTCATCTTGTATTGCTTAGTATTGGGGTAAACTGCATCTTCTTTTATGGCTATTTTAATTGGGTCTACATTTGCCATTAGTCCTACATCTTTTCCAGTAAAGTCCCATACTTCTGGTTTCACGGTCTGTTGGAGTTCTTTCGGTAAGTCTTGTATAGTCAGTCGTTTAATTTCTGAGTCAGGTCTTATTAGCATTAATTTGTATATTCCATCTTCGTCTGGGGTTTGAATTTCAACGCCCTTTGGTGTGCAAAAGATGGTGCAGTTCATTTTACACAACAAATCACGTCCCAATAGGTTTACAGGACTGGTGTCACAGACTACAAATCTGTGCATTTCTTTGAAGTTCCCTATTGTGATCTCCATGGGTTCAGTAACTGGGGTACTAATCAATTGATTAGATACTCCCACTACTTGGATTGCTTCTCCCGAGAGGGGTAGGTTTGGAACGTCTGCTGTTCTTACAGTAGACCGGGTAGCTCCAGTGTCCAACAGAAAGGTGACATCCTTACCTTCAACCTTTCCTTCAATGTATGGCCCTGACTGGTCTACCGGCAAGGAGGCGCCAAGTACGCACTCCTTATCCTCCCCCCTCAGGCACCGTCAGTAAGGTTCATCACAGAGGAAGTGTCATTCAACAGAAATTGCGAAGTTGCTGCATTTCTCTCCTCCTTTCCTCCCCAAATTTCTATGTCTTCACCTTGCGGTGTCTTTCCCTTAAAATTCGGTCTAGGTGCACGAGGCAACTGACTTGCTTTTACCTGTTGCTGGTTCTTTCTTGGTTTTTCATTATGCGTCTGTGGATTTAAATCAGGGTTTTGGGGGTTATTATCTTGTGCATATGGACACTCGTCTCTCCAGTGCCCTATCTGTCCGCACCCGTGACAGGGTAACTTCTTTTTGGCTTCTTCTCGACTCATTTTTACTCTGGGCTTCCCTCCACCCCAGAACCTTGATTTTGGGAATTACTATTCATTTTACCCAATTGTTTTTCTTGTTGTTCAGCGAGTTTGACTTGTGCCCACATAACCTTTTCCTTCAACGCCTTTCGCTTATCGGCCATCTCGTCTTCGCAATACTTTGCGTATCGCAAGACTTCATCCATTTTCTTAGACTGCCAACAGATTTTATTATCTTTTATCCATTGACAAATTTCAGGTCTTAAACCGTTTACAAACCTGTAAATGAAGTGGGTCATATCCTTCATTTCAATGTTATCTATGCCACTATAGGTTTTAAACGCCTGTAGCAATCTTTCATAAAAGGAATGCACAGTCTCATCTCTTTCCTATGTAGTTCTATCTATTTTGGTCCAATTAGTTTCTTTTGCAGGCACCTTCCCTTTCAGATGTAACATTACTTGCTGGTATTTTTTCAGTACCTCATCAGAAGGAGCCCCTGAAATAGGATCCCTCGCGTATTCCTCGCTAGGCCAACCAATCGCAATTTTACATTCTGTCCAGAAGTCTACGGGAACAACTATATCGAAAAACCCATCCAGATCTTTCCACAGGCATTTTTGTACTCTCACAAACCTTTCTACCTGCCTGTACCAATCCACTGGTTTCTCTCGTAGCTTTGGAAAGTCATCAGTAAATGACACAATATCCTGTCTGGACCATGGAACGTGCACATACTTCCCACCAGGCACTTCTCGCATGGGGTATAACTGTTCTGGCTTGTCAGCTTCCTTTAAAACAAACTCAGAAGTCGTCTGTTTGGATCTAACCTCTTCCTTTTTCTTTGCCCACCTGGCTTTCCACTTTTCTACATCTCCCCATTTTTGCAACACGGTCAACAAGTCTTTGATCTGCACCTTTTTCCCTGACTCATTCATATTTTCCAGATGTTTGTCTGAGAACTCAGCTCTATAGGGTTTTTGTAATGGCTTTGATTTAGAAATATCTATTCCCATACTAGCTGCAGTGTCTGTTAATTTCTCATGGAGCACTCTGGTATTACGGGTAAGACTCTTGCAGATAAACAGCAGTTCTTCCTCGGAATAGGTATTTAATCTGTCTAACACCACGTTTCCGGCCGTCAGTTCTTCCATTTCAATTCTCAATTTGTAAATATCTAATGGTTTTGTCTGAGGAGTTTGTCTCTCTAATTCTCGACTCCATCTCTCAATCTCTTCAGGAGTCACCAATGTGACACTCTTGGTACCTGAAGTCGATTCCATTTGAATCTCTCTTGTATTGAAAGGATCATGTCTCTTCTGCAAACTCCTTCCTGAGTTCCTAATCGGCAAATCCATTAAAGAAGCTTCAGATTCACATTCACTCGTCTGATCATCTACAATTAAGGTCTCTTTTCTTGGCTGCACTACAGTTGGGGTAATGATCTGAGTCTTTGGGCTACCTTGTCTATCCCCATACAAAGGAACTACTGGTCCAATAGTTACTGGGATTGTCAAGGCTTCGGGGCTTGTATTTAACTGGGAGATTTTCTGAATTATTTCGGTTCTTTGTTTGGCTAGAGCCTCTCGCTCTTTTTCCTGCAGCATTCTTTCCAGGCTTATTTCAGGTACTATTTGCGGACTCAATGTTGGGGCAGTTGGATGCGTCATACTTGGTCCTTCACCATAATTAGGTTTTGGGAAGAGGCTTCCTGTGTTTACGGATCTCAGTCCTTCCTCATAAGGAGGTCTTGGACAAAAATCTCTTTCACCTGAATATCTGGATTCTCCACGAAATGGTGGTCTTAGACAGGTGTCTCTGGCACCTATGGGTCCTAGGCTCTCGTTATAGGAAGGTATTTGACAGCTGTCTCTTGCGTTTACAGATCTATTCCCTTCCTGACACGGGGGTCGTTGGGAAGTATCCTCTACACTAGAGGATCTGGGTCCTTCATTATAAGGAGGCGGATTTTTCATAAACATGTCATCCAATAAATCGTCATCTGAATCCCCACTGGACACCCAATGCTTGGTCTTTTCTGTCTTTTTCTCTCCCGCTAGACCACACATTGCCATCATTGGATACAGTCCTTCTACAATCATATTCTGTCTCCACTGTTTCATCTTTTTATCTCGGGTCTCTTGCTTCAATTTCGGATACCATTTGGTTAACCCTTTATCCATTCGGGGCTTATCTCTTTCAAAAGCCTCTATCTCCCACTCCTCTAAGGCTTCGTACTGTGTCAATCTAGGTCTGGGATGTAAATCATTCATTCGCGTTCTCAAATTAAAAAGGATCCTGCCATTAAAGGTACCTTCCAATGGGAAAGCCAAAATTCCATCATCCTTTGTGTACTCCGCCCAATTTTCCAACCATACACATGAATGATACCCTTTATCAAACATCATGAAAGATGCGGGAGTATTAAGTGGCGGAATGACAACACCTTCTCTGGTTTGCTGAATTAACATGTTTTTTTGCAATGTAGAGAAAAAGTGGCCTTTTTACCATTGAGGATTAATAGAATGTGTTTCTCTCTTCCCAGCTCATCCATGTAATCTAAATTTAATATTCCTGTCTTAATAGACTTTGACTTGTTGCATATTTTGATAAACATTTTCAGTTAATAACACCTATTTTTATAATGTGTGTGAATTAATAATGCACGTGGGAAACATAATGGACTGATTTACATGAAATTAATATTATCTTTGTGTTTGTTTTATTTTTGGGGCCTACACAAAACATGGCTGCCTGTGAATCCATCAAGGCTATGACTTGCAATTTAATGAGAATGGAGCATGCGCAGACTGTGGCAGCTTTCCTCATGACAAAAAGTCAAGGACAACCTTAACTGTACATTTTTGTGACTGTGCCAATGTACCAGTTAGTTAAAAGTATCCGTTCTGACTACGCTGTGGAAGGAAGAAAGAGAATCAGAATGAAACATTTTTCCTAGTAAATGTTGCAAACATATAAAATGTATTAAGTCATTTGCGCTTCTTTTGTTAAAACTGGTGAAGTCAGGTTTTTAGAATGAGTCAGGGGGAGTGAGAACTCATGCCATTATGACTGACCAATCACGTAAGGCTTCCTGAAAGATGCTACATCTTTGTGTGGTCTGCCCTGTTCCCATGATGCACTGGGCCAGGGACAGACTAATTTGCATACAGCCAGGTTCTGAAACTGGGATGGTGCAATGAGCTAAAAAACGGTGTTGGATCTAGCCCTGATCTCTTGACTGGGTGAGAGTACTCTGCCTAATTCAGAGACTCTGTCCATCACCACCCCTTGTTGTAAATAATTTTGTCCACCCTAAGCGTGGAAGGGTATACTCAGATGTGAGTCCCTTGCTCATTGCACCATCAGGATTCAAGCAAGCCGGGCCGAAGACGCCTGAAATGGCAGAAACCGGTCCCCGGAAGCTTGTTTCCTTCCCAGTGTAAGAATTGGCTTTTGTAGTCTGGTCTGCCCTGTTCCCATGATGCACTGGGCCAGGGACAGACTCATTTGCATACAGCCAGGTTCTGAAACTGGGATGGTGCAATGAGCTAAAAAACGGTGTTGGATCTAGCCCTGATCTCTTGACTGGGTGAGAGTACTCTGCTTAATTCAGAGACTCTGTCCATCACCACCCCTTGTTGTAAATAATTTTGTCCACCCTAAGCGTGGAAGGGTATACTCAGATGTGAGTCCCTTGCTCATTGCACCATCAGGATTCAAGCAAGCCGGGCCGAAGACGCCTGAAATGGTAGAAACCGGTCCCCGGAAGCTTGTTTCCTTCCCAGTGTAAGAATTGGCTTTTGTAGTCTGGTCTGCCCTGTTCCCATGATGCACTGGGCCAGGGACAGACTAATTTGCATACAGCCAGGTTCTGAAACTGGGATGGTGCAATGAGCTAAAAAACGGTGTTGGATCTAGCCCTGATCTCTTGACTGGGTGAGAGTACTCTGCTTAATTCAGAGACTCTGTCCATCACCACCCCTTGTTGTAAATAATTTTGTCCACCCTAAGGCTGGAAGGGTATACTCAGATGTGAGTCCCTTGCTCATTGCACCATCAGGATTCAAGCAAGCCGGGCCGAAGACGCCTGAAATGGCAGAAACTGGTCCCTGGAAGCTTGTTTCCTTCCCAGTGTAAGAATTGGCTTTTGTAGTCTGGTCTGCCCTGTTCCCATGATGCACTGGGCCAGGGACAGACTAATTTGCATACAGCCAGGTTCTGAAACTGGGATGGTGCAATGAGCTAAAAAACGGTGTTGGATCTAGCCCTGATCTCTTGACTGGGTGAGAGTACTCTGCTTAATTCAGAGACTCTGTCCATCACCACCCCTTGTTGTAAATAATTTTGTCCACCCTAAGCGTGGAAGGGTATACTCAGATGTGAGTCCCTTGCTCATTGCACCATCAGGATTCAAGCAAGCCGGGCCGAAGACGCCTGAAATGGCAGAAACCGGTCCCCGGAAGCTTGTTTCCTTCCCAGTGTAAGAATTGGCTTTTGTAGTCTGGTCTGCCCTGTTCCCATGATGCACTGGGCCAGGGACAGACTAATTTGCATACAGCCAGGTTCTGAAACTGGGATGGTGCAATGAGCTAAAAAACGGTGTTGGATCTAGCCCTGATCTCTTGACTGGGTGAGAGTACTCTGCTTAATTCAGAGACTCTGTCCATCACCACCCCTTGTTGTAAATAATTTTGTCCACCCTAAGGCTGGAAGGGTATACTCAGATGTGAGTCCCTTGCTCATTGCACCATCAGGATTCAAGCAAGCCGGGCCGAAGACGCCTGAAATGGCAGAAACCGGTCCCTGGAAGCTTGTTTCCTTCCCAGTGTAAGAATTGGCTTTTGTAGTCTGGTCTGCCCTGTTCCCATGATGCACTGGGCCAGGGACAGACTAATTTGCATACAGCCAGGTTCTGAAACTGGGATGGTGCAATGAGCTAAAAAACGGTGTTGGATCTAGCCCTGATCTCTTGACTGGGTGAGAGTACTCTGCTTAATTCAGAGACTCTGTCCATCACCACCCCTTGTTGTAAATAATTTTGTCCACCCTAAGCGTGGAAGGGTATACTCAGATGTGAGTCCCTTGCTCATTGCACCATCAGGATTCAAGCAAGCCGGGCCGAAGACGCCTGAAATGGCAGAAACCGGTCCCCGGAAGCTTGTTTCCTTCCCAGTGTAAGAATTGGCTTTTGTAGTCTGGTCTGCCCTGTTCCCATGATGCACTGGGCCAGGGACAGACTAATTTGCATACAGCCAGGTTCTGAAACTGGGATGGTGCAATGAGCTAAAAAACGGTGTTGGATCTAGCCCTGATCTCTTGACTGGGTGAGAGTACTCTGCTTAATTCAGAGACTCTGTCCATCACCACCCCTTGTTGTAAATAATTTTGACTAATTAATTAGGTCTGAAAAGATTTATTTGTCTTGTGCATTTACTTCTCTTAATGGGAGATTTTTGCCAACTATTTAATTATTGATTAGCTTTGCAAGACTATTTTTCTTACAAACTCTTTAAGACTTTTGCGCCACATTTTCATAACTACATGTAATGCTTATATGCAGACTGTAATGTGTTCTGTATTATTGATATTTTTCCTGTTTTCCAAATTCTGTAACCTGATTGATATTTTACTAATGAATAAAGGGTCAGAGAAAAACTTAACTTTTGACTAGAAAATAAAACCCTTTAAAACACTCAACAACTCTCTTTATTGGCTTGAATAATAATTGCAGTTTTTACTGTTCATGTTTATTTAAAATCTCCTGAAGGTAATACATGGTGTGAAGGGCCCAACACCTTTTGAGCGGTAAATTAGAGGTAGCATGAGGGTTTTGCATTGAGAAACTACCAGAAGAAATTACCGTCTCCATCAATACTTCGTGTCCTCCTTCACCTAAATGGTTCAGCAAGGCAATGGTGTCTACAACACAGTCTTTCTGGCTCTTAGACGCCACCAAGAGGTCGTCTATATACTGCACCAAAACTGAATTCCCAGGTAACACTAAAGATTCGAGGCACTTTTTCAGAATCTGATTAAAGATTGAGGGGCTTTCTGTGTACCCCTGGGGGACGCGATTCCAAACGAACACGTGACTGTTAAATGCAAATGAGAAAATAAATTTGCTGTCTGGATGCAAGGGGATCGAAAAGAATGCGTGACATAGGTCAATCACAGTGAACCACTCAGCATCCCAGGGAATTTGATACAGGATCACTGCAGGGTTCGGAACAATAGGACAGCAAGGAACAACAATTTTATTTACCTTTCTCAGGTCCTGTACTACCCTGTATTTGCCGCTAGGTTTCTTGATTCCAATTATGGGTGAGTTACATGGGCTACTCATCACTTCTTGTATGATGTTGGCTTCTAGCAATCTTTTTATTTCAATGGCCACTCCTGCTCTCACTTCTGCACTCATCTTGTATTGCTTAGTATTGGGGTAAACTGCATCTTCTTTTATGGCTATTTTAATTGGGTCTACATTTGCCATTAGTCCTACATCTTTTCCAGTAAAGTCCCATACTTCTGGTTTCACGGTCTGTTGGAGTTCTTTCGGTAAGTCTTGTATAGTCAGTCGTTTAATTTCTGAGTCAGGTCTTATTAGCATTAATTTGTATATTCCATCTTCGTCTGGGGTTTGAATTTCAACGCCCTTTGGTGTGCAAAAGATGGTGCAGTTCATTTTACACAACAAATCACGTCCCAATAGGTTTACAGGACTGGTGTCACAGACTACAAATCTGTGCATTTCTTTGAAGTTCCCTATTGTGATCTCCATGGGTTCAGTAACTGGGGTACTAATCAATTGATTAGATACTCCCACTACTTGGATTGCTTCTCCCGAGAGGGGTAGGTTTGGAACGTCTGCTGTTCTTACAGTAGACCGGGTAGCTCCAGTGTCCAACAGAAAGGTGACATCCTTACCTTCAACCTTTCCTTCAATGTATGGCCCTGACTGGTCTACCGGCAAGGAGGCGCCAAGTACGCACTCCTTATCCTCCCCCCTCAGGCACCGTCAGTAAGGTTCATCACAGAGGAAGTGTCATTCAACAGAAATTGCGAAGTTGCTGCATTTCTCTCCTCCTTTCCTCCCCAAATTTCTATGTCTTCACCTTGCGGTGTCTTTCCCTTAAAATTCGGTCTAGGTGCACGAGGCAACTGACTTGCTTTTACCTGTTGCTGGTTCTTTCTTGGTTTTTCATTATGCGTCTGTGGATTTAAATCAGGGTTTTGGGGGTTATTATCTTGTGCATATGGACACTCGTCTCTCCAGTGCCCTATCTGTCCGCACCCGTGACAGGGTAACTTCTTTTTGGCTTCTTCTCGACTCATTTTTACTCTGGGCTTCCCTCCACCCCAGAACCTTGATTTTGGGAATTACTATTCATTTTACCCAATTGTTTTTCTTGTTGTTCAGCGAGTTTGACTTGTGCCCACATAACCTTTTCCTTCAACGCCTTTCGCTTATCGGCCATCTCGTCTTCGCAATACTTTGCGTATCGCAAGACTTCATCCATTTTCTTAGACTGCCAACAGATTTTATTATCTTTTATCCATTGACAAATTTCAGGTCTTAAACCGTTTACAAACCTGTAAATGAAGTGGGTCATATCCTTCATTTCAATGTTATCTATGCCACTATAGGTTTTAAACGCCTGTAGCAATCTTTCATAAAAGGAATGCACAGTCTCATCTCTTTCCTATGTAGTTCTATCTATTTTGGTCCAATTAGTTTCTTTTGCAGGCACCTTCCCTTTCAGATGTAACATTACTTGCTGGTATTTTTTCAGTACCTCATCAGAAGGAGCCCCTGAAATAGGATCCCTCGCGTATTCCTCGCTAGGCCAACCAATCGCAATTTTACATTCTGTCCAGAAGTCTACGGGAACAACTATATCGAAAAACCCATCCAGATCTTTCCACAGGCATTTTTGTACTTTCACAAACCTTTCTACCTGCCTGTACCAATCCACTGGTTTCTCTCGTAGCTTTGGAAAGTCATCAGTAAATGACACAATATCCTGTCTGGACCATGGAACGTGCACATACTTCCCACCAGGCACTTCTCGCATGGGGTATAACTGTTCTGGCTTGTCAGCTTCCTTTAAAACAAACTCAGAAGTCGTCTGTTTGGATCTAACCTCTTCCTTTTTCTTTGCCCACCTGGCTTTCCACTTTTCTACATCTCCCCATTTTTGCAACACGGTCAACAAGTCTTTGATCTGCACCTTTTTCCCTGACTCATTCATATTTTCCAGATGTTTGTCTGAGAACTCAGCTCTATAGGGTTTTTGTAATGGCTTTGATTTAGAAATATCTATTCCCATACTAGCTGCAGTGTCTGTTAATTTCTCATGGAGCACTCTGGTATTACGGGTAAGACTCTTGCAGATAAACAGCAGTTCTTCCTCGGAATAGGTATTTAATCTGTCTAACACCACGTTTCCGGCCGTCAGTTCTTCCATTTCAATTCTCAATTTGTAAATATCTAATGGTTTTGTCTGAGGAGTTTGTCTCTCTAATTCTCGACTCCATCTCTCAATCTCTTCAGGAGTCACCAATGTGACACTCTTGGTACCTGAAGTCGATTCCATTTGAATCTCTCTTGTATTGAAAGGATCATGTCTCTTCTGCAAACTCCTTCCTGAGTTCCTAATCGGCAAATCCATTAAAGAAGCTTCAGATTCACATTCACTCGTCTGATCATCTACAATTAAGGTCTCTTTTCTTGGCTGCACTACAGTTGGGGTAATGATCTGAGTCTTTGGGCTACCTTGTCTATCCCCATACAAAGGAACTACTGGTCCAATAGTTACTGGGATTGTCAAGGCTTCGGGGCTTGTATTTAACTGGGAGATTTTCTGAATTATTTTGGTTCTTTGTTTGGCTAGAGCCTCTCGCTCTTTTTCCTGCAGCATTCTTTCCAGGCTTATTTCAGGTACTATTTGCGGACTCAATGTTGGGGCAGTTGGATGCGTCATACTTGGTCCTTCACCATAATTAGGTTTTGGGAAGAGGCTTCCTGTGTTTACGGATCTCAGTCCTTCCTCATAAGGAGGTCTTGGACAAAAATCTCTTTCACCTGAATATCTGGATTCTCCACGAAATGGTGGTCTTAGACAGGTGTCTCTGGCACCTATGGGTCCTAGGCTCTCGTTATAGGAAGGTATTTGACAGCTGTCTCTTGCGTTTACAGATCTATTCCCTTCCTGACACGGGGGTCGTTGGGAAGTATCCTCTACACTAGAGGATCTGGGTCCTTCATTATAAGGAGGCGGATTTTTCATAAACATGTCATCCAATAAATCGTCATCTGAATCCCCACTGGACACCCAATGCTTGGTCTTTTCTGTCTTTTTCTCTCCCGCTAGACCACACATTGCCATCATTGGATACAGTCCTTCTACAATCATATTCTGTCTCCACTGTTTCATCTTTTTATCTCGGGTCTCTTGCTTCAATTTCGGATACCATTTGGTTAACCCTTTATCCATTCGGGGCTTATCTCTTTCAAAAGCCTCTATCTCCCACTCCTCTAAGGCTTCGTACTGTGTCAATCTAGGTCTGGGATGTAAATCATTCATTCGCGTTCTCAAATTAAAAAGGATCCTGCCATTAAAGGTACCTTCCAATGGGAAAGCCAAAATTCCATCATCCTTTGTGTACTCCGCCCAATTTTCCAACCATACACATGAATGATACCCTTTATCAAACATCATGAAAGATGAGGGAGTATTAGGTGGCGGAATGACAACACCTTCTCTGGTTTTAATAGGTTTGTCCTTTTTGAAATAATTCTTCACTTTGTCTACTAAAGTCATTTTTCTCTTATTTCCGTACATAATGTCGTATCTATTACTTTTCCACTTATCTTTTCCAAACCCTAGATATCTCGGATCAGGTCTAGTTTCTGGAGTATACGTATGCCACATACAAATTTTCTGCAAGCGACTTTGTTTACAAAATCACTCCCAATCCAAATGCGGCTTTTATTTTCGTGCAACCAATCAAATGCACGATTTCAAATAATTTCGACCAATGGGTGCGCGGCCTTTTCGCGAGACAGGTTCTCACGCTTCGGCACGCACCCCTCCTTTACAATTTCAGCTCCGCTACACACCAGCTGTCTCGACCAATACCAGCGCGGCACAGAGTGACGTCAGAACAGCTCCACAACTGACTCCCTCTCTCACAAGGTAACGGAAACTTTTATTTCTTTCTTAAAGTGCAAGTGCTTTAGTTATTTAACAACGTGAACACATTCGCCACTGTACTCGAGTGTCTAGAAAGAAAAGATACTTTCACTACAAGTAAACTACTTCCATTTACTTTTCAATTACTACGAGTAGAACCCTTCTTCCTACCCTTCACTCAAACGCTAAGGAACCTGCTACTTCTTTGACTTATCCACTTCTTTTCGGGATATATACTGAGTCTAAAGTTTCACTAGCAAACCCCTTTGCTGTCACTCAAGCTCCGATGAACCTACTACTCCTTTCTCGTGTGACCCTTACTAGGTTATATCACAACTGAAGTTTCATTAGCGAACTCGTTGCTATCATTTATTCAAGCATACATTCAGAAAACCCTAATTAGTGCTTCCAGTTCTGCCTAACCTGCACCAATTTTCCTTGAGCCAGTGACCTCAAAGCAAAGTGAATTCTCCTCACCACTCGCTATTCAATTCCCCGGGGATTCCAGACAACATATAACAATTTTACTTAACGAGTGGGTTAGTACATTTATCAATACAACAGCAAGAAAACCAATTTAAAACATTTTATAATTTTCAAAGCAATAACATTTGCAAATGCGTTTAGCTGCAAAATTTTCACATTTAGCAGCAATAACTTTTTAGCAGCATCCGACCTACCTACCTATCTTAACTAGTCCCTAACCATTTCTTCAACTAGTCCCTAACCATTTCTTCAACTAGTCCCTAACCATCCTCTGGCTACCAGAAAATTACTGATAGAGCGCGCAGGTCACCCAACCAACAAATTTACCATACACGTATCGGGCCCATATATTTCAATACACCATTATTTATTAATCGGGCGACCATACACTCTACTACCAGTATCCCAGTTCCTTCCTATATATTTCTATTGTACCCGACTTACCAATCCACCGTCACGGGTACCTAATGACCACGATGAATCAGGGAGCTAGCTGTGAAGAAAAAGGCAAACAAACACAATACCAACTTTATCCTTCTGTATTTTATAAAGACCACAGACTCCGGGGAAGTTGAAAGATTTTATCTAGATTTCAGAATCAGTTTCAGAAAGCATTAGATTTATGACAAGTAAACAATCAATAACCAAGATAATGAAGAGTACATATCCATAAAGGAAATATATCAAGCTGATCATTTATGAGTCTACAGTAAGGTGAAAATGAGGAAACCGCTAGGCAAATAAATTTCAGACTAAAGGACGGGGAAGAATAAAGATCATACTCGAAACTTCACAGTAAAATATTTTCCCATAAAGAGGAACTACAGGTAAGGTGAAAATAGACCGTATTAATAAACTGGTGCAATTACTTGAATCAACTAAAAGATGGGTAAAAACAAAGAACATCTGTATATCATGACCTGAAAAAGAAATGTACTCAAAGGATGGGTAGAAAATGGAACATGCTAGAATAACGACAATAACATATGAGCTTTTCATTCAGTGGGTTTGCGAAAAAGCATGAAAAATCAATATATGCAAAGATATGTCTTTATTGAAGCAAAAGACAGAAAAATAGAAAGGTGCAGTATAGAGTTTCAGCACTATATTTACCTAGAATGGTGTGAAGACCAACCCTGGCCACAGGTCAGTTAAGAACAGGAGGGACCCCAAAGGAAACCCGTCATCAGCAGGACAGCAGGTGCAGAATGGACACCCCAGGACAGGACAGGAAACCCAGATTAGGATCAGGACAGGACCACCAGGATAAGACCAGCACCCGCAGTTTGGAAGCAACGCCTGCGCTCCACCCTCTCTGCAGATATCAGCCAGAACCCCGATTGGGTTATCGAACTTCCCCAGCAAAGTGCTTCGCCAGCACTTAGGGTTTCTCTACAAACCCTCGAGTCTATGGAAATTTCGGACAGAGTGCTCCGCAGCCCTCTGTATCGAGTCACCTATTGAGTGCGTTGGGTCAGCGACAGCTCAGCTATTCGGACAAGTCGGACAAATTCTCTACGTAAACCTAGGCTAGTTATACTGTTTTCGGGTCAGTGTACCACCCCCCAAATGTGGCAAGTGTCAGAATCCCCGATTTCGATTGGTCCCCAAGTAGGATAGGTCAACACACCAATCACATTTCAATTCTACAAGCCTATATTAACATATTCTGGGACCGCCTATTGAGTTTGGGGTTCCCATGACATACTCTACAGAATACAATGAAATAGAATACAAATGTAGCATTTGCAGAGCAGTTTAGCTTCTTCTGCTAGGTGAGGGTGCATCTTCCCAGGCACATCTTGGCTGAGACCTCTAGTTGGCTGGGTTTCAATGCCACCGGCAGAAGACTTGTCATGCGCAGAAGGGTAACTCAATATGGATTCACGAGTGTCTCGCAGACCCTCAAGAACGCGGTACATGAAAAGTAAGCGAAAACAAAGTAGAAATACAAGAAAAAATGAATACACTGTATACCATGAATTGCTACTCTATACCCCTTACTTCATATAAACTATCGGCATTAAGGTTAGTGCAATTAAACTACAACAGGAAAACATCAGTGCAAGCTTCACCATGTGAGGACACCAAGCAGCCATATTAATTGCAATTGCGCAAGCGCAAAGGTTCCCACCAGAAATGCAAGTACGTCACGTCACGTGAGTGTGACTAACGCATGCGCAGAAGAAAACCCGCCAAGCAGCGGCCATTTTTAGTGACAAACGTTATTAAGGTTAATACACACATATGCAAGCATCGCTCGGATACCCCAAATGTCAGAATAAAAGGGAAATTAGTAAGACAAACAGGTTGGATTACTTTGTTACATATTACTCGAGGTTCATGAATCCAAGCAAGTCGCGTAATATGCGAATCCTTGCTCCATCAGCACAACTGAACTTGAATGTGTATGCATCGTATACACCGTCAGCCTTTTTTCTGAGAATGTTCTCACTTTTTGAGGAGCTAATCAAATAAGGTTAGAACTTTCTGGAACGTGGCTTCCGCTGGAAACCAGGAACAACCTGAGCAACCTCAGGATAAGGTACAGAAGCAGAGGCGCACTCCCCAGCCAATTGTTTTGGAGTTTTTCTCCATAATCTCGATACCATCTGGATAAAAAAAGGTGTCTTCCAAATAGGTCATCTGTATCCTGTGTCATTGGGAGTTTAGCTGTGGCATAGGTAAAAAGTACCCTTTCAGTATTTCCAGAATGCATAAGCTTTCAATGAGTTGCATAAACGCCAATTTAAGGCTGTGAAATACAGTAGACAAGAAGAGCGAAAATGGAGCATCAACCTCTTCTGAAGTCGTCCAACAGGAGCAACCCGGATATACACATTCCCTAGATATCCTTGCCGCCCACCAATACGACTTAAACCCTTGGCATTTCCTAATTAAGTTGCATTGCCTTGACTTTGGTAGGGTAATATCTGTAGAAATAATGATTGTCACAGTTTACAAAAATGAGATAAGCGCCCTTTAAGCAACCTGCAAGACATATTTTTTTGCACCCAAGTTCTAACGCCCTATTTTGTTGTTATTTTTGGTTAAGTATAAAAAAAGAAAAATTTCAGACAGATTATACATACATTGTTAAATACTAAAGAAAAAAGGTTCTTCTTAGAATCACCTTTAATGATTTAAAAATAAAAGAAAAATGTGTATTGTTTGCCATGTTTGTATGTAACTATAAAAGTATGTCCCCATGGATCTTGTTCCAGAGTACTAATATTAGACTTGCAATAAAGGATCGCAAAATGAGCAGATTTCTTGGCAAATCAAATGAAACTTTGCTAGTTCACCGATGTACTAGAGATTTTTTCACAAAATGCTGGATTATAATGGGTCTCAATTTTACCTACCTCATCAATATTCAAATATTTATGAGATAGGTGGCAAATTGAAATCTGCTACGAACAGCTGCCGTCACATATATGGTGACCAGCAGGGGACAGCAGACCAACATGTCTGTGATCACTTGTGCCAAGGACAGGCCCTTCACCCAAACCCTGCTGGGTGACAATGCAGAGCAGGTGTTAGCTGTAAAGCTTTGCCTGCCCACAGGGCCAACCCCCAGACCATGCCCCCAACCACTTGGAGGGCGGAATTTAGCCATCCATAGTGGGGGTTTGGCCAAAAGGCATGGCCTGAGTCTGGCACTAGGTTCAACCCACTGCATAGCTAGTTACCCCCACCGCAATACTGATGGCCGAGTGCAGCTGGGGTTAGCTGTCGAACCTGACCATTGCCTAACCCTCTGCCAATGACCAACCCTGCTGTGCACTGCCTTTAGTCACGAGCAACAAGGGGTGGCCTTAAGGCCTACCCTGTAGCCAGGATCTGCTTCCAAACCATACACCCCCTGGGGCACTGCCAACTCCATCTTACACATGGACTTTTGCCCTGTGCACAACAGTTCACGGGATGCGTAAACCATTTTTGAAATTATTTTTGGGTACCATACAGAGGCAGTACGCTTACTGGTGACAAAATAATATATATATTTTTTTATTTAAAACACTGGGGAGGAGTCCCATTATGCTGTGTGCCCCTCCTCAAGAAAATTATGCTGGGCCTCAAGGGTTAGGATCCCTGAGCTCGAAATCAGCCAGGCGAAGAGGGCTGCTTGCCCCCTCCCATTCAAAAGAACACTAGGTCACCGGGATGGAGTGCCCAGGTGAAAATCAGCCTGGGGGAGGGGGCGGCTTGCAAACTATTCCAGGAATGGGGTCTCTGAAGACAAAATGGCGCAGGGAGGAGGGGCCATGTGCACCATCCATCCCCTTTAGTTTAAAGAGTGGTTCTGGGACATGGAGTCCCCAGGGCCGAAATGACAAATACAATGTGCTTTGGGATGGGGTCCCGAGAGCCTAAAGTGGTGACAGGAGTGGGGCAATGTGGCTGCCTCCCCTTTGTTGTTAGAAAAGGTCATGGGGGATGGGGTCCCAGGGCCAGGCCCTATGCCCAACTCCCAAAATGTGGGATTGGCTGTATGGAGGCGGAATTAGCTGTGTGGGGTGGGGGTTGCATTTACGTATTTGAGTATTAGTTCAAGACAGATACAGTAACACAATGTACTGTGTCTGTCTTGAACTTCAAGTCATTAACTTGTTATAATCTGTATGTTGGTGTGCTAGGGCATGATACAAAGTTGTAAGGATCTGCTGATCCGATTGTGGAGGTGTTGGATGATTGCCTCCTCCCTAGGCACCCATAACTGAAAAAGATTGAGCAACATAATATAAACCGTAATTTGTGAGCGCCACTCCTATCCAGGATATAATCATCCCAACTATCATTCAGTATTTGAGTATTACTTTACTTTAGAAAAAAACGAGTAATTCACTGAAAAAACAAAGGTTAAAGTAATGTTATAGTTAGGTAAATTTGTTAGTGATAACATTAATGTTTTGAACTCAAATATCCACAGATATTCACCAGTTATAACTTGCACCCTGCCATGTACTGCTCATGACCTCACATAATCAATCAATCAATCAATACATTTATAGAGCGCACTACTCACCCGTAGGGTCTCAAGGCGCTAGGAGGGGGGGTGCCTTTACTGCTTGAACAGCCAGGTCTTGAGCTTCTTCCTGAAGGAGAGGTGGTCTTGGGTCAGGCGCAGGTCGATCGGGAGGGAGTTCCAGGTCTTGGCGGCCAGGTAGGAGAAGGACCTTCCTCCTGTTGTCGCTCTTCGGATGCGCGGGACGGCGGCGAGGGCGTGGCTGGTTGATCTGAGGTGGCGCTTGGGAGCGTAGAAGTTGATTCGGTTGTTGAGGTAGCTCGGGCCTTGGTCGTGTAGGGCTTTGTGTGCGTGAGTGAGGAGGCGGAAGGTGATTCTTTTGTTGACGGGGAGCCAGTGCAGGTCTCTCAGGTGTCCGGAGATGTGGCTGTTTCGTGGGATGTCGAGGATGAGTCTGGCTGAGGCGTTCTGGATCCGCTGGAGTCTCTTCTGGAGCTTGGCGGTGGTTCCGGCGTAGAGGGCGTTGCCGTAGTCCAGTCGGCTGGTGACGAGGGCCTGGGTGACAGTCTTCCTGGTCTCGGTGGGGATCCACCAGAAGATCTTCCGTAGCATGCGCAGGATGTTGAAGCACGACGAGGAGACGGCGTTGACTTGTCTGGTCATGGAGAGGGAGGAGTCCAGGATGAAGCCCAGGTTGCGTGCGTGGTCCGTTGGTTTGGGTGCGGTGCCCAGGGCGGGGGGCCACCAGGAGTCGTCCCAGGCGGAGGGCGAGGAGCCCAGGATGAGGACCTCCGTCTTGTCTGAGTTCAGTTTCAGGCAGCTGGTCGTCATCCACTCGGCTACATCTCTCATCCCTTCGTGTAGGTTGGCTCTGGTGGCGGCGGGGTCGTTGGTCAGGGAGAGGATCAGTTGGGTGTCGTCGGGGTAGGAGATTATGTTGAGGTTGTGTTGGCGTGCGATGGCCGCGAGGGGGCTCATGTAGACGTTGAAGAGGGTGGGACTCAGCGAGGATCCTTGAGGGACGTCGCAGATGACTTCGGTGGCCTCTGACTTGTACGGTGGTAGGCGGACTCTCTGTGTTCTTCCGTTGAGGAAGGAGGTGATCCATTCCAGTGCCTTCTCCTGGATTCCGATGTTGCCAAGGCGCTGCACTAGGGTGCGGTGGCAGACAGTGTCGAATGCCGCGGAGAGGTCCAGGAGGATGAGGGCCGCTGTTTCTCCGTTGTCCATCAGGGTTCGGATGTCATCGGTGGCAGCGATGAGGGCGGTCTCGGTGCTGTGGTTGGCTCGGAAGCCAGATTGTGAGGGGTCGAGGGATCCATTCGTCTCGAGGAAGGCGGCCAGCTGTTTGTTGACGGTCTTTTCGATGACTTTGGCCGGGAACGGGAGGAGCGAGATGGGACGGTAATTCTTGAGTTCGGTGGGGTCCGCTGTAGGTTTCTTGAGTAGAGCGCTGAGTTCGGCGTGCTTCCAGCTCTCCGGGAAGGTGGCGGTGTCGAAGGAGGTGTTGATAATGTCCCGCAGGTGGGGTGCGATGACAACATCGGCCTTGTTGAAGACGTGGTGAGGGCAGGGGTCGGTCGGAGATCCGGAGTGGATGGAGTTCATCATGCGGATGGTGTCCTCGGTGCTGATCGGAGTCCAGGCGCGGAGGGTGGTGGTGGGGGGCGTTGGTGTGGTCATGGGGAGCGTTGTTTGTGTGCTGAAGCTGTTGTGTATGTCGGTGATCTTGTTGTGGAAGTAGGAGGCGAGGGAGTTGCAGAGGTCTTGCGATGGGGTGATGTCGTTGTTTCCGGCGTTGGGGTTGGAGAGCTCTTTCACGATGTTGAAGAGTTCCTTGCAGTTGTGTGCGTTGTTGTCCAGCCGGTCCTTGTATGCATTTTTCTTGGTGGCGCGGATCAGTTGGTGGTGTTTCCGGGTGGCGAGCTTGAGGGTGGTCATGTTGTCCATTGTTGGTTCCCTTCTCCATACTTTCTCGAGGGCTCGGCAGTTCTTCTAGGAGCTCTTGAGTTCGTCGGTGAACCATGGGGCTTTTCTGCTGCCGGGTCTGCTGGGCGGGGTCCTCAGAGGGGCGAGTTCGTCCGCGCAGTTGCTGATCCACTTCGTGAGGTTGTCGGCGGCCTGGCTGGGGTTCGTTGAGCCGGCCGGAGGGTGCTGGCTCAGGGAAGCGGCGAGCTGGTCGGCTGTGATCTTGTTCCAGCTTCTTCGGGCAACCTGTTGCTGGTGGTGGTGGATCGTCGTTCTTTTGAAGGTGAAGTGGACGCAGCTGTGGTCGGTCCAGTGGAGTCCTGTTGCGTGGCTGAAGGCGATGTCTTTGCTGGATGAGAAGACGGCGTCGAGTGTGTGTCCGGCGAGGTGGGTGGGGGTGGATACCAGCTGCTTGAGTCCGAGGTTGGCCAGGTTGTCGAGCAGGGTGCTGGTGTTGCGGTCGCTGTTGTTCTCCAGGTGGAAGTTGAGGTCCCCCAGGAGGATGTAGTCGGCGGAGGGGAGGGCGTGTGGGCTGATGAAGTCGGTGATGTCCTCGCTGAATCGTGTGCGTGGACCCGGGGGTCGGTAGATCAGGGTGCCTCTGAGGGTGGTCTTCGGGTCGGTGTGGATCTGGAAGTGCAGGTGTTCGGCGGTGGTTAGTGTGTCGTCGGTGTTGGTCGTGATGCAGATGGTGTCCCTGTGGATGATGGCGATGCCTCCTCCCATCTGGTTGGCGGTGCGGTCCCTCCGGGTGATCTTGTAGCCCTCTGGGATGGCGATGGCGATGTCGGGCGCTGAGGAGGCGTTCATCCAGGTCTCCGTGAGGAAGGCGACGTCAGGGGCTGTGGTGTCGAGGAGGTTCCAAAGTTCGACGGCGTGTCTGTGGACGGAGCGGGTGTTGAGCAGGATGCACTTCAGGTGGTTGTTGCTGGTGTTCGGCTTGGTGAGTGCTGGTGCAGGGTAGTTCCGGATGCAGGTGAATTTGCAGGCGTGGCAGCTGAAGGGTCCGTGGGTGTGCTTCGGGGTGGCTCGGTGGCATCCCGGGATGCCGCCGGTGTTGAGTGCGATGAGTTCGGCGGCGTTGTAGGTTCGTCGGGTCGGCTTCCGTCGGTGGGGGCCAGGGGTCCTGGCACTGGGCGCGGTCCAGGCGCGGACGGGCGCAGACGGGCTTACCTTTGGCGCGCCTTCGGCGCACAATCGGCGCTCCCGCTGCGCGTCAACGCTGCGCGTTCGCACGGTCGCCATATATGGCGAAGTGCGCGGGGGCGGAGCAGCTGGGAGGCGGGAGCGGGGAGGGTACAGAAGGCAAAAGGGGCGGGGTTAGCGGCGGTGGCGGGAAGCGGGGAGCGGGGAGGGGGGACGAAGGGGCTGGCGCAACAGGCAAAACAGAAGGAAAAAAACACCAAATTACAGGGAGACATGCAACAATAACAGCAAACAGTAATCACGGCAAAACGACGGGGGCAGGTCGCGGACCACGCTGCAAGAAGGCAGGGGGCCTGGCCACGCGGCGGAGCTCGGCTAGCGAGGCAGCAGGCAGGGAACACGCGCACAGCAGCTGGTGGCCGTGCGGCGCGGGGGTGTCCTAGAGCTAGGTCACACTCACCTGCGTCGCACGGTCGCCATATATGGCCAAGTGCGCGGGGGGGCGGAGCAGCTGGGAGGCGGGAGCGGGGAGGGTACAGAAGGCAAAAGGGGCGGGGTTAGCGGCGGTGGCGGGAAGCGGGGAGCGGGGAGGGGGACGAAGGGGCTGGCACAAACAGGCAAAACAGAAGGAAAAAAACACCAAATTACAGGGAGACAGGCAACAATAACAGCAAACAGTAATCACAGCAAAACGACGGGGGCAGGTCGCGGACCACGCTGCAAGAAGGCAGGGGGCGTGGCCACGCGGCGGAGCTCGGCTAGCGAGGCAGCAGGCAGGGAACACGCGCACAGCAGCTGGTGGCCGTGCGGCGCGGGGGTGTCCTAGAGCTAGGTCACACTCACCTGCGTCGCACGGTCGCCATATATGGCCAAGTGCGCGGGGGGGCGGAGCAGCTGGGAGGCGGGAGCGGGGAGGTTACAGAAGGCAAAAGGGGCGGGGTTAGCGGCGGTGGCGGGAAGCGGGGAGCGGGGAGGGGGGACGAAGGGGCTGGCGCAACAGGCAAAACAGAAGGAAAAAAACACCAAATTACAGGGAGACAGGCAACAATAACAGCAAACAGTAATCACAGCAAAACGACGGGGGCAGGTCGCGGACCACGCTGCAAGAAGGCAGGGGGCGTGGCCACGCGGCGGAGCTCGGCTAGCGAGGCAGCAGGCAGGGAACACGCGCACAGCAGCTGGTGGCCGTGCGGCGCGGGGGTGTCCTAGAGCTAGGTCACCTACATCAATCTATGAAGGGTTTTGCTGAGTTATGACCTCAGAATTAGGAAAATCTTAAACATTCTGGAGATATTTTTACACTTTCATAATATTCCATGGACGGCTGTTGTAACCATTTCAGAGAGATACTGAGTAACAGGTCTGGAATAATCCTCAAAATTCAGAAGAATTCAAATTGCCTTTACAGAAACTGGAACTGGGTGGGGCAAAGGGAAAGTGCATGCGATATCAAGTACATTATTTGCTTAGAATAGATGAGGGTTATCTCTTAATACTCGACGATGAGGGAATGGGGGCGTGGGCAGTGTCCTCAGGCATGCAATATACCCCTACAGCTAGGGCCGGCTTTAGCGCTGTTGGCGCTGGGTGCGACAATCATTTTTGGCACCCCCCTGGACTTCCTTCTTGGATTCCCTCATGACAACCGGGTAACAGTGCCCCTCATCTCTCCATAGACACTCTCTCACGTACATTTAATTTGTTTTAAAGTACTGGTAAAGGCTGACTTTACTAATAAGAATGTATACCTACCAAGCAAACTCTTTTCTGAAACATTAGGAATAGATAATGAAAGACTGGGGGGGGGGACATAATGTAGCAACCTATTTTATGTAGTTTGTATGCAGCTCTTTGAATAGAGTTCGTAACAGTGAGTGTTCTGTATTAGGGTTGTATCTTATGAACTGCGGTGACAAAAGGATCTCTGTGACAAAAGCTGTAATCCACTCAGTTATGCACATAAACTACAGATCAGTGATGTGCATGCTCAGAGTTCTTTGTAGCAGGCATGTTAACCCTCTGCGCTACTTTACTCAAGTGAAAACGGCCACTAGACAAAACTCTGATCTCTCTCTCTAGCAGGAACATTATCACGAGTAATCTGGACATTTTTAATGCTACCTGAAAACTGGATGTACAAGTAACTCTGCAGTAGCTGTTATTGCTAAACAGCTCCCACTTCCCCAGGTCAGCTCCCAGTACGGCCGCACCAGTCACACTGCCCTAAAAGCCGGACCTGCCTGCGCTCCCTGAACACCAGATCCTGGCACTTAATAGAGATATTCTTAGCTGTACCTCCCTAGGGCTAGAAAGTCTGCTGCTGCCAGAAACACAGCTGTCACTGAAATTGAATGACGATGTGAATTAAACTCAGGGGATTTTTATTATGGCGTAGGAAGTGTGAGCAAGCTAGTAAAATGCACTGCTATAACAAGATGGTAGGAATTTCAGGAGCATCGCAACAATTTTGTATGGGGGAGTCATAATTTTGTGGACGCCACTGGCTAGCTTAGCCGGGAAATGGTATTCACAACATGCAAGTGTCTTTGATAGGTCAGTTTGAATGGGGCAGAGCCAATACTCCTGGTGTAAATGCCAATCGACCTGTTACAAATGGCTAATGCTCAATACATTTGGTAGCAGAGTGGTTTTGGATATAGAAATGAATTGCAATAAGGAAAATTGCAATTGACTCTTCTGCTGGCCATGACCACCTGTGCGCAGGGTGAATTCAAATACAGAATTAGACCGTGATAAATTTTCCATTTTCATGTTTAAAGGTGGTTTTAAAAACCTGTAGAATATTCGTATTGAAATTAGTAAACATTGGTCTGTCCAGGCCAAGCTATGGAGTATTGCATGGGTTTGTGTTACTTTCGTAATGCAAAACCGAAGCAAAGTGTTACGATAGAATGTAGATTTTCCGAGTAATTAGGAAGGAAAGTCTAAATTTTATTAAAGACATTGAGGTGAGTATTATGCCTTCTAATCTTGCTTTAATTTAAATAGCAGCAGGGACACTCAGGTACTACAAGTGCCATCAGAGCCAATAGGAACAAAATAGTAGAATCTAACATTAGGCAACCAGGTCCACAGATCCCCTACAATACCAATCTTGACCACAAACAGTCCTCTTTCCTTGAGCAAGAAGACATGAAGGAATAGGTAAAACAGGCAAAATGACAAAAATAATACCAATAGCTAAAATAAATGATTTTTTGATAAAGTTAAAAATTCTAGATGCTGAGTCAGACAGAGGAATATTTGAATTGAGATCTGTAAGGGTGGGAAATCACATGTTCAATATAAATGTTGCGATAATACTTGCCTCTGTGTTTTTTGATAAAATTAAGACTTTCCTTCATAATTACTAGGAAAATGTACATTGTATGGCAAGAACAGAGGCCTATGTTATGCTTGTTCAAAGCACACTTATTACTACAGAAGAAGCATTATGAACAGGTTTGCAATAGAAAGTATGGAAAGTGGTATCATTTGACCAGTCAGCCGATCTTAGAAAGTCCTCTAGAAGTGAACCCGCCCAAAAGACTTTAGAAGCCATGGCTCCCCTAGAAAAATGAGCCCCAAAGATGGAGATTTCTACACTGGCATGGGCCATACCCCATCTAACCCAATGGGCAATGGTACGGAAAGAAACTGGCTTGTGAGGTTTTATGATGGAAATAAGAAGTTGAGTATCCAAGGACATTCTGAAAAGGTTGTTTTTTTTGTTTGCATGTATTCAAACAATTAGGTATACACAATTTAGGTTGATTTGGTAAATAAGGCTAAAAACGGTGGTAAGATGTGTTTTTGTATGTTTCCTAGTAGGAAAGAAGACACCTGTAGGACTTTAAAAAAAAGTGAGGAAATATCTAGAGCTTTTACATCAGACAACCACTTAATGGAAATTAAATATAATAACATTGTCAATTTAGCTGAAAGCATTTTGAGAGAGAGAGAAAATCAGGCCAAGAAATAAACATTTGTAATACTAAATTAACATCCCTGAACTAAATGTACTTGGGAAGAGGTGTATAGTAAAATCTTACTCCTTATAAAAGACGACAAACCAAAGGGTACTCTCTGACTGGTTTTCTGTTAACATGAGGATGACTGGCTGAGATAGCAGAATGGTACAGGCTAACTGTGCAATAAGGCTCACCTTCACTAGTTTGAGAAGCTAAACAAATTACTTTGAGAATGGCAGCTGATGAAAAGGGATCAAAAGATTTTCCTACACATCAGCCTGACCAAACAGACCAGGCTAATTTGTAGTCCTTGGTGGCACCAGGAGCCCAGGATTTGTTGAATTATTCTGCAGCTTCCGATAAAATGCTTGTACTAGTTTGGGCTGACCTGCTACCTCCCAAGCAGAAAGAGTGAGTGAATTTTCTTGTACGAAATTGTGTCTGCGACCCTGCGTACCCAAAAGAAGATTGGGAAATAGAATTTAATAATCCACAATGAGTTCCAGAAGAGGAGAATACCATACATGTGATTGCCAAAATGGGACCACTATGACCACAATTGCTTTCCATCCTGACTTGGGCTAACACTCTGTTAATTATAAGGAAAGGAGGGAAAGCGTGGTTGATTGCTGGAGTCCAATATTAACCCCTTCGATGCTGATGACGGAGCGGTTCCGTCATCAGCATCGGTTGGGCTGTGCTGATGATGGAACCTCTCCGTCATCGGAACAGCCCTCGGGGGGAGCGCTGGCGCTCCCCCCCTGGGGCATCGATCCTCAATGTGGACGCAGGGGTGGCAACGGAAGACTTTCCGCTTTCCCCCGGGCCCCCCCCCCATGCTTCCTGGTGACGTCAGCGGGTCAGTGCGCGCCGATGTCACCAGGAAGTGCTGGACGCGCTGAAAGCCATTTCTTTCCAGCAAGTCCAGCGAGCAGGTGAGGTTTCTGCTCTCCGGTGGGGCGGGGGGCCGTTTCTCAGTGCCTTGAGTCATCGGGGGGGAGGAAACACTGTTTCCTCTCCCCTGATGTCTCAATGCAGGGCATTCCTGGTTCAGGATCGCGCACAGCGTCGCGATCCTGCACCAGGAATGCCCCCACTAGTCACCAGGGATGTTTTTTTGCAGAAAAAAGGAAGCGACCCCTTGGGCAAGGGCCGCTTCCTAGGGGCATATAATTATTCAGACTTTTCTGCCCCCCCCCCCCCCTGGGGGCAGATCGCCCATTTTTTTGGTGAATCTGGACCGGGGGGGGGGAGGGCAGAAAAGGCCACTAGACACCAGGGATTTTTTTTTTATCAAAAGGAAGTGACCCCTTGGGCAAGGGTCGTTTCCAGGGGGAAAAAATATTATTTTAGACTTTTCTGCCCCCCCTGGGGGCAGATCGCCTGTTTTTTCAGCTGAATCTGGACCCGGGGGGGGGGTAGAAAAGCCCACTAGACACCAGGGATTGTCTTTTTTTTTGCAAAGGAAGCAACCCCTTTTGCAAGGGTCGCTTCCTGGGGCAAATTAATTGTTTTAGACTTTACTGGGGGCAGATTGGGCATTTTTTTACCGAATCTGGACCGGGGGGGGGGGCAGAAAAGCCCACTAGACACCAGGGATTGTTTTTTTCTTGAAAAGGAAGCGACCCCTTAGGCAAGGGCTGCTTTCTGGGGGCAAAATAATTATGTTAGATTTTTCTGCACCCCTGGGGGCAGATTGGCCCTTTTTTTTGCCGAATCTGGACCCAGGGGGGGTAGAAAAGCCCACTAGACACTAGGGATTGGTTTTGTTTTGCAAAGGAAGCGACCCTTGGGCCCATAATTTTTATTAAATATATTCTGCCTCATAATTTTGCCTTTCTGCCCTTAGGAGTGAGCAAAAAACCCTACTAGACACCAGGGAAATCTTTTTTTTTAAATGGAAGCGACTCCTTGGGCAAGGGTTGCTTCCAGGGGTTCCAAATTTAAAAAAGATTTATATTCTGTCCCCTATTGGGACAGTCACCCCATTTGTAACATAACCTGTGACATAGCCTGTTGTAATGTGTATGTTTTGTTTTCTAAAGTGTAATGTTTTCTTTTCTCTTTAAACTGTTGCAGTGTGCGGTTTCATTACTGGTGGTTCTGCAGTTTGTGTAGTTGCATGTGTTTGGTAAGAGATCTTTTTTGTACAATTTTTATGTAAATGTTTTTTTTTTAAAGTGTAGTAATACAAGTATGTTTGGTTTCTGCTTTTTGTGATTGTAAAACATGTTTTGCATTTGTTCTTGTTGTGTACTTCTGTAGATGTACGTTTTTTTTCTTCTTTCTAGTGGGATATCGTTGCCTATTTGCTGTGTCTTTGCAGAGTAGGTGCTGGTGAGTGTAGCTGTCTTTTGTAAGTGAATTATATATTTTTTCAGGATATAGATCTTTGTGATAAAGGCTTACATTTTTTTACTTACTTTGCACATTGTTGGTTTTTGAATTGTTTGTGCAGACTCCTTTCTTAGTAAGGATAATGGCTAGCCGCCGGATTACTGCTCAGCAAGTTGTTGGAATGCTTTTTGATTCTTCCTCTGACCATGGTGGAGAGACTGACTCTGATTCTGAGGCAGAGGCAGAAGGTGAAGATTCAAGTAGTGAGTTTTCTCTACACATGGCTTCATCTGATGATGAAGATACTCTGAGTGCTGATGAAGCTACTTTTGGTGTGGATGAAGTGCCTGTGGTTGTGGAGGACATTGTTGTGCCGATAGTGCAGCAAGAGGCATCTGGGCTGCAGCCTGGGCTTCTAGACTTCCAGTTGGTGTAGTGAGACAAGAGGCAGCTGGGCGGCAGCCTGAGGCTGCAAGACTTGTCGTTGAAAGTTCTGACCTCTGGGTTGTCCCAGGCATGGTGCAGCCGGCATTGCCTGAATTTACTGGTGTTCCAGGGTGTAGGGTGAACACTGAAAACTTTTTGCCAATTGATTTTTTCAAGTTGTTTATGGATGATGTGTTTTTGGCAGAGATTGTAGAGCAGACTAATTTGTATGCAGAACAGTTTTTGAGGGAGAACAGTGCCAGCCTTAAGCCCCACGCTAGAGCTACCCGGTAGACTCCCACAAATTTGGAGGAGATGAAAAAGTTTTTGGGGTTAACCTTTTTGATGGGCTTGCTTAGGAAACCATCAATGGCTTCATATTGGTCTACTAGTCCCTTGATGGCAACAGCTATATTTCCGGCAGTCATGAGTCGTGATAGGTATTTACTTCTGCTTCGGATGATGCATTTTGTTGACAATGGTTTTGCTTTGCCACGAGATCACCCTGATTGTGACCGTCTTTTCAAGATTCGGCCTGTCATTGATCATTTTGTTGATCGATTTCCTGAGATCTTTGCTCCTGGGAAAGAAATTTCAGTGGATGAGTCTTTGGTGTTGTTCAAGGGCCGCTTGGTATTTAGGCAATACATTTCTAGTAAGAGGGCACGCTATGGAATTAAGCTTTATATGCTGTGTGACAGTGAGACTGGATATGTCTCTAATTTCAGGGTGTACACCAGTAAGGAATCCAGGATTAACCCCCCTGGTTGTCCGTCGACTTTTGGAGTGACTGAGAAAATTGTGTGGGAACTTGGTCGAGGATTTTTTAACAAAGGCCATCATTTATATGTAGATAACTTCTACACTGGTGTGCGGTTGTTCAGGGAATTGGCCAAAGTGGACACTGTTGCTTGTGGCACAATCCGCTCTAACCGTAAAGGTTTCCCAAAAGAACTTGTTTGTCAAAAGCTTGCTCGGGGACAGTGCAGTGCATTGCGTTGTGAGGAGCTTCTAGCTGTGAAGTTTTCAGACAGGAGAGATGTCTACATGTTGACTTCCATACATGATGAAAGCACCGAACCGGTGACTGTTTGGGGTCAGGTTGCAGAAGCGCGCAAACCTGTGTGCATTTTAGACTATAATAGGCACATGGGTGGTGTTGACAGAGTAGATCAGAGGTTGGAACCGTATGCTGCTCTTCGTAAGGCTTACATTTGGTACAAGAAGTTGGCTATCCATCTTTCCCACTTGGCAACCTTTAATGCTTTTGTTGTGTTCCAGCAATCTTGTCCTCAGTCAAAGATGACTTTTGTAAAGTTTCAGGAGTCTGCAATAGGCAGCCTTGTTTTAGTGGAACAGGCAAGTGTTCCTAGAGTTGGAGTGGTGGAGGATGTTGCCAGATTGAAAGATCGCCACTTTCCTGATCAAATTCCTTCCACAACCTCAAAAGATTTTCCCAGTCCGAGATGTAGAGTCTGTTGGCGACGAGGTTTGCGGTAGGAGGTTCGTATGTACTGCCCCGACTTCCCTTCTAACCCTGGGCTCTGTGTACCTGCTTGTTTTAGAATGTACCACACGCAAAATAATTTTTGGGAGCATCCATGAGTGGTAAAGTGAACTTGCTGGTCTCTATTCTTTAAAACTTATTGTTCAGTTTCAAAGTTGGCATTTGTGTAGTGTATTTAGATTTAGTTGTTGTGTTAGTAGATTTGTATCAATTTGCAATTTGTTTTTGTTTTTTATTTCTATTGAAAAAAAACTAAAGTATGATGTTGGTTTGCGTGTAGTGTCCATTGTCTGACAGTGTGCATGGTTTGGCTCTTGGCTGGCGGTGTCTGTGGACTGATGCTTGGCTGGCGGTGTCTGTGGACTGGTGCTTGGCTGGCGGTGTGCGAGGTCTGGTGCTTGGTTGGCGGTGCGCGTGGTCTTGCGCTTGCCTGGTGGTGTGTCGAGATTGGTGCTTGGCTGGTGGTGTGCCTGGGTGGGTGCTTGGCTGGTGGTGTGTGTGGAGTGGTGCTGTCCTGGCGGTGTTTGTGGACTGGTGCTTGGCTGGTGGTGTGCATGGTCTGGTGTTTGGTTGGTGGTGTGCGTGGCCTTGCACTTGCCTGGTGGTGTATTTGGATTGGTGCTTGGCTGGTGGTGTGCCTGGACTGGTGCTTGGCTGGCGGTGTCTGTGGACTGGTGCTTTCCTGACGGTGTGTGTGTGGACTGGTGCTTGGCTGGCAGTGTGCGTGGTCTGGTGCTTGACTGGCGGTGTGTGTGGTCTGGTGCTTGGCTGGTGGTGTGCGTGGACTGGTGCTCGGCTGGCGGTGTGTGGGAAGTGACTTAATGCTGGTTATGTGTGTGTGTTTGAGAACTTGCTGTCTGTGTAGTTTTTTTATTTTTTTGAAGCAGGACGCACCTTGTCGCTTTTTTTGTAAATGTTGTGATGTGTTGCTTTTGTGCCTGGTGGTGTGAATGGTCTTCTGTGTGTCAGATATGAAAGGTGTGTGAATGGCCTGTAAAGAGGTTGGTGCCTTGAAGTGGCTTTACAGTTCATGAGCTGGGAGTCATTGGTTCAGTATTTTTGTCCATGTAATGACAGTGCATTTCATTTTTGTGAAATCTCTTGTTAATAAAATTATATATACTGAACCATCACTTGCCCTCATGCCAAATCCAACCAGTATGTGTGTGTGTTTGAGGAATAGATGGCTGTGCAGGGATCTTGTTTTTTTAGTCTCTCTGCCAAGGTGTACATCCGCCTACGAATAACCTGCCAATTGTAGATATTGTTGAAAACCCATGGGACTACATGGTGATGTCTCTCTGGTGAAATCTAACAATTAAATTTATCCACAATGTCTGTCATATTTTCCTTGCAATATTGCGCCCAAATTGTCACGCTGCACAAGTTAACAACTAATTTTGTCAAAACTAATTGTTTTAGCTAGGGGGGTCACATGGGTTTTTCACTCCTTCCTCGGTTGCCATCTAGGGAAACCTAGCAAACCCACACATTTTTGGAAAGTAGACACCCGGGGGCTTTCAAGGGGTATGGCTTGCGTGGCTCCTTCAACGTTCCTTTTCTGAGAATCCCTAGCAAAGTTTAAATGTAGCTGAAAAAATTTGTTTTTTCAAACATTTTTGTGTGTAAAAGAGTAGCATCACTGGGCTCACACAAATTTCTACCCACCCAGCGTTCCCCCAGGTCTCCCGATAAAAATCATACCTCACTTGCGTGGGTGATTCAAGGACCCGCAACAGGCAAGGGCCCAAAACCTAATGAGGCAACATCAAAATGACCTATCACAAAGCAATCTGGTTTTGCAAGGGGGTTCCCATGAGTTTTTGGCCCGGGGCTCGGCGGCCATGTAGGGAAACCTACCTAAACCATACATTTATGGAAACTAGACACCCAGGGCACTCCTGCGAGGTATGGCTTGCATGGGTCCCTCATCATTCTCCTACCCAGAATCCACTGCAAAGCTAAAATTTGGCAAAAAAAAGCTTTTTTCTCACATTTTTGTGTGGTAAAGTTGTGGAATCTGCGTGGATCCTCAAATTTCCTCCCACCCAGAGTTCCCCCAGGTCTCCCGATAAAAATGGTACCTCACTTGTGTGGGTAGGCATAGTGGCTGCAACAGGAAAAGGCCCAAATTGTACGGTGGAGACTTAAATATTACCTATAGCAAAAATACCTTGTTTTGGGGGGAGGGCACCTGAGTTTTTGGCCTGGGGATTGGCGGCCATCTTTGGAAACTTCCAAACCCAAACAGTTCTGAAAACTAGACACCTGGAGGAGTCCAGGGAAGTATGGCATGCATGGGCCCCCCAATGTTTTCCTACCCAGAATTCCCTGTAAACCCTAAAAGTAGGTAAAAAAACACTTTTCCATACATTTTTGCGTGGGATCTCCGTGCCCGCTCAAATGTCCTACCACCCAGCGTTCCCCTTGTTCTCCCGAGTAAAATGATACCTCACTTTTGTGGGTGTCCAAAGCAGCACAGGCAAATAATTTATTTTTAAGAAATTGTAGCGTTCGGGATTGACAAATTAAGCACAGAGAATTCTACTGTTTTGGGGTCATCCTAGTCACAGGCCTTTGGACACCCACACAAGTAAGGTATCATTTTACTCAGGAGAACAAGGGGAACGCTGGGTGGTAGGACATTTGTGCCGGCACGGAGATCCCATGGAAAAATTGTATGGCAAAGTGTTTTTTTTACCTAATTTTAAGGTTTGCTGGGAATTCTGGGTTGGAAAACATTGGGGAACCCACGCATGCCATACCTCCCCCGGGTGTCTAGTTTTCAGAACTGTTTGAGCTTGGTAGTTTACAAAGATGGCCGCCGAGCCCCGGGCGAAAAACTCAGGTGCCCCCCACCAAAAAATAAGGTAGTTTTGCTAAAGGTAATTTTTAAGTCTCCACCATAAGATTTGGGCCTTTTCCTGTTGCAGCCACTATGCCTACCCTCGCAGGTGAGTTACCATTTTTATCGGGAGACCTGGGGGAACGCTGGGTGGGTGGATATTTGTGTGAGCCCAGTGATGTCACGCTTTCCCACAAAAAAATGTGTAAAAAATCGGATTTTTTCAGCTAAAATTGAGGTTTGCAAGGGATTCTGGGTAAAGGAACGTTGGATAATCCATGCAAGCCATACCTCCTTGGAAGCCCCTGGGTGTCTACTTTTCAGAAATGTGTGGGTTTGGCAGGTTTCCCTAGATGGCCGTCTAGCAAGAGGCCAAAAGCCCAGGTAACCCCTCTTGCAAAAGCTGGTGGTTTTGACATAGGCAGTTGAGTCACCCCATCCTGAATTCCCCTGGGTGTCTAGTTTTAAAAAATGGATAGGTTTGCTAGGTTTCCCTAGGTGCTGGCAGAGCTAGGGTTCAAAAACGAAAGGTAGGCGCTTTGCCAAAAAAGGGCCAGTTTACAACACTGCGAAATTGATGTGCGACCACGTTGCGTTTTGCGCTGTTTCCTGTCGCAGGCACTAGGCAGACCCAGGCAAGTAAGGTAGCATTTTTTTTGGGAGACCTGGGGTAACGCTGGGTGGGTGGAAATTTGTTGATCCACTCAGATTCCAGAACTTTACACCACAGAAATGTGAGGAAAATGTGTTTTTTTGTCAATGTTTTAGCTTTGCAAGGGATTCTGGGTAACAGAACCTGGTGGGAGGCAGTTGAGTCACCCCATCCTGAATTCCCCTGGGTGTCTAGTTTTCAAAAATGTATAGGTTTGCTAGGTTTCCCTAGGTACCGGCAGAGCTAGGGTTCAAAAACTAAACGTAGGCACTTTGCCAAAAAAGGGCCAGTTTTGACTGCGAAATTGAGGTGCGACCATGTCGCGTTTTGCACTGTTTCCTGTCGCAGGCACTAGGCAGACCCAGGCAAGTGAGGTACCATTTTTCTCATAAGACTTTGGGGAACACGGGGTGGGTGGAAATTTGTTGATCCACACAGATTGCAGAACTTTCCACCACAGAAATGTGAGGAAAATGCGTTTTTTTCCTCCAATTTTTTAGGCTTGCAAGGGATTCTGGGTACCAGTACCTGGTGGGAGGCAGTCGAGTCACCCCATCCTGTATTTCTCTGGGTGTTTAGTTTTCAAAAATGTACAGGTTTGCTAGGTTTCCCTAGGTGCCAGCAGAGCTAGGGTGCAAAAACTACAGTTAGGCACTTTGCCAAAAAAGGGCCAGTTTTGACTGCGAAATTGCGGTGCGACCACGTTGCGTTTTGCGCTGTTTCCTGTCGCAGGCACTAGGCAGGCCCAGGCAAGTGAGGTAGCATTTTTTGAGAGACCTGGGGGAACGCTGGGTGGGTGGAAATTTGTTGATCCACGCAGATTCCAGAACTTTCCACCACAGAAATGTGAGGAAAATGCATTTTTTTTGTAAATTTATTAGGTTTGCAAGGGATTCTGGGTAACGGAACCTGGTGGGAGGCAGTTGAGTCACCCCAGCCTAAATTCCCCTGGGTGTCTAGTTTTCAAAAATGTATAGGTTTGCTAGGTTTACGTAGGTGCCGGCAGAGCTAGGGTGCAAAAACTACAGCTAGGCACTTTGCCAAAAAAAGGGCCAGTTTTGACTCCGAAATTGAGGTGCGACCATGTTGCGTTTTGCGCTGTTTCCTGTCGCAGGCACTAGGCAGACCCAGGCAAGTGAGGTACCATTTTTCTCATAAGACTTTGGGGAACACGGGGTGGGTAGAAATTTGTTGATCCACACAGATTCCAGAAATTTCCACCACAGAAATGTGAGGAAAATTTGGTTTTTTTGGGTCAATTTTTTAGATTTGCAAAGGATTCTGGGTAACAGAACCTGGTGGGAGGCAGTTGAGTCACCCCATCCTAAATTCCCCTGGGTGTCTAGTTTTCAAAAATGTATAGGTTTGCTAGGTTTCCCTAGGTGCCAGTAGAGCTAGGGTGCAAAAACTACAGCTAGGCACTTTGCCAAAAAAAGGGCCAGTTTTGACTGCGAAATTGAGGAGCGACCACTTTGTGTTTTGCGCTGTTTCCTGTCGCAGGCACTAGGCAGACCCAGGCAAGTGAGGTACCATTTTTCTCATAAGACTTTGGGGAACACGGGGTGGGTAGAAATTTGTTGATCCACACAGATTCCAGAACTTTCCACCACAGAAATGTGAGGAAATTGCGTTTTTTTCCCAATTTGTTAGGTTTACAAGGGATTCTGGGTAACAGAAACTGGTGGGAGGCAGTCGAGTCACCCCATCCTGAATTCCCCTGAGTGTCTAGTATTAAAACATTTATAGGTTTGCTAGGTTTCCCTAGGTGCCGGCAGAGCTAGGGTGCAAAAACTACAGCTAGGCACTTTGCCAAAAAAGGGCCAGGTTTGACTGGGAAATTGAGGTGCGACCACGTTGCGTTTTGCGCTGTTTCCTGTCGCAGGCACTAGGCAGACCCAGGCAAGTGAGGTGCCATTTTTCTAATAAGACTTTGGGGAACGCGGGGTGGGTAGAAATTCGTTGATCCACACAGATTCCAGAACTTTCCACCACAGAAATGAGAGGAAATTGCGTTTTTTTCCCAATTTGTTAGGTTTACAAGGGATTCTGGGTAACAGAAACTGGTGGGAGGCAGTTGAGTCATCCTATCCTAAATTCCCCTGGGTGTCTAGTTTTAAAAAATGTATAGGTTTGCTAGGTCTCCTTAGGTGCCGGCAGAGCTAGGGTGCAAAAACTACAGCTAGGCACATTGCCAAAAAAGGGCCAGTTTTGACTGCGAAATTGAGGTGCGACCACGTTGCGTGTTGCGCTGTTTCCTGTCGCAGGCACTAGGCAGACCCAGGCAAGTGAGGTACCATTTTTCTCATAAGACTTTTGGGTAGAAATTCGTTGATCCACACAGATTCCAGAACTTTCCACCACAGAAATGTGAGGAAAATGCGTTTCTTTGCCAATTGTTTGGTTTGCAAGGGATTCTGGGTAACAGAACCTGGTAGGAGGCAGTCGAATCACCCCATCCTAAATTCCCCTGGGTGTCTAGTTTTCAAAAATGTATAGGTTTGCTAGGTTTCCCTAGGTGCCGGCAGAGCTAGGGTGCAAAAACTACAGCTAGGCACTTTGCCAAAAAAGGGCCAGTTTTGATTGCGAAATTGAGGTGCGACCACGTTGCGTTTTGCGCTGTTTCCTGTCACAGGCACTAGGCAGACCCAGGCAAGTGAGGTAGAATTTTATTCCGGAGACCTGGGGTAACGGTGGGTGGGTGGAAATTTGTTGATCCACGCAGATTTCAGAACTTTCCACCACAGAAATGTGAGGAAAATGCATTTTGTTTTCAAATGTTTTAGGTTTGCAAGGGATTCTGGGTAACAGAACCTGGTGGGAGGCAGTCGAGTCACCCCATCCTGAATTTCCCTGGGTGTCTAGTTTTCAAAAATGTATAGGTTTGCTAGGTTTCCCTATGTGCCGGAATAGCTAGGGTGCAAAAACTACAGCTAGGCACTTTGCCAAAGTAGGGCCAGTTTTGACTGCGAAATTGAGGTGCGACCACGTTGCGTTTTGCGCCGTTTCCTGTTGCAGGCACGACGCAGACCCAGGCAAGTGAGGTACCATTTTTCTCATAAGACTTTGGGGAACGCGGAGTGGGTAGAAATTCGTTGATCCACGCAGATTCCAGAACTTTCCACCACAGAAATTTGTGGAAAATTTGTTTTTTTGTTTCAATTTTTTGGTTTGCAAGGGATTCCGGGTAACGGAACCTGGTGGGAGGCAGTTGAGTCATCCTATCCTAAATTCCCCTGGGTGTCTAGTTTTAAAAAATGTATAGGTTTGCTAGGTTTCCCTAGGTGCCGGCAGAGCTAGGGTGCAAAAACTACAGCTAGGCACATTGCCAAAAAATGGCCAGTTTTGACTGCGAAATTGAGGTGCGACCACGTTGCGTTTTGCGCTGTTTTCTGTCGCAGGCACTTGGCAGACCCAGGCAAGTGAGGTACCATTTTTCTCATACAACTTTGGGGAACGCGGGGTGTGTAGAAATTCGTTGATCCACACAGATTCCAGAACTTTCCACCACAGAAATGTGAGGAAAATGCGTTTTTTTCCCAATTGTTTGGTTTGCAAGGGATTCTGGGTAACAGAACCAGGTGGGAGGCAGTCGAGTCACCCCATCCTGAATTCCCTTGGTGTCTAGTTTTCACAAATGTATAGGTTTGCTAGGTTTCCCTAGGTGCCGGCAGAGCTAGGGTGCAAAAACTACAGCTAGGCACTTTGCCAAAAAAAGGGCCAGTTTTGACTGCGAAATTGAGGTGCGACCACTTTGCGTTTTGCGCTGTTTCCTGTCGCAGGCACTAGGCAGACCCAGGCAAGTGAGGTACCATTTTTCTCATAATACTTTGGGGAACGCGGTGTGGGTAGAAATTCGTTGATCCACACAGATTCCAGAACTTTCCACCACAGAAATGTGAGGAAAATGCGTTTTTTCCCCAATTGTTTGGTTTGCAAGGGATTCTGGGTAACAGAACCTGGTGGGAGGCAGTCGAGTCACCCCATCCTGAATTCCCCTGGGTGTCTAGTTTTCAAAAATGTATAAGTTTGCTAGGTTTCCCTAGGTGCCGGCAGAGCTAGGGTGCAAAAACTACAGCTAGGCACTTTATCAAAAAAGGGCCAGTTTTGACTGCGAAATTGAGGTGCGACCACGTTGCGTTTTGCGCCGTTTCCTGTCGCAGGCACTAGGCAGGCCCAGGCAAGTGAGGTAGCATTTTTTTCGGGAGACCTGGGGTAACGCTGGGTGGGTGGATATTTGTTGATCCACGCAGATTCCAGAACTTTACACCACAGGGATGTGAGGAAAATGCATTTTTTGTCAATTGTTTAGATTTGCAAGGGATTCTGGGTAACAGAACCTGGTGGGAGGCAGTTGAGTCACCCCATCCTAAATTCCCCTGGGTGTCTAGTTTTTAAAAATGTATAGGTTTGCTAGGTTTCCCTAGGTGCCAGTAGAGCTAGGGTGCAAAAACTACAGCTATGCACTTTGCCAAAAAAGGGCCAGTTTTGACTGTGAAATTGAGGTGCGACCACGTTGCGTTTTGCGCTGTTTCCTGTCGCAGGCACTAGGCAGACCCAGGCAAGTGAGGTAGAATTTTATTCGGGAGACCTGGGGTAACGGTGGGTGGGTGGAAATTTGTTGATCCACGCAGATTTCAGAACTTTCCACCACAGAAATGTGAGGAAAATGCATTTTGTTTTCAAATGTTTTAGGTTTGCAAGGGATTCTGGGTAACAGAACCTGGTGGGAGGCAGTCGAGTCACCCCATCCTGAATTCCCCTGGGTGTCTAGTTTTCAAAAATGTATAGTTTTGCTAGGTTTCCCTTGGTGCCAGTAGAGCTAGGGTGCAAAAACTACAGCTAGGCACTTTGCCAAAAAAAGGTCCAGTTTTGACTGCGAAATTGAGGTGCGACCACGTTGCGTTTTGCGCTGTTTCCTGTCGCAGGCACTAGGCAGACCCAGGCAAGTGAGGTACCATTTTTCTCATAAGACTTTGGGGAACGCGGGGTGGGTAGAAATTCGTTGATCCACACAGATTCCAGAACTTTCCCCCACAGAAATGTGAGGAAATTGCGTTTTTTGCCAATTGTTTAGGTTTGCAAGGGATTCTGGGTAACAGAACCTGGTGGGAGGCAGTCGAGTCACCCCATCCTGAATTCCCCTGGGTGTCTAGTTTTCAAAAATGTATATGTTTGCTAGGTTTCCCTAGGTGACGGCAGAGCTAGGGTGCAAAAACTACAGCTAGTCACTTTGCCAAAAAAGGGCCATTTTGACTGCGAAATTGAGGTGCGACCACGTTGCGTTTTGCGCTGTTTCCTGTCGCAGGCACTAGGCAGACCCAGGCAAGTGAGGTAGAATTTTATTCGGGAGACCTGGGGTAACGGTGGGTGGGTGGAAATTTGTTGATCCACGCACATTCCAGAACTTTCCACCACAGAAATGTGAGGAAAATGTGTTTTTTTTGGTCAATTTTTTAGATTTGCAAGGGATTCTGGGTAACAGAACCTGGTGGGAGGCAGTTGAGTCACCCCATCCTAAATTCCTCTGGGTGTCTAGTTTTAAAAAATGTATAGGTTTGCTAGGTTTCCCTAGGTGCCAGTAGAGCTAGGGTGCAAAAACTACAGCTAGGCACTTTGCCAAAAAAAGGGCCAGTCTGGACTGCGAAATCGAGGTGCGACCACTTTGCGTTTTGCGCTGTTTCCTGTAGCAGGCACTAGGCAGACCCAGGCAAGTGAGGTAGAATTTTATTCGGGAGACCTGGGGTAACGGTGGGGGGTGGAACTTTGTTGATCCACGCAGATTCCAGAACTTTCCACCACAGAAATGTGAGGAAAATGTGGTTTTTTTGGTCAATTTATTAGATTTGCAAGGGATTCTGGGTAACAGAACCTGGTGGGAGGCAGTTGAGTCACCCCATCCTAAATTCCCCTGGGTGTCTAGTTTTCAAAAATGTATAGGTTTGCTAGGTTTCCCTAGGTGCCAGTAGAGCTAGGTTGCAAAAACTACAGCTAGGCACATTGCCAAAAAAAGGGCCAGTTTTGACTGCGAAATTGAGGTGCGACCACTTTGCGATTTGCGCTGTTTCCTGTCGCAGGCATTAGGCAGACCCAGGCAAGTGAGGTGCCATTTTTCTCATAAGACTTTGGGGAACGCGGGGTGGGTAGAAATTCGTTGATCTAGATAGATTCCAGAACTTTCCACCACAGAAATTTGAGGAAAATGTGTTTGTTTTTTTTCAATTTTTTGGTTTGCAAGGGTTTCCGGGTAACAGTACCTGGTGGGAGGCAGTTGAGTCATCCTATCCTAAATTCCCCTGGGTGTCTAGTTTTAAAAAATGTATAGGTTTGCTAGGTCTCCCTAGGTGCCGGCAGAGCTAGAGTGCAAAAACCACAGCTAGGCACATTGCCAAAAAAGGGCCAGTTTTGACTGCGAAATTGAGGTGCGACCACGTTGCGTTTTGCGCTGTTTCCTGTCGCAGGCACTAGGAAGACCCAGGCAAGTGAGGTACCATTTTTCTCATAAGACTTTGGGGAACGCGGGGTGGGTAGAAATTCGTTGATCCACACAGATTCCAGAACTTTCCACCACAGAAATGTGAGGAAAATGCGTTTTTTCCCAATTGTTTGGTTTGCAAGGGATTCTGGGTAACAGAACCTGGTGGGAGGCAGTCGAATCACCCCATCCTGAATTCCCCTGGGTGTCTAGTTTTCAAAAATGTATAGGTTTGCTAGGTTTCCCTAGGTGCCGGCAGAGCTAGGGTGCACAAACTACAGCTAGGCACTTTGCCAAAAAAGGGCCAGTTTTGATTGCGAAATTGAGGTGCGACCACGTTGCGTTTTGCGCTGTTTCCTGTTGCAGGCACTAGGCAGACCCAGGCAAGTGAGCTAGAATTTTATTCGGGAGACCTGGGGTAACGGTGGGTGGGTGGAAATTTGTTGATCCACGCAGATTTCAGAACTTTCCACCACAGAAATGTGAGGAAAATGCATTTTGTTTTCAAATGTTTTAGGTTTGCAAGGGATTCTGGGTAACAGAACCTAGTGGGAGGCAGTTGAGTCACCCCATCCTGAATTCCCCTGGGTGTCTAGTTTTCAAAAATGTATAGTTTTGCTAGGTTTCCCTTGGTGCCGGTAGAGCTAGGGTGCAAAAACTACAGCTAGGCACTTTGCCAAAAAAAGGGCCAGTTTTGACTGCAAAATTGAGGTGCGACCACGTTGCGTTTTACGCTGTTTCCTGTCGCAGGCACTAGGCAGACCCAGGCAAGTGAGGTACCATTTTTCTCATAAGACTTTGGGGAACGTGGGGTGGGTAGAAATTCGTTGATCCACACAGATTCCAGAACTTTCCACCACAGAAATGTGAGGAAATTGCGTTTCTTTTCCAATTTTTTAGGTTTGCAAGGGATTCTGGGTAACAGAACCTGGTGGGAGGCAGTCGAGTCACCCCATCCTGTATTTCCCTGGGTGTCTAGTTTTCAAAAATGTATAGGTTTGCTAGGTTTCCCTATGTGCCAGTAGAGCTAGGGTGCAAAAACTACAGCTATGCACTTTGCCAAAAAAAGGGCCAGTTTTGACTGCGAAATTGAGGTGCGACCACGTTGCGTTTTGCGCTGTTTCCTGTCGCAGGCACTAGGCAGACCAAGGCAAGTGAGGTAGAATTTTATTCGGGAGACCTGGGGTAACGGTGGGTGGGTGGAAATTTGTTGATCCACGCAGATTTCAGAACTTTCCACCACAGAAATGTGAGGAAAATGCATTTTGTTTTCAAATGTTTTAGGTTTGCAAGGGATTCTGGGTAACAGAACCTGGTGGGAGGCAGTCGAGTCACCCCATCCTGAATTCCCCTGGGTGTCTAGTTTTCAAAAATGTATAGTTTTGCTAGGTTTCCCTTGGTGCCGGTAGAGCTAGGGTGCAAAAACTACAGCTAGGCACTTTGCCAAAAAAAGGGCCAGTTTTGACTGCGAAATTGAGGTGCGACCACGTTGCGTTTTACGCTGTTTCCTGTCGCAGGCACTAGGCAGACCCAGGCAAGTGAGGTACCATTTTTCTCATAAGACTTTGGGGAACGTGGGGTGGGTAGAAATTCGTTGATCCACACAGATTCCAGAACTTTCCACCACAGAAATTTGAGGAAAATGTGTTTTTTTTTTTTCAATTTTTTGGTTTGCAAGGGTTTCCAGGTAACAGAACCTGGTGGGAGCAGTTGAGTCATCCTATCCTAAATTCCCCTGGGTGTCTAGTTTTAAAAAATGTATAGGTTTGCTAGGTCTCCCTAGGTGCCGGCAGAGCTAGGGTGCAAAAACTACAGCTAGGCACATTGCCAAAAAAAGGCCAGTTTTGACTGCGAAATTGAGGTGCGACCACGTTGCGTTTTACGCTGTTTCCTGTCGCAGGCACTAGGCAGACCCAGGCAAGTGAGGTACCATTTTTCTCATAAGACTTTGGGGAACGTGGGGTGGGTAGAAATTCGTTGATCCACACAGATTCCAGAACTTTCCACCACAGAAATGTGAGGAAATTGCGTTTCTTTTCCAATTTTTTAGGTTTGCAAGGGATTCTGGGTAACAGAACCTGGTGGGAGGCAGTCGAGTCACCCCATCCTGTATTTCCCTGGGTGTCTAGTTTTCAAAAATGTATAGGTTTGCTAGGTTTCCCTATGTGCCAGTAGAGCTAGGGTGCAAAAACTACACTATGCACTTTGCCAAAAAAAGGGCCAGTTTTGACTGCGAAATTGAGGTGCGACCACGTTGCGTTTTGCGCTGTTTCCTGTCGCAGGCACTAGGCAGACCAAGGCAAGTGAGGTAGAATTTTATTCGGGAGACCTGGGGTAACGGTGGGTGGGTGGAAATTTGTTGATCCACGCAGATTTCAGAACTTTCCACCACAGAAATGTGAGGAAAATGCATTTTGTTTTCAAATGTTTTAGGTTTGCAAGGGATTCTGGGTAACAGAACCTGGTGGGAGGCAGTCGAGTCACCCCATCCTGAATTCCCCTGGGTGTCTAGTTTTCAAAAATGTATAGTTTTGCTAGGTTTCCCTTGGTGCCGGTAGAGCTAGGGTGCAAAAACTACAGCTAGGCACTTTGCCAAAAAAAGGGCCAGTTTTGACTGCGAAATTGAGGTGCGACCACGTTGCGTTTTACGCTGTTTCCTGTCGCAGGCACTAGGCAGACCCAGGCAAGTGAGGTACCATTTTTCTCATAAGACTTTGGGGAACGTGGGGTGGGTAGAAATTCGTTGATCCACACAGATTCCAGAACTTTCCACCACAGAAATTTGAGGAAAATGTGTTTTTTTTTTTTCAATTTTTTGGTTTGCAAGGGTTTCCAGGTAACAGAACCTGGTGGGAGCAGTTGAGTCATCCTATCCTAAATTCCCCTGGGTGTCTAGTTTTAAAAAATGTATAGGTTTGCTAGGTCTCCCTAGGTGCCGGCAGAGCTAGGGTGCAAAAACTACAGCTAGGCACATTGCCAAAAAAAGGCCAGTTTTGACTGCGAAATTGAGGTGCGGCCACGTTGCGTTTTGCGCTGTTTCCTGTCGCAGGCACTAGGCAGACCCAGGCAATTGAGGTACCATTTTTCTCATAAGACTTTGGGGAACGCGGGGTGGGTAGAAATTCGTTGATCCACACAGATTCCAGAACTTTCCACCACAGAAATGTGAGGAAAATGCGTTTTTTTCCCAAATGTTTGGTTTGCAAGGGATTCTGGGTAACAGAACCTGGTGGGAGGCAGTCGAATCACCCCATCCTGAATTCCCCTGGGTGTCTAGTTTTCAAAAATGTATAGTTTTGCTAGGTTTCCCTTGGTGCCGGTAGAGCTAGGGTGCAAAAACTACAGCTAGGCACTTTGCCAAAAAAAGGTCCAGTTTTGACTGCGAAATTGAGGTGCGACCACGTTGCGTTTTGCGCTGTTTCCTGTTGCAGGCACTAGGCAGACCCAGGCAAGTGAGGTACCATTTTTCTCATAAGACTTTGGGGAACGCGGGGTGGGTAGAAATTCGTTGATCCACACAGATTCCAGAACTTTCCCCCACAGAAATGTGAGGAAATAGCGTTTTTTTCCAATTTATTAGGTTTGCAAGGGATTCTGGGTAACAGAACCTGGTGGGAGGCAGTTGAGTCACCCCATCCTGAATTCCCCT
Source organism: Lissotriton helveticus (assembly GCF_964261635.1). Lineage (NCBI taxonomy): Eukaryota > Metazoa > Chordata > Amphibia > Caudata > Salamandridae > Lissotriton > Lissotriton helveticus. Next base: position 216,896,041 of record NC_136062.1, on the reverse strand, counting down.
GGGTGTCTAGTTTTCAAAAATGTATATGTTTGCTAGGTTTCCCTAGGTGACGGCAGAGCTAGGGTGCAAAAACTACAGCTAGGCACTTTGCCAAAAAAGGGCCAGTTTTGACTGCGAAATTGAGGTGCGACCACGTTGCGTTTTGCGCTGTTTCCTGTCGCAGGCACTAGGCAGACCCAGGCAAGTGAGGTAGAATTTTATTCGCGAGACCTGGGGTAACGGTGGGTGGGTGGAAATGTGTTGATACACGCAGATTCCAGAACTTTCCACCACAGAAATGTGAGGAAAATATGTTTTTTTTGGTCACTTTTTTAGATTTGCAAGGGATTCTGGGTAACAGAACCTGGTGGGAGGCAGTTGAGTCACCCCATCCTGAATTCCCCTGGGTGTCTAGTTTTCAAAAATGTATAGGTTTGCTAGGTTTCCCTAGGTGCCGGCAGAGCTAGGGTGCAAAAACTACAGCTAGGCACTTTGCCAAAAAAGGGCCAGGTTTGACTGGGAAATTGAGGTGCGACCACGTTGCGCTTTGCTCTGTTTCCTGTCGCAGGCACTAGGCAGACCCAGGCAAGTGAGGTAGAATTTTATTCGGGAGACCTGGGGTAACGGTGGGGGGTGGAACTTTGTTGATCCACGCAGATTCCAGAACTTTCCACCACAGAAATGTGAGGAAAATGTGTTTTTTTGGTCAATTTTTTAGATTTGCAAGGGATTCTGGGTAACAGAACCTGGTGGGAGGCAGTTGAGTCACCCCATCGTAAATTCCCCTGGGTGTCTAGTTTTCGAAAATGTATAGGTTTGCTAGGTTTCCCTAGGTGCCAGTAGAGCTAGGGTGCAAAAACTACAGCTAGGCACATTGCCAAAAAAAGGGCCAGTTTTGACTGCGAAATTGAGGTGCGACCACTTTGCATTTTGCGCTGTTTCCTGTCTCAGGCATTAGGCAGACCCAGGCAAGTGAGGTGCCATTTTTCTCATAAGACTTTGGGGAACGCGGGGTGGGTAGAAATTCGTTGATCCACACAGATTCCAGAACTTTCCACCACAGAAATTTGAGGAAAATGTGTTTGTTTTTTTTTAATTTTTTGGTTTGCAAGGGTTTCCGGGTAACAGAACCTGGTGGGAGGCAGTTGAGTCATCCCATCCGAAATTCCCCTGGGTGTCTAGTTTTAAAAGATGTATAGGTTTGCTAGGTCTCCCTAGGTGCCGGCAGAGCTAGGGTGCAAAAACTACAGCTAGGCACATTGCCAAAAAAAGGCCAGTTTTGACTGCGAAATTGAGGTGCGGCCACGTTGCGTTTTGCGCTGTTTCCTGTCGCAGGCACTAGGCAGACCCAGGCAAGTGAGGTACCATTTTTCTCATAAGACTTTGGGGAACGCGGGGTGGGTAGAAATTCGTTGATCCACACAGATTCCAGAACTTTCCACCACAGAAATGTGAGGAAAATGCGTTTTTTCCCAATTGTTTGGTTTGCAAGGGATTCTGGGTAACAGAACCTGGTGGGAGGCAGTCGAATCACCCCATCCTGAATTCCCCTGGGTGTCTAGTTTTCAAAAATGTATAGTTTTGCTAGGTTTCCCTTGGTGCCGGTAGAGCTAGGGTGCAAAAACTACAGCTAGGCACTTTGCCAAAAACAAGGTCCAGTTTTGACCGCGAAATTGAGGTGCGACCACGTTGCGTTTTGCGCTGTTTCCTGTTGCAGACACTAGGCAGACCCAGGCAAGTGAGGTACCATTTTTCTCATAAGACTTTGGGGAACGCGGGGTGGGTAGAAATTCGTTGATCTACACAGATTCCAGAACTTTCCCCCACAGAAATGTGAGGAAATAGCGTTTTTTTCCAATTTTTTAGGTTTGCAAGGGATTCTGGGTAACAGAACCTGGTGGGAGGCAGTTGAGTCACCCCATCCTGAATTCCCCTGGGTGTCTAGTTTTCAAAAATGTATATGGTTGCTAGGTTTCCCTAGGTGACGGCAGAGCTAGGGTGCAAAAACTACAGCTAGGCACTTTGCCAAAAAAGGGCCAGTTTTGACTGCGAAATTGAGGTGCGACCACGTTGCGTTTTGCGCTGTTTCCTGTCGCAGGCACTAGGCAGACCCAGGCAAGTGAGGTAGAATTTTATTCGCGAGACCTGGGGTAACGGTGGGTGGGTGGAAATGTGTTGATCCACGCAGATTCCAGAACTTTCCACCACAGAAATGTGAGGAAAATATGTTTTTTTTGGTCACTTTTTTAGATTTGCAAGGGATTCTGGGTAACAGAACCTGGTGGGAGGCAGTTGAGTCACCCCATCCTGAATTCCCCTGGGTGTCTAGTTTTCAAAAATGTATAGGTTTGCTAGGTTTCCCTAGGTGCCGGCAGAGCTAGGGTGCAAAAACTACAGCTAGGCACTTTGCCAAAAAAGGGCCAGGTTTGACTGGGAAATTGAGGTGCGACCACGTTGCGCTTTGCTCTGTTTCCTGTCGCAGGCACTAGGCAGACCCAGGCAAGTGAGGTAGAATTTTATTCGGGAGACCTGGGGTAACGGTGGGGGGTGGAACTTTGTTGATCCACGCAGATTCCAGAACTTTCCACCACAGAAATGTGAGGAAAATGTGTTTTTTTGGTCAATTTTTTAGATTTGCAAGGGATTCTGGGTAACAGAACCTGGTGGGAGGCAGTTGAGTCACCCCATCGTAAATTCCCCTGGGTGTCTAGTTTTCGAAAATGTATAGGTTTGCTAGGTTTCCCTAGGTGCCAGTAGACCTAGGGTGCAAAAACTACAGCTAGGCACATTGCCAAAAAAAGGGCCAGTTTTGACTGCGAAATTGAGGTGCGACCACTTTGCATTTTGCGCTGTTTCCTGTCTCAGGCATTAGGCAGACCCAGGCAAGTGAGGTGCCATTTTTCTCATAAGACTTTGGGGAACGCGGGGTGGGTAGAAATTCGTTGATCCACACAGATTCCAGAACTTTCCACCACAGAAATTTGAGGAAAATGTGTTATTTTTTTTTTTTTTTTTTGGTTTGCAAGGGTTTCCGGGTAACAGAACCTGGTGGGAGGCAGTTGAGTCATCCCATCCGAAATTCCCCTGGGTGTCTAGTTTTAAAAAATTTATAGGTTTGCTAGGTCTCCCTAGGTGCCGGCAGAGCTAGGGTGCAAAAACTACAGCTAGGCACATTGCCAAAAAAGGGCCAGTTTTGACTGCGAAATTGAGGTGCGACCACGTTGCGTTTTGCACTGTTTCCTATCGCAGGCACTAGGCAGACCCAGGCAAGTGAGGTACCATTTTTCTCATAAGACTTTGGGGAACACGGGGTGGGTGGAAATTTGTTGATCCACACAGATTCCAGAACTTTCCACCACAGAAATGTGAGGAAATTGCGTTTTTTTCCCAATTTGTTAGGTTTGTAAGGGATTCTGGGTAACAGAACCTGGTGGGAGGCAGTCGAGTCACCCCATCCTGAATTCCTCTGGGTGTCTAGTTTTCAAAAATGTATAGGTTTGCTAGGTTTCCCTAGGTGCCGGCAGAGCTAGGGTGCAAAAACTACAGCTAGGCACTTTGCCAAAAAAGGGCCAGTTTTGACTGGGAAATTGAGGTGCGACCACGTTGCGTTTTGCACTGTTTCCTGTCGCGGGCACTAGGCAGACCCAGGCAAGTGAGGTAGAGTTTTATTCGGGAGACCTGGGGTAACGGTGCGTGGGTGGAAATTTGTTGATCCACGCAGATTCCAGAACTTTCCACCACAGAAATGTGAGGAAAATGTGTTTTTTTTGGTCAATTTTTTAGATTTGCAAGGGATTCTGGGTAACAGAACCTGGTGGGAAGCAGTTGAGTCACCCCATCCTAAATTCCCCTGGGTGTCTTGTTTTCAAAAATGTATAGGTTTGCTAGGTTTCCCTAGGTGCCAGTAGAGCTAGGGTGCAAAAACTACAGCTAGGCACATTGCCAAAAAAAGGGCCAGTTTTGACTGCGAAATTGAGGTGCGACCACTTTGCATTTTGCGCTGTTTCCTGTCGCAGGCATTAGGCAGACCCAGGCAAGTGAGGTGCCATTTTTCTCATAAGACTTTGGGGAACGTGGGGTGGGTAGAAATTCGTTGATCCACACAGATTCCAGAACTTTCCACCACAGAAATTTGAGGAAAATGTGTTTTTTTCCAATTTTTTGGTTTGCAAGGGTTTCCGGGTAACAGAACCTGGTGGGAGCAGTTGAGTCATCCTATCCTAAATTCCCCTGGGTGTCTAGTTTTAAAAAATGTATAGGTTTGCTAGGTCTCCCTAGGTGCCGGCAGAGCTAGGGTGCAAAAACTACAGCTAGGCACATTGCCAAAAAAAGGCCAGTTTTGACTGCGAAATTGAGGTGCGGCCACGTTGCGTTTTGCGCTGTTTCCTGTCGCAGGCACTAGGCAGACCCAGGCAAGTGAGGTACCATTTTTCTCATAAGACTTTGGGGAAAGCGGGGTGGGTAGAAATTCGTTGATCCACACAGATTCCAGAACTTTCCACCACAGAAATTTGAGGAAAATGCATTTTGTTTTCAAATGTTTTAGGTTTGCAAGGGATTCTGGGTAACAGAACCTGGTGGGAGCAGTTGAGTCATCCTATCCTAAATTCCCCTGGGTGTCTAGTTTTAAAAAATGTATAGGTTTGCTAGGTCTCCCTAGGTGCCGGCAGAGCTAGGGTGCAAAAACTACAGCTAGGCACATTGCCAAAAAAAGGCCAGTTTTGACTGCGGAATTGAGGTGCGGCCACGTTGCGTTTTGCGCTGTTTCCTGTCGCAGGCACTAGGCAGACCCAGGCAAGTGAGGTACCATTTTTCTCATAAGAATTTGGGGAACGCGGGGTGGGTAGAAATTCGTTGATCCACACAGATTCCAGAACTTTCCACCACAGAAATGTGAGGAAAATTCGTTTTTTTCCCAATTGTTTGGTTTGCAAGGGATTCTGGGTAACAGAACCTGGTGGGAGGCAGTCGAATCACCCCATCCTGAATTCCCCTGGGTGTCTAGTTTTCAAAAATGTATAGTTTTGCTAGGTTTCCCTTGGTGCCGGTAGAGCTAGGGTGCAAAAACTACAGCTAGGCACTTTGCCAAAAAAAGGTCCAGTTTTGACTGCGAAATTGAGGTGCGGCCACGTTGCGTTTTGCGCTGTTTCCTGTTGCAGGCACTAGGCAGACCCAGGCAAGTGAGGTACCATTTTTCTCATAAGACTTTGGGGAACGCGGGGTGGGTAGAAATTCGTTGATCCACACAGATTCCAGAACTTTCCCCCACAGAAATGTGAGGAAATTGCGTTTTTTTCCAATTTTTTAGGTTTGCAAGGGATTCTGGGTAACAGAACCTGGTGGGAGGCAGTCGAGTCACCCCATCCTGAATTCCCCTGGGTGTCTAGTTTTCAAAAATGTATATGTTTGCTAGGTTTCCCTAGGTGACGGCAGAGCTAGGGTGCAAAAACTACAGCTAGGCACTTTGCCAAAAAAGGGCCAGTTTTGACTGGGAAATTGAGGTGCGACCACGTTGCGTTTTGCACTGTTTCCTGTCGCGGGCACTAGGCAGACCCAGGCAAGTGAGGTAGAGTTTTATTCGGGAGACCTGGGGTAACGGTGCGTGGGTGGAAATTTGTTGATCCACGCAGATTCCAGAACTTTCCACCACAGAAATGTGAGGAAAATGTGTTTTTTTTGGTCAATTTTTTAGATTTGCAAGGGATTCTGGGTAACAGAACCTGGTGGGAAGCAGTTGAGTCACCCCATCCTAAATTCCCCTGGGTGTCTTGTTTTCAAAAATGTATAGGTTTGCTAGGTTTCCCTAGGTGCCAGTAGAGCTAGGGTGCAAAAACTACAGCTAGGCTTATTGCCAAAAAAAGGGCCAGTTTTGACTGCGAAATTGAGGTGCGACCACTTTGCATTTTGCGCTGTTTCCTGTCGCAGGCATTAGGCAGACCCAGGCAAGTGAGGTGCCATTTTTCTCATAAGACTTTGGGGAACGTGGGGTGGGTAGAAATTCGTTGATCCACACAGATTCCAGAACTTTCCACCACAGAAATTTGAGGAAAATGTGTTTTTTTCCAATTTTTTGGTTTGCAAGGGTTTCCGGGTAACAGAACCTGGTGGGAGCAGTTGAGTCATCCTATCCTAAATTCCCCTGGGTGTCTAGTTTTAAAAAATGTATAGGTTTGCTAGGTCTCCCTAGGTGCCGGCAGAGCTAGGGTGCAAAAACTACAGCTAGGCACATTGCCAAAAAAAGGCCAGTTTTGACTGCGAAATTGAGGTGCGGCCACGTTGCGTTTTGCGCTGTTTCCTGTCGCAGGCACTAGGCAGACCCAGGCAAGTGAGGTACCATTTTTCTCATAAGACTTTGGGGAAAGCGGGGTGGGTAGAAATTCGTTGATCCACACAGATTCCAGAACTTTCCACCACAGAAATTTGAGGAAAATGCATTTTGTTTTCAAATGTTTTAGGTTTGCAAGGGATTCTGGGTAACAGAACCTGGTGGGAGCAGTTGAGTCATCCTATCCTAAATTCCCCTGGGTGTCTAGTTTTAAAAAATGTATAGGTTTGCTAGGTCTCCCTAGGTGCCGGCAGAGCTAGGGTGCAAAAACTACAGCTAGGCACATTGCCAAAAAAAGGCCAGTTTTGACTGCGGAATTGAGGTGCGGCCACGTTGCGTTTTGCGCTGTTTCCTGTCGCAGGCACTAGGCAGACCCAGGCAAGTGAGGTACCATTTTTCTCATAAGACTTTGGGGAACGCGGGGTGGGTAGAAATTCGTTGATCCACACAGATTCCAGAACTTTCCACCACAGAAATGTGAGGAAAATTCGTTTTTTTCCCAATTGTTTGGTTTGCAAGGGATTCTGGGTAACAGAACCTGGTGGGAGGCAGTCGAATCACCCCATCCTGAATTCCCCTGGGTGTCTAGTTTTCAAAAATGTATAGTTTTGCTAGGTTTCCCTTGGTGCCGGTAGAGCTAGGGTGCAAAAACTACAGCTAGGCACTTTGCCAAAAAAAGGTCCAGTTTTGACTGCGAAATCGAGGTGCGACCACGTTGCGTTTTGCGCTGTTTCCTGTTGCAGGCACTAGGCAGACCCAGGCAAGTGAGGTACCATTTTTCTCATAAGACTTTGGGGAACGCGGGGTGGGTAGAAATTCGTTGATCCACACAGATTCCAGAACTTTCCCCCACAGAAATGTGAGGAAATTGCGTTTTTTTCCAATTTTTTAGGTTTGCAAGGGATTCTGGGTAACAGAACCTGGTGGGAGGCAGTCGAGTCACCCCATCCTGAATTCCCCTGGGTGTCTAGTTTTCAAAAATGTATATGTTTGCTAGGTTTCCCTAGGTGACGGCAGAGCTAGGGTGCAAAAACTACAGCTAGGCACTTTGCCAAAAAAGGGCCAGTTTTGACTGCGAAATTGAGGTGCGACCACGTTGCGTTTTGCGCTGTTTCCTGTCGCAGGCACTAGGCAGACCCAGGCAAGTGAGGTAGAATTTTATTCGCGAGACCTGGGGTAACGGTGGGTGGGTGGAAATTTGTTGATCCACGCAGATTCCAGAACTTTCCACCACAGAAATGTGAGGAAAATATGTTTTTTTTGGTCACTTTTTTAGATTTGCAAGGGATTCTGGGTAACAGAACCTGGTGGGAGGCAGTTGAGTCACCCCATCCTGAATTCCCCTGGGTGTCTAGTTTTCAAAAATGTATAGGTTTGCTAGATTTCCCTAGGTGCCGGCAGAGCTAGGGTGCAAAAACTACAGCTAGGCACTTTGCCAAAAAAGGGCCAGGTTTGACTGGGAAATTGAGGTGCGACCACGTTGCGCTTTGCTCTGTTTCCTGTCGCAGGCACTAGGCAGACCCAGGCAAGTGAGGTAGAATTTTATTCGGGAGACCTGGGGTAACGGTGGGGGGTGGAACTTTGTTGATCCACGCAGATTCCAGAACTTTCCACCACAGAAATGTGAGGAAAATGTGTTTTTTTGGTCAATTTTTTAGATTTGCAAGGGATTCTGGGTAACAGAACCTGGTGGGAGGCAGTTGAGTCACCCCATCGTAAATTCCCCTGGGTGTCTAGTTTTCGAAAATGTATAGGTTTGCTAGGTTTCCCTAGGTGCCAGTAGAGCTAGGGTGCAAAAACTACAGCTAGGCACATTGCCAAAAAAAGGGCCAGTTTTGACTGCGAAATTGAGGTGCGACCACTTTGCATTTTGCGCTGTTTCCTGTCTCAGGCATTAGGCAGACCCAGGCAAGTGAGGTGCCATTTTTCTCATAAGACTTTGGGGAACGCGGGGTGGGTAGAAATTCGTTGATCCACACAGATTCCAGAACTTTCCACCACAGAAATGTGAGGAAAATTCGTTTTTTTCCCAATTGTTTGGTTTGCAAGGGATTCTGGGTAACAGAACCTGGTGGGAGGCAGTCGAATCACCCCATCCTGAATTCCCCTGGGTGTCTAGTTTTCAAAAATGTATAGTTTTGCTAGGTTTCCCTTGGTGCCGGTAGAGCTAGGGTGCAAAAACTACAGCTAGGCACTTTGCCAAAAAAAGGTCCAGTTTTGACTGCGAAATTGAGGTGCGACCACGTTGCGTTTTGCGCTGTTTCCTGTTGCAGGCACTAGGCAGACCCAGGCAAGTGAGGTACCATTTTTCTCATAAGACTTTGGGGAACGCGGGGTGGGTAGAAATTCGTTGATCCACACAGATTCCAGAACTTTCCCCCACAGAAATGTGAGGAAATTGCGTTTTTTTCCAATTTTTTAGGTTTGCAAGGGATTCTGGGTAACAGAACCTGGTGGGAGGCAGTCGAGTCACCCCATCCTGAATTCCCCTGGGTGTCTAGTTTTCAAAAATGTATATGTTTGCTAGGTTTCCCTAGGTGACGGCAGAGCTAGGGTGCAAAAACTACAGCTAGGCACTTTGCCAAAAAAGGGCCAGTTTTGACTGCGAAATTGAGGTGCGACCACGTTGCGTTTTGCGCTGTTTCCTGTCGCAGGCACTAGGCAGACCCAGGCAAGTGAGGTAGAATTTTATTCGCGAGACCTGGGGTAACGGTGGGTGGGTGGAAATTTGTTGATCCACGCAGATTCCAGAACTTTCCACCACAGAAATGTGAGGAAAATATGTTTTTTTTGGTCACTTTTTTAGATTTGCAAGGGATTCTGGGTAACAGAACCTGGTGGGAGGCAGTTGAGTCACCCCATCCTGAATTCCCCTGGGTGTCTAGTTCTCAAAAATGTATAGGTTTGCTAGATTTCCCTAGGTGCCGGCAGAGCTAGGGTGCAAAAACTACAGCTAGGCACTTTGCCAAAAAAGGGCCAGGTTTGACTGGGAAATTGAGGTGCGACCACGTTGCGCTTTGCTCTGTTTCCTGTCGCAGGCACTAGGCAGACCCAGGCAAGTGAGGTAGAATTTTATTCGGGAGACCTGGGGTAACGGTGGGGGGTGGAACTTTGTTGATCCACGCAGATTCCAGAACTTTCCACCACAGAAATGTGAGGAAAATGTGTTTTTTTGGTCAATTTTTTAGATTTGCAAGGGATTCTGGGTAACAGAACCTGGTGGGAGGCAGTTGAGTCACCCCATCGTAAATTCCCCTGGGTGTCTAGTTTTCGAAAATGTATAGGTTTGCTAGGTTTCCCTAGGTGCCAGTAGAGCTAGGGTGCAAAAACTACAGCTAGGCACATTGCCAAAAAAAGGGCCAGTTTTGACTGCGAAATTGAGGTGCGACCACTTTGCATTTTGCGCTGTTTCCTGTCTCAGGCATTAGGCAGACCCAGGCAAGTGAGGTGCCATTTTTCTCATAAGACTTTGGGGAACGCGGGGTGGGTAGAAATTCGTTGATCCACACAGATTCCAGAACTTTCCACCACAGAAATTTGAGGAAAATGTGTTTTTTTTTTTTAAATGTTTTGGTTTGCAAGGGTTTCCGGGTAACAGAACCTGGTGGGAGGCAGTTGAGTCATCCCATCCGAAATTCCCCTGGGTGTCTAGTTTTAAAAAATTTATAGGTTTGCTAGGTCTCCCTAGGTGCCGGCAGAGCTAGGGTGCAAAAACTACAGCTAGGCACATTGCCAAAAAAGGGCCAGTTTTGACTGCGAAATTGAGGTGCGACCACGTTGCGTTTTGCACTGTTTCCTGTCGCAGGCACTAGGCAGACCCAGGCAAGTGAGGTACCATTTATCTCATAAGACTTTGGGGAACACGGGGTGGGTGGAAATTTGTTGATCCACACAGATTCCAGATCTTTCCACCACAGAAATGTGAGGAAATTGCGTTTGTTTCCCAATTTGTTAGGTTTGTAAGGGATTCTGGGTAACAGAACCTGGTGGGAGGCAGTCGAGTCACCCCATCCTGAATTCCTCTGGGTGTCTAGTTTTCAAAAATGTATAGGTTTGCTAGGTTTCCCTAGGTGCCGGCAGAGCTAGGGTGCAAAAACTACAGCTAGGCACTTTGCCAAAAAAGGGCCAGTTTTGACTGGGAAATTGAGGTGCGACCATGTTGCGTTTTGCGCTGTTTCCTGTCGCAGGCACTAGGCAGACCCAGGCAAGTGAGGTAGAGTTTTATTCGGGAGACCTGGGGTAACGGTGCGTGGGTGGAAATTTGTTGATCCACGCAGATTCCAGAACTTTCCACCACAGAAATGTGAGGAAAATGTGTTTTTTTTGGTCAATTTTTTAGATTTGCAAGGGATTCTGGGTAACAGAACCTGGTGGGAAGCAGTTGAGTCACCCCATCCTAAATTCCCCTAGGTGTCTTGTTTTCAAAAATGTATAGGTTTGCTAGGTTTCCCTAGGTGGCAGTAGAGCTAGGGTGCAAAAACTACAGCTAGGCACATTGCCAAAAAAAGGGCCAGTTTTGACTGCGATATTGAGGTGCGACCACTTTGCATTTTGCGCTGTTTCCTGTTGCAGGCATTAGGCAGACCCAGGCAAGTGAGGTGCCATTTTTCTCATAAGACTTTGGGGAACGCGGGGTGGGTAGAAATTTGTTGATCCACACAGATTCCAGAACTTTCCACCACAGAAATTTGAGGAAAATGTGTTTGGTTTTTTCAATTTTTTGGTTTGCAAGGGTTTCCGGGTAACAGAACCTGGTGGGAGCAGTTGAGTCATCCTATCCTAAATTCCCCTGGGTGTCTAGTTTTAAAAAATGTATAGGTTTGCTAGGTCTCCCTAGGTGCCGGCAGAGCTAGGGTGCAAAAACTACAGCTAGGCACATTGCCAAAAAAGGGCCAGTTTTGACTGCGAAATTGAGGTGCGACCACGTTGCGCTTTGCTCTGTTTCCTGTCGCAGGCACTAGGCAGACCCAGGCAAGTGAGGTAGAATTTTATTCGGGAGACCTGGGGTAACGGTGGGGGGTGGAACTTTGTTGATCCACGCAGATTCCAGAACTTTCCACCACAGAAATGTGAGGAAAATGTGTTTTTTTGGTCAATTTTTTAGATTTGCAAGGGATTCTGGGTAACAGAACCTGGTGGGAGGCAGTTGAGTCACCCCATCGAAAATTCCCCTGGGTGTCTTGTTTTCGAAAATGTATACGTTTGCTAGGTTTCCCTAGGTGCCAGTAGAGCTAGGGTGCAAAAACTACAGCTAGGCACGTTGCCAAAAAAGGGCCAGGTTTGACTGGGAAATTGAGGTGCGACCACGTTGCGCTTTGCTCTGTTTCCTGTCGCAGGCACTAGGCAGACCCAGGCAAGTGAGGTAGAATTTTATTCGGGAGACCTGGGGTAACGGTGGGGGGTGGAACTTTGTTGATCCACACAGATTCCAGAACTTTCCACCACAGAAATGTGAGGAAAATGTGTTTTTTTGGTCAATTTTTTAGATTTGCAAGGGATTCTGGGTAACAGAACCTGGTGGGAGGCAGTTGAGTCACCCCATCGTAAATTCCCCTGGGTGTCTAGTTTTCGAAAATGTATAGGTTTGCTAGGTTTCCCTAGGTGCCAGTAGAGCTAGGGTGCAAAAACTACAGCTAGGCACATTGCCAAAAAAAGGGCCAGTTTTGACTGCGAAATTGAGGTGCGACCACTTTGCATTTTGCGCTGTTTCCTGTCTCAGGCATTAGGCAGACCCAGGCAAGTGAGGTGCCATTTTTCTCATAAGACTTTGGGGAACGCGGGGTGGGTAGAAATTCGTTGATCCACACAGATTCCAGAACTTTCCACCACAGAAATGTGAGGAAAATTCGTTTTTTTCCCAATTGTTTGGTTTGCAAGGGATTCTGGGTAACAGAACCTGGTGGGAGGCAGTCGAATCACCCCATCCTGAATTCCCCTGGGTGTCTAGTTTTCAAAAATGTATAGTTTTGCTAGGTTTCCCTTGGTGCCGGTAGAGCTAGGGTGCAAAAACTACAGCTAGGCACTTTGCCAAAAAAAGGTCCAGTTTTGACTGCGAAATTGAGGTGCGACCACGTTGCGTTTTGCGCTGTTTCCTGTTGCAGGCACTAGGCAGACCCAGGCAAGTGAGGTACCATTTTTCTCATAAGACTTTGGGGAACGCGGGGTGGGTAGAAATTCGTTGATCCACACAGATTCCAGAACTTTCCCCCACAGAAATGTGAGGAAATTGCGTTTTTTTCCAATTTTTTAGGTTTGCAAGGGATTCTGGGTAACAGAACCTGGTGGGAGGCAGTCGAGTCACCCCATCCTGAATTCCCCTGGGTGTCTAGTTTTCAAAAATGTATATGTTTGCTAGGTTTCCCTAGGTGACGGCAGAGCTAGGGTGCAAAAACTACAGCTAGGCACTTTGCCAAAAAAGGGCCAGTTTTGACTGCGAAATTGAGGTGCGACCACGTTGCGTTTTGCGCTGTTTCCTGTCGCAGGCACTAGGCAGACCCAGGCAAGTGAGGTAGAATTTTATTCGCGAGACCTGGGGTAACGGTGGGTGGGTGGAAATTTGTTGATCCACGCAGATTCCAGAACTTTCCACCACAGAAATGTGAGGAAAATATGTTTTTTTTGGTCACTTTTTTAGATTTGCAAGGGATTCTGGGTAACAGAACCTGGTGGGAGGCAGTTGAGTCACCCCATCCTGAATTCCCCTGGGTGTCTAGTTCTCAAAAATGTATAGGTTTGCTAGATTTCCCTAGGTGCCGGCAGAGCTAGGGTGCAAAAACTACAGCTAGGCACTTTGCCAAAAAAGGGCCAGGTTTGACTGGGAAATTGAGGTGCGACCACGTTGCGCTTTGCTCTGTTTCCTGTCGCAGGCACTAGGCAGACCCAGGCAAGTGAGGTAGAATTTTATTCGGGAGACCTGGGGTAACGGTGGGGGGTGGAACTTTGTTGATCCACGCAGATTCCAGAACTTTCCACCACAGAAATGTGAGGAAAATGTGTTTTTTTGGTCAATTTTTTAGATTTGCAAGGGATTCTGGGTAACAGAACCTGGTGGGAGGCAGTTGAGTCACCCCATCGTAAATTCCCCTGGGTGTCTAGTTTTCGAAAATGTATAGGTTTGCTAGGTTTCCCTAGGTGCCAGTAGAGCTAGGGTGCAAAAACTACAGCTAGGCACATTGCCAAAAAAAGGGCCAGTTTTGACTGCGAAATTGAGGTGCGACCACTTTGCATTTTGCGCTGTTTCCTGTCTCAGGCATTAGGCAGACCCAGGCAAGTGAGGTGCCATTTTTCTCATAAGACTTTGGGGAACGCGGGGTGGGTAGAAATTCGTTGATCCACACAGATTCCAGAACTTTCCACCACAGAAATTTGAGGAAAATGTGTTTTTTTTTTTTAAATGTTTTGGTTTGCAAGGGTTTCCGGGTAACAGAACCTGGTGGGAGGCAGTTGAGTCATCCCATCCGAAATTCCCCTGGGTGTCTAGTTTTAAAAAATTTATAGGTTTGCTAGGTCTCCCTAGGTGCCGGCAGAGCTAGGGTGCAAAAACTACAGCTAGGCACATTGCCAAAAAAGGGCCAGTTTTGACTGCGAAATTGAGGTGCGACCACGTTGCGTTTTGCACTGTTTCCTGTCGCAGGCACTAGGCAGACCCAGGCAAGTGAGGTACCATTTATCTCATAAGACTTTGGGGAACACGGGGTGGGTGGAAATTTGTTGATCCACACAGATTCCAGATCTTTCCACCACAGAAATGTGAGGAAATTGCGTTTGTTTCCCAATTTGTTAGGTTTGTAAGGGATTCTGGGTAACAGAACCTGGTGGGAGGCAGTCGAGTCACCCCATCCTGAATTCCTCTGGGTGTCTAGTTTTCAAAAATGTATAGGTTTGCTAGGTTTCCCTAGGTGCCGGCAGAGCTAGGGTGCAAAAACTACAGCTAGGCACTTTGCCAAAAAAGGGCCAGTTTTGACTGGGAAATTGAGGTGCGACCATGTTGCGTTTTGCGCTGTTTCCTGTCGCAGGCACTAGGCAGACCCAGGCAAGTGAGGTAGAGTTTTATTCGGGAGACCTGGGGTAACGGTGCGTGGGTGGAAATTTGTTGATCCACGCAGATTCCAGAACTTTCCACCACAGAAATGTGAGGAAAATGTGTTTTTTTTGGTCAATTTTTTAGATTTGCAAGGGATTCTGGGTAACAGAACCTGGTGGGAAGCAGTTGAGTCACCCCATCCTAAATTCCCCTAGGTGTCTTGTTTTCAAAAATGTATAGGTTTGCTAGGTTTCCCTAGGTGGCAGTAGAGCTAGGGTGCAAAAACTACAGCTAGGCACATTGCCAAAAAAAGGGCCAGTTTTGACTGCGATATTGAGGTGCGACCACTTTGCATTTTGCGCTGTTTCCTGTTGCAGGCATTAGGCAGACCCAGGCAAGTGAGGTGCCATTTTTCTCATAAGACTTTGGGGAACGCGGGGTGGGTAGAAATTTGTTGATCCACACAGATTCCAGAACTTTCCACCACAGAAATTTGAGGAAAATGTGTTTGGTTTTTTCAATTTTTTGGTTTGCAAGGGTTTCCGGGTAACAGAACCTGGTGGGAGCAGTTGAGTCATCCTATCCTAAATTCCCCTGGGTGTCTAGTTTTAAAAAATGTATAGGTTTGCTAGGTCTCCCTAGGTGCCGGCAGAGCTAGGGTGCAAAAACTACAGCTAGGCACATTGCCAAAAAAGGGCCAGTTTTGACTGCGAAATTGAGGTGCGACCACGTTGCGCTTTGCTCTGTTTCCTGTCGCAGGCACTAGGCAGACCCAGGCAAGTGAGGTAGAATTTTATTCGGGAGACCTGGGGTAACGGTGGGGGGTGGAACTTTGTTGATCCACGCAGATTCCAGAACTTTCCACCACAGAAATGTGAGGAAAATGTGTTTTTTTGGTCAATTTTTTAGATTTGCAAGGGATTCTGGGTAACAGAACCTGGTGGGAGGCAGTTGAGTCACCCCATCGAAAATTCCCCTGGGTGTCTTGTTTTCGAAAATGTATACGTTTGCTAGGTTTCCCTAGGTGCCAGTAGAGCTAGGGTGCAAAAACTACAGCTAGGCACGTTGCCAAAAAAGGGCCAGGTTTGACTGGGAAATTGAGGTGCGACCACGTTGCGCTTTGCTCTGTTTCCTGTCGCAGGCACTAGGCAGACCCAGGCAAGTGAGGTAGAATTTTATTCGGGAGACCTGGGGTAACGGTGGGGGGTGGAACTTTGTTGATCCACACAGATTCCAGAACTTTCCACCACAGAAATGTGAGGAAAATGTGTTTTTTTGGTCAATTTTTTAGATTTGCAAGGGATTCTGGGTAACAGAACCTGGTGGGAGGCAGTTGAGTCACCCCATCGTAAATTCCCCTGGGTGTCTCGTTTTCGAGAATGTATAGGTTTGCTAGGTTTCCCTAGGTGCCAGTAGAGCTAGGGTGCAAAAACTACAGCTAGGCACATTGCCAAAAAAAGGGCCAGTTTTGACTGCGAAATTGAGGTGCGACCACTTTGCATTTTGCGCTGTTTCCTGTCTCAGGCATTAGGCAGACCCAGGCAAGTGAGGTGCCATTTTTCTCATAAGACTTTGGGGAACGCGGGGTGGGTAGAAATTCGTTGATCCACACAGATTCCAGAACTTTCCACCACAGAAATTTGAGGAAAATGTGTTTGGTTTTTTCAATTTTTTGGTTTGCAAGGGTTTCCGGGTAACAGAACCTGGTGGGAGCAGTTGAGTCATCCTATCCTAAATTCCTCTGGGTGTCTAGTTTTCAAAAATGTATAGGTTTGCTAGGTTTCCCTAGGTGCCGGCAGAGCTAGGGTGCAAAAACTACAGCGAGGCACTTTGCCAAAAAAGGGCCAGTTTTGACTGGGAAATTGAGGTGCGACCACGTTGCGTTTTGCGCTGTTTCCTGTCGCAGGCACTAGGCAGACCCAGGCAAGTGAGGTAGAGTTTTATTCGGGAGACCTGGGGTAACGGTGCGTGGGTGGAAATTTGTTGATCCACGCAGATTCCAGAACTTTCCACCACAGAAATGTGAGGAAAATGTGTTTTTTTTGGTCAATTTTTTAGATTTGCAAGGGAATCTGGGTAACAGAACCTGGTGGGAAGCAGTTGAGTCACCCCATCCTAAATTCCCCTGGGTGTCTTGTTTTCAAAAATGTATAGGTTTGCTAGGTTTCCCTAGGTGCCAGTAGAGCTAGGGTGCAAAAACTACAGCTAGGCACATTGCCAAAAAAAGGGCCAGTTTTGACTGCGAAATTGAGGTGCGACCACTTTGCATTTTGCGCTGTTTCCTGTCGCAGGCATTAGGCAGACCCAGGCAAGTGAGGTTATATTTTTCTCATAAGACTTTGGGGAACGCGGGGTGGGTAGAAATTTGTTGATCCACACAGATTCCAGAACTTTCCACCACAGAAATTTGAGGAAAATGTGTTTGGTTTTTTCAATTTTTTGGTTTGCAAGGGTTTCCGGGTAACAGAACCTGGTGGGAGCAGTTGAGTCATCCTATCCTAAATTCCCCTGGGTGTCTAGTTTAAAAAAATGTATAGGTTTGCTAGGTCTCCCTAGGTGCCGGCAGAGCTAGGGTGCAAAAACTACAGCTAGGCACATTGCCAAAAAAGGGCCAGTTTTGACTGCGAAATTGAGGTGCGACCACTTTGCGTTTTGCGCTGTTTCCTGTCGCAGGCACTAGGCAGACCCAGGCAAGTGAGGTACCATTTTTCTCATAAGACTTTGGGGAACGCGGGGTGGGTAGAAATTCGTTGATCCACACAGATTCCAGAACTTTCCACCACAGAAATGTGAGGAAAATGCGTTCTTTTCCCAATTGTTTGGTTTGCAAGGGATTCTGGGTAACAGAACCTAGTGGGAGGCAGTCGAATCACCCCATCCTAGATTCCCCTGGGTGTCTAGTTTTCAAAAATGTATAGGTTTGCTAGGTTTCCCTAGGTGCCGGCAGAGCTAGGGTGCAAAAACTACAGCTAGGCACTTTGCCAAAAAGGGCCAGTTTTGATTGCGAAATTGAGGTGCGACCACGTTGCGTTTTGCGCTGTTTCCTGTCGCAGGCACTAGGCAGACGCTGGCAAGTGAGGTAGAATTTTATTCGGGAGACCTGGGGTAACGGTGGGTGGGTGGAAATTTGTTGATCCATGCAGATTCCAGAACTTTCCACCACAGAAATGTGAGGAAAATTTGTTTTTTTTGGTCAATTTATTAGATTTGCAAGGGATTCTGGGTAACAGAACCTGGTGGGAGGCAGTTGAGTCACCCCATCCTAAATTCCCCTGGGTGTCTAGTTTTCAAAAATGTATAGGTTTGCTAGGTTTCCCTAGGTGCCAGTAGAGCTAGGGTGCAAAAACTACAGCTAGGCACATTGCCAAAAAAAGGGCCAGTTTTGACTGCGAAATTGAGGTGCGACCACTTTGCGATTTGCGCTGTTTCCTGTCGCAGGCATTAGGCAGACCCAGGCAAGTGAGGTGCCATTTTTCTCATAAGACTTTGGGGAACGCGGGGTGGGTAGAAATTAGCTGATCTAGACAGATTCCAGAACTTTCCACCACAGAAATTTGAGGAAAATGTGTTTGTTTTTTTCAATTTTTTGGTTTGCAAGGGTTTCCGGGTAACAGAACCTGGTGGGAGGCAGTTGAGTCATCCTATCCTAAATTCCCCTGGGTGTCTAGTTTTAAAAAATGTATAGGTTTGCTAGGTCTCCCTAGGTGCCGGCAGAGCTAGAGTGCAAAAACTACAGCTAGGCACATTGCCAAAAAAGGGCCAGTTTTGACTGCGAAATTGAGGTGCGACCACGTTGCGTTTTGCGCTGTTTCCTGTCGCAGGCACTAGGAAGACCCAGGCAAGTGAGGTACCATTTTTCTCATAAGACTTTGGGGAACGCGGGGTGGGTAGAAATTTGTTGATCCACACAGATTCCAGAACTTTCCACCACAGAAATGTGAGGAAAATGCGTTTTTTTCCCAGTTGTTTGGTTTGCAAGGGATTCTGGGTAACAGAACCTAGTGGGAGGCAGTCGAATCACCCCATCCTGAATTCCCCTGGGTGTCTAGTTTTCAAAAATTTATAGGTTTGCTAGGTTTCCCTAGGTGCCGGCAGAGCTAGGGTGCAAAAACTACAGCTAGGCACTTTGCCAAAAAAGGGCCAGTTTTGATTGCGAAATTGAGGTGCGACCACGTTGCATTTTGCGCTGTTTCCTGTCGCAGGCACTAGGCAGACCCAGGCAAGTGAGGTAGAATTTTATTCGGGAGACCTGGGGTAACGGTGGGTGGGTGGAAATTTGTTGATCCACCCAGATTTCAGAACTTTCCACCACAGAAATGTGAGGAAAATGCATTTTGTTTTCAAATGTTTTAGGTTTGCAAGGGATTCTGGGTAACAGAACCTGGTGGGAGGCAGTCGAGTCACCCCATCCTGAATTCCCCTGGGTGTCTAGTTTTCAGAAATGTATAGTTTTACCAGGTTTCCCTTGGTGCCGATAGAGCTAGGGTGCAAAAACTACAGCTAGGCACTTTGCCAAAAAAAGGGCCAGTTTTGACTGCGAAATTGAGGTGCGACCACGTTGCGTTTTACGCTGTTTCCTGTCGCAGGCACTAGGCAGACCCAGGCAAGTGAGGTACCATTTTTCTCATAAGACTTTGGGGAACGTGGGGTGGGTAGAAATTCGTTGATCCACACAGATTCCAGAACTTTCCACCACAGAAATGTGAGGAAAATGCGTTTTTTTCCCAATTGTTTGGTTTGCAAGGGATTCTGGGTAACAGAACCTGGTGGGAGGCAGTCGAATCACCCCCTCCTGAATTCCCCTGCGTGTCTAGTTTTCAAAAATGTATAGTTTTGCTAGGTTTCCCTCGGTGCCGGTAGAGCTAGAGTGCAAAAACTACACCTAGGCACTTTGCCAAAAGAAAGGTCCAGTTTTGACTGCGAAATTGAGGTGCGACCACGTTGCGTTTTGCGCTGTTTCCTGTCGCAGGCACTAGGCAGACCCAGGCAAGTGAGGTACCATTTTTCTCATAAGACTTTGGGGAACGCGGGGTGGGTAGAAATTTGTTGATCTACACAGATTCCAGAACTTTCCCCCACAGAAATGTGAGGAAATTGCGTTTTTTTCCAATTTTTTAGGTTTGCAAGGGATTCTGGGTAACAGAACCTGGTGGGAGGCAGTCGAGTCCCCCCATCCTGAATTCCCCTGGGTGTCTAGTTTTCAAAAATGTATATGTTTGCTAGGTTTCCCTAGGTGACGGCAGAGCTAGGGTGCAAAAACTACAGCTAGGCACTTTGCCAAAAAAGGGCAAGTTTTGACTGCGAAATTGAGGTGCGACCACGTTGCGTTTTGCGCTGTTTCCTGTCGCAGGCACTAGGCAGACCCAGGCAAGTGAGGTAGAATTTTATTCGGGAGACCTGGGGTAACGGTGGGTGGGTGGAAATTTGTTGATCCACGCAGATTCCAGAACTTTCCACCACAGAAATGTGAGGAAAATATGTTTTTTGGGTCAATTTTTTAGATTTGCAAGGGATTCTGGGTAACAGAACCTGGTGGGAGGCAGTTGAGTCACCCCATCCTAAATTCCTCTGGGTGTCTAGTTTTCAAAAATGTATAGGTTTGCTAGGTTTCCCTAGGTGCCAGTAGAGCTAGGGTGCAAAAACTACAGCTAGGCACTTTGCCAAAAAAAGGGCCAGTCTGGACTGCGAAATCGAGGTGCGACCACTTTGCGTTTTGCGCTGTTTCCTGTCACAGGCACTAGGCAGACCCAGGCAAGTGAGGTACCATTTTTCTCATAAGACTTTGGGGAACACGGGGTGGGTGGAAATTTGTTGATCCACACAGATTCCAGAACTTTCCACCACAGAAATGTGATGAAATTACGTTTTTTCCCAATTTGTTAGGTTTGCAAGGGATTCTGGGTAACAGAACCTGGCGGGAGGCAGTCGAGTCACCCCATCCTGAATTCCCCTGGGTGTCTATTTTTCAAAAATGTATAGGTTTGCTAGGTTTCCCTAGGTACCGGCAGAGCTAGGGTGCAAAAACTACAGCTAGGCACTTTGCCAAAAAAGGGCCAGTTTTGACTGGGAAATTGAGGTGCAACCACGTTGCGTTTTGCGCTGTTTCCTGTCGCAGGCACTAGGCAGACCCAGGCAAGTGAGGTAGAGTTTTATTCGGGAGACCTGGGGTAACGGTGCGTGAGTGGAAATTTGTTGATCCACGCAGATTCCAGAACTTTTCACCACAGAAATGTGAGGAAAATGTGTTTTTTTTGGTCAATTTATTAGATTTGCAAGGGATTCTGGGTAACAGAACCTGGTGGGAGGCAGTTGAGTCACCCCATCCTAAATTCCCCTGGGTGTCTAGTTTTCAAAAATGTATAGGTTTGCTAGGTTTCCCTAGGTGCCAGTAGAGCTAGGGTGCAAAAACTACAGCTAGGCACATTGCCAAAAAAAGGGCCAGTTTTGACTGCGAAATTGAGGTGCGACCACTTTGCGTTTTGCGCTGTTTCCTGTCGCAGGCATTAGGCAGACCCAGGCAAGTGAGGTGCCATTTTTCTCATAAGACTTTGGGGAACGCGGGGTGGGTAGAAATTCGTTGATCCAGACAGATTCCAGAACTTTCCACCACAGAAATTTGAGGAAAATGTGTTTGTTTTTTTTCAATTTTTTGGTTTGCAAGGGTTTCCGGGTAACAGAACCTGGTGGGAGGCAGTTGAGTCATCCTATCCTAAATTCCCCTGGGTGTCTAGTTTTAAAAAATGTCTAGGTTTGCTAGGTCTCCCTAGGTGCCGGCAGAGCTAGGGTGCAAAAACTACAGCTAGGCACATTGCCAAAAAAGGGCCAGTTTTGACAGCGAAATTGAGGTGCGACCACGTTGCGTTTTGCGCTGTTTCCTGTCGCAGGCACTAGGCAGACCCAGGCAAGTGAGGTACCATTTTTCTCATAAGACTTTGGGGAACGCGGGGTGGGTAGAAATTCGTTGATCTACACAGATTCCAGAACTTTCCCTCACAGAAATGTGAGGAAATTGCGTTTTTTTCCAATTTTTTAGGTTTGCAAGGGATTCTGGGTAACAGAACCTGGTGGGAGGCAGTCGAGTCCCCCCATCCTGAATTCCCCTGGGTGTCTAGTTTTCAAAAATGTATATGTTTGCTAGGTTTCCCTAGGTGACGGCAGAGCTAGGGTGCAAAAACTACAGCTAGGCACTTTGCCAAAAAAGGGCCAGTTTTGACTGCGAAATTGAGGTGCGACCACGTTGCGTTTTGCGCTGTTTCCTGTCGCAGGCACTAGGCAGACCCAGGCAAGTGAGGTAGAATTTTATTCGGGAGACCTGGGGTAACGGTGGGTGGGTGGAAATTTGTTGATCCACGCAGATTCCAGAACTTTCCACCACAGAAATGTGAGGAAAATATGTTTTTTTGGGTCAATTGTTTAGATTTGCAAGGGATTCTGGGTAACAGAACCTGGTGGGAGGCAGTTGAGTCACCCCATCCTAAATTCCTCTGGGTGTCTAGTTTTCAAAAATGTATAGGTTTGCTAGGTTTCCCTAGGTGCCAGTAGAGCTAGGGTGCAAAAACTACAGCTAGGCACTTTGCCAAAAAAAGGGCCAGTCTGGACTGCGAAATCGAGGTGCGACCACTTTGCGTTTTGCGCTGTTTCCTGTCACAGGCACTAGGCAGACCCAGGCAAGTGAGGTACCATTTTTCTCATAAGACTTTGGGGAACACGGGGTGGGTGGAAATTTGTTGATCCACACAGATTCCAGAACTTTCCACCACAGAAATGTGAGGAAATTACATTTTTTCCTAATTTGTTAGGTTTGCAAGGGATTCTGGGTAACAGAACCTGGTGGGAGGCAGTCGAGTCACCCCATCCTGAATTCCCCTGGGTGTCTAGTTTTCAAAAATGTATACGTTTGCTAGGTTTCCCTAGGTGCCGGCAGAGCTAGGGTGCAAAAACTACAGCTAGGTACTTTGCCAAAAAAGGGCCAGGTTTGACTGGGAAATTGAGGTGCGACCACGTTGCGTTTTGCTCTGTTTCCTGTCGCAGGCACTAGGCAGACACAGGCAAGTGAGGTAGAATTTTATTCGGGAGACCTGGGGTAACGGTGGGGGGTGGAACTTTGTTGATCCACGCAGATTCCAGAACTTTCCACCACAGAAATGTGAGGAAAATGTGTTTTTTTTTGGTCAATTATTTAGATTTGCAAGGGATTCTGGGTAACAGAACCTGGTGGGAGGCAGTTGAGTCACCCCATCCTAAATTCCCCTGGCTGTCTAGTTTCCAAAAATGTATAGGTTTGCTAGGTTTCCCTAGGTGCCAGTAGAGCTAGGGTGCAAAAACTACAGCTAGGCACATTGCCAAAAAAAGGGCCAGTTTTGACTGCGAAATTGAGGTGCGACCACGTTGCGTTTTGCACTGTTTCCTGTCGCAGGCACTAGGCAGAACCAGGCAAGTGAGGTACCATTTTTCTCATAAGACTTTGGGGAACACGGGGTGGGTGGAAATTTGTTGATCCACACAGATTCCAGAACTTTCCACCACAGAAATGTGAGGAAATTGCGTTTTTTTCCCAATTTGTTAGGTTTGTAAGGGATTCTGGGTAACAGAACCTGGTGGGAGGCAGTCGAGTCACCCCATCCTGAATTCCCCTGGGTGTCTATTTTTCAAAAATGTATAGGTTTGCTAGGTTTCCCTAGGTGCCGGCAGAGCTAGGGTGCAAAAACTACAGCTAGGCACTTTGCCAAAAAAGGGCCAGTTTTGACTGGGAAATTGAGGTGCAACCACGTTGCGTTTTGCGCTGTTTCCTGTCGCAGGCACTAGGCAGACCCAGGCAAGTGAGGTAGAGTTTTATTCGGGAGACCTGGGGTAACGGTGCGTGAGTGGAAATTTGTTGATCCACGCAGATTCCAGAACTTTTCACCACAGAAATGTGAGGAAAATGTGTTTTTTTTGGTCAATTTATTAGATTTGCAAGGGATTCTGGGTAACAGAACCTGGTGGGAGGCAGTTGAGTCACCCCATCCTAAATTTCCCTGGGTGTCTAGTTTTCAAAAATGTATAGGTTTGCTAGGTTTCCCTAGGTGCCAGTAGAGCTAGGGTGCAAAAACTACAGCTAGGCACATTGCCAAAAAAAGGGCCAGTTTTGACTGCGAAATTGAGGTGCGACCACTTTGCGTTTTGCGCTGTTTCCTGTCGCAGGCATTAGGCAGACCCAGGCAAGTGAGGTGCCATTTTTCTCATAAGACTTTGGGGAACGCGGGGTGGGTAGAAATTCGTTGATCCAGACAGATTCCAGAACTTTCCACCACAGAAATTTGAGGAAAATGTGTTTGTTTTTTTTCAATTTTTTGGTTTGCAAGGGTTTCCGGGTAACAGAACCTGGTGGGAGGCAGTTGAGTCATCCTATCCTAAATTCCCCTGGGTGTCTAGTTTTAAAAAATGTATAGGTTTGCTAGGTCTCCCTAGGTACCGGCAGAGCTAGGGTGCAAAAACTACAGCTAGGCACATTGCCAAAAAAGGGCCAGTTTTGACAGCGAAATTGAGGTGCGACCACGTTGCGTTTTGCGCTGTTTCCTGTCGCAGGCACTAGGCAGACCCAGGCAAGTGAGGTACCATTTTTCTCATAAGACTATGGGGAACATGGGGTGGGTAAAAATTGGTTGATCCACACAGATTCCAGAACTATCCACCACAGAAATGTGAGGAAAATGCGTTTTTTTCCCAATTGTTTGGTTTGCAAGGGATGCTGGGTAACAGAACCTGGTAGGAGGCAGTCGAATCACCCCATCCTGAATTCCCCTGGGTGTCTAGTTTTCAAAAATGTACAGGTTTGCTAGGTTTCCCTAGGTGCCGGCAGAGCTAGGGTGCAAAAACTACAGCTAGGCACTTTGCCAAAAAAAGGGCCAGTTTTGACTGCGAAATTGAGGTGCGACCACGTTGCGTTTTACGCTGTTTCCTGTCGCAGGCACTAGGCAGACCCAGGCAAATGAGGTACCATTTTTCTCATAAGACTATGGGGAACGTGGGGTGGGTAAAAATTCGTTGATCCACACAGATTCCAGAACTTTCCACCACAGAAATGTGAGGAAATTGCGTTTTTTTTTCCAATTTTTTAGGTTTGCAAGGGATTCTGGGTAACAGAACCTGGTGGGAGGCAGTCGAGTCCCCCCATCCTGAATTCCCCTGGGTGTCTAGTTTTCAAAAATGTATATGTTTGCTAGGTTTCCCTAGGTGACGGCAGAGCTAGGGTGCAAAAACTACAGCTAGGCACTTTGCCAAAAAAGGGCCAGTTTTGACTGCGAAATTGAGGTGCGACCACGTTGCGTTTTGCGCTGTTTCCTGTCGCAGGCACTAGGCAGACCCAGGCACGTGAGGTAGAATTTTATTCGGGAGACCTGGGGTAATGGTGGGTGGGTGGAAATTTGTTGATCCACGCAGATTCCAGAACTTTCCACCACAGAAATGTGAGGAAAATATGTTTATTTGGGTCAATTTTTTAGATTTGCAAGGGATTCTGGGTAACAGAACCTGGTGGGAGGCTGTTGAGTCACCCCATCCTAAATTCCTCTGGGTGTCTAGTTTTCAAAAATGTATAGGTTTGCTAGGTTTCCCTAGGTGCCAGTAGAGCTAGGG
Source organism: Lissotriton helveticus (assembly GCF_964261635.1). Lineage (NCBI taxonomy): Eukaryota > Metazoa > Chordata > Amphibia > Caudata > Salamandridae > Lissotriton > Lissotriton helveticus. The sequence continues at coordinate 216,871,097 of NC_136062.1, read as the reverse complement.
TGCAAAAACTACAGCTAGGCACTTTGCCAAAAAAAGGGCCAGTCTGGACTGCGAAATCGAGGTGCGACCACTTTGCGTTTTGCGCTGTTTCCTGTCACAGGCACTAGGCAGACCCAGGCAAGTGAGGTACCATTTTTCTCATAAGACTTTGGGGAACACGGGGTGGGTGGAAATTTGTTGATCCACACAGATTCCAGAACTTTCCACCACAGAAATGTGAGGAAATTACGTTTTTTCCCAATTTGTTAGGTTTGCAAGGGATTCTGGGTAACAGAACCTGGTGGGAGGCAGTCGAGTCACCCCATCCTGAATTCCCCTGGGTGTCTAGTTTTCAAAAATGTATACGTTTGCTAGGTTTCCCTAGGTGCCGGCAGAGCTAGGGTGCAAAAACTACAGCTAGGCACTTTGCCAAAAAAGGGCCAGGTTTGACTGGGAAATTGAGGTGCGACCACGTTGCGTTTTGCTCTGTTTCCTGTCGCAGGCACTAGGCAGACACAGGCAAGTGAGGTAGAATTTTATTCGGGAGACCTGGGGTAACGGTGGGGGGTGGAACTTTGTTGATCCACGCAGATTCCAGAACTTTCCACCACAGAAATGTGAGGAAAATGTGTTTTTTTTGGTCAATTTTTTAGATTTGCAAGGGATTCTGGGTAACAGAACCTGGTGGGAGGCAGTTGAGTCACCCCATCCTACATTCCCCTGGCTGTCTAGTTTCCAAAAATGTATAGGTTTGCTAGGTTTCCCTAGGTGCCAGTAGAGCTAGGGTGCAAAAACTACAGCTAGGCACATTGCCAAAAAAAGGGCCAGTTTTGACTGCGAAATTGAGGTGCGACCACGTTGCGTTTTGCACTGTTTCCTGTCGCAGGCACTAGGCAGAACCAGGCAAGTGAGGTACCATTTTTCTCATAAGACTTTGGGGAACACGGGGTGGGTGGAAATTTGTTGATCCACACAGATTCCAGAACTTTCCACCACAGAAATGTGAGGAAATTGCGTTTTTTTCCCAATTTGTTAGGTTTGTAAGGGATTCTGGGTAACAGAACCTGGTGGGAGGCAGTCGAGTCACCCCATCCTGAATTCCCCTGGGTGTCTATTTTTCAAAAATGTATAGGTTTGCTAGGTTTCCCTAGGTGCCGGCAGAGCTAGGGTGCAAAAACTACAGCTAGGCACTTTGCCAAAAAAGGGCCAGTTTTGACTGGGAAATTGAGGTGCAACCACGTTGCGTTTTGCGCTGTTTCCTGTCGCAGGCACTAGGCAGACCCAGGCAAGTGAGGTAGAGTTTTATTCGGGAGACCTGGGGTAACGGTGCGTGAGTGGAAATTTGTTGATCCACGCAGATTCCAGAACTTTTCACCACAGAAATGTGAGGAAAATGTGGGTTTTTTGGTCAATTTATTAGATTTGCAAGGGATTCTGGGTAACAGAACCTGGTGGGAGGCAGTTGAGTCACCCCATCCTAAATTTCCCTGGGTGTCTAGTTTTCAAAAATGTATAGGTTTGCTAGGTTTCCCTAGGTGCCAGTAGAGCTAGGGTGCAAAAACTACAGCTAGGCACATTGCCAAAAAAAGGGCCAGTTTTGACTGCGAAATTGAGGTGCGACCACTTTGCGTTTAGCGCTGTTTCCTGTCGCAGGCATTAGGCAGACCCAGGCAAGTGAGGTGCCGTTTTTCTCATAAGACTTTGGGGAACGCGGGGTGGGTAGAAATTTGTTGATCCAGACAGATTCCAGAACTTTCCACCACAGAAATTTGAGGAAAATGTGTTTGGTTTTTTTCAATTTTTTGGTTTGCAAGGGTTTCCGGGTTACAGAACCTGGTGGGAGGCAGTTGAGTCATCCTATCCTAAATTCCCCTGGGTGTCTAGTTTTAAAAAATGTATAGGTTTGCTAGGTCTCCCTAGGTGCCGGCAGAGCTAGGGTGCAAAAACTACAGCTAGGCACATTGCCAAAAAAGGGCCAGTTTTGACAGCGAAATTGAGGTGCGACCACGTTGCGTTTTGCGCTGTTTCCTGTCGCAGGCACTAGGCAGACCCAGGCAAGTGAGGTACCATTTTTCTCATAAGACTATGGGGAACGTGGGGTGGGTAGAAATTCGTTGATCCACACAGATTCCAGAACTTTCCACCACAGAAATGTGAGGAAAATGCGTTTTTTTCCCAATTGTTTGGTTTGCAAGGGATTCTGGGTAACAGAACCTGGTAGGAGGCAGTCGAATCACCCTATCCTGAATTCCCCTGGGTGTCTAGTTTTCAAAAATGTACAGGTTTGCTAGGTTTCCCTAGGTGCCGGCAGAGCTAGGGTGCAAAAACTACAGCTAGGCACTTTGCCAAAAAAAGGGCCAGTTTTGACTGCGAAATTGAGGTGCGACCACGTTGCGTTTTATGCTGTTTCCTGTCGCAGGCACTAGGCAGACCCAGGCAAATGAGGTACCATTTTTCTCATAAGACTATGGGGAACGTGGGGTGGGTAAAAATTCGTTGATCCACACAGATTCCAGAACTTTCCACCACAGAAATGTGAGGAAATTGCGTTTTTTTTCCAATTTTTTAGGTTTGCAAGGGATTCTGGGTAACAGAACCTGGTGGGAGGCAGTCGAGTCACCCCATCCTGAATTTCCCTGGGTGTCTAGTTTTCAAAAATGTATAGGTTTGCTAGGTTTCCCTATGTGCCGGAATAGCTAGGATGCAAAAACTACAGCTAGGCACTTTGCCAAAGAAGGGCCAGTTTTGACTGCGAAATTGAGGTGCGACCATGTTGCGTTTTGCGCCGTTTCCTGTCGCAGGCACTAGGCAGACCCAGGCAAGTGAGGTAGAATTTTATCCGGGAGACCTGGGGTAACGGTGGGGGGTGGAACTTTGTTGATCCACGCAGATTCCAGAACTTTCCACCACAGAAATGTGAGGAAAATGTGGTTTTTTTGATCAATTTTTTAGATTTGCAAGGGATTCTGGGTAACAGAACCTGGTGGGGGGCAGTTGAGTCACCCCATCCTAAATTCCCCTGGGTGTCTAGTTTTCAAAAATGTATAGGTTTGCTAGGTTTCCACAGGTGCCAGTAGAGCTAGGGTGCAAAAACTACAGCTAGGCACATTGCCAAAAAAAGGGCCAGTTTTGACTGCGAAATTGAGGTGCGACCACTTTGCGTTTTGCGCTGTTTCCTGTCGCAGGCATTAGGCAGACCCAGGCAAGTGAGGTGCCATTTTTCTCATAAGACTTTGGGGAACGCGGGGTGGGTAGAAATTCATTGATCCACACAGATTCCAGAACTTTCCACCACAGAAATTTGAGGAAAATGTGTTTTTTTTTTCAATTTTTTGGTTTGCAAGGGTTTCTGGGTAACAGAACCTGGTGGGAGGCAGTTGAGTCATCCTATCCTAAATTCCCCTGAGTGTCTAGTTTTAAAAAATGTATAGGTTTGCTAGGTCTCCCTAGGTGCCAGCAGAGCTAGGGTGCAAAAACTACAGCTAGGCACATTGCCAAAAAAGGGCCAGTTTTGACTGCAAAATTGAGGTGCGACCACGTTGCGTTTTGCGCTGTTTCCTGTCGCAGGCACTAGGCAGACCCAGGCAAGTGAGGTACCATTTTTCTCATACGACTTTGGGGGACGTGGGGTGGGTAGAAATTCGTTGATCCACACAGATTCCAGAACTTTCCACCACAGAAATGTGAGGAAAATGCGTTTTTTTCCCAATTGTTTGGTTTGCAAGGGATTCTGGGTAACAGAACCTGGTGGGAGGCAGTCGAATCACCCCATCCTGAATTCCCCTGGGTGTCTAGTTTTCAAAAATGTATAGGTTTGCTAGGTTTCCCTAGGTGCCGGCAGAGCTAGGGTGCAAAAACTACAGCTAGGCACTTTGCCAAAAAAGGGCCAGTTTTGATTGCGAAATTGAGGTGCGACCACGTTGCGTTTTGCGCTGTTTCCTGTCGCAGGCATTAGGCAGACCCAGGCAAGTGAGGTGCCATTTTTCTCATAAGACTTTGGGGAATGCCGGGTGGGTAGAAATTCGTTGATCCACACAGATTCCAGAACTTTCCACCACAAAAATTTGAGGAAAATTTGTTTTTTTTTTCAATTGGTTGGTTTGCAAGGGGTTCCGGGTAACAGAACCTGGTGGGAGGCAGTTGAGTCATCCTATCCCAAATTTCCCTGGGTGTCTAGTTTTAAAATATGTATAGGTTTGCTAGGTTTCCCTAGGTGCCGGCAGAGCTAGGGTGCAAAAACTACAGCTAGGCACTTTGCCAAAAAAAAGGGCCAGTTTTGACTGCGAAATTGAGGTGCGACCACTTTGCGTTTTGCGCTGTTTCCTGTCGCAGGCACTAGGCAGACCCAGGCAAGTGAGGTACCATTTTTCTCATACGACTTTGGGGAACGCGGGGTGGGTAGAAATTCGTTGATCCACACATATTCCAGAACTTTCCACCACAGAAATGAGAGGAAAATGTGTTTTTTCCCCAATTGTTTGGTTTGCAAGGGATTCTGGGTAACAGAACCTGGTGGGAGGCAGTCGAGTCACCCCATCCTGAATTCCCCTGGGTGTCTAGGTTTCAAAAATGTATAGGTTTGCTAGGTTTCCCTAGGAGCCGGCAGAGCTAGGGTGCAAAAACTACAGCTAGGCACTTTACCAAAAAAGGGCCAGTTTTGACTGCAAAATTGAGGTGCGACCACGTTGCGTTTTGCGCCGTTTCCTGTCGCAGGCACTAGGCAGGCCCAGGCAAGTGAGGTAGCATTTTTTTCGGGAGACCTGGGGTAACGCTGGGTGGGTGGATATTTGTTGATCCACGCAGATTCCAGAACTTTACACCACATGAATGTGAGGAAAATGCATTTTTTGTCAATTGTTTAGCTTTGCAAGGGATTCTGGGTAACAGCACCTGGTGGGAGGCAGTTGAGTCACCCCATCCTAAATTCCCCTGGGTGTCTAGTTTTTAAAAATGTATAGGTTTGCTAGGTTTCCCTAGGTGCCAGTAGAGCTAAGGTGCAAAAACTACAGCTATGCACTTTGCCAAAAAAGGGCCCGTTTTGACTGCGAAATTGAGGTGCGACCACGTTGCATTTTGCGCTGTTTCCTGTCGCAGGCACTAGGCAGACCCAGGCAAGTGAGCTAGAATTTTATTCGGGAGACCAGGGGTAACGGTGGGTGGGTGGAAATTTGTTGATCCACGCAGATTTCAGAACTTTCCACCACAGAAATGTGAGGAAAATGCATTTTGTTTTCAAATGTTTTAGGTTTGCAAGGGATTCTGGGTAACAGAACCTGGTGGGAGGCAGTCGAGTCACCCCATCCTGAATTCCCCTGGGTGTCTAGTTTTCAAACATGTGTAGTTTTGCTAGGTTTCCCTTGGTGCCGGTAGAGCTAGGGTGCAAAAACTACAGCTATGCACTTTGCCAAAAAAGGGCCCGTTTTGACTGCGAAATTGAGGTGCGACCACGTTGCGTTTTGCGCTGTTTCCTGTCGCAGGCACTAGGCAGACCCAGGCAAGTGAGGTAGAATTTTATTCGGGAGACATGGGGTAACGGTGGGTGGGTGGAAATTTGTTGATCCACGCAGATTTCAGAACTTTCCACCACAGAAATGTGAGGAAAATGCATTTTGTTTTCAAATGTTTTAGGTTTGCAAGGGATTCTGGGTAACAGAATATGGTGGGAGGCAGTCGAGTCACCCCATCCTAAATTCCTCTGGGTGTCTAGTTTTCAAAAATGTATAGTTTTGCTAGGTTTCCCTTGGTGCCGGTAGAGCTAGGGTGCAAAAACTACAGCTAGGCACTTTGCCAAAAAAAGGGCCAGTTTTGACTGCGAAATTGAGGTGCGACCACGTTGCGTTTTGCGCTGTTTCCTGTCGCAGGCACTAGGCAGACCCAGGAAAGTGAGGTACCATTTTTCTCATAAGACTTTGGGGAACGTGGGGTGGGTAGAAATTTGTTGATCCACACAGATTCCAGAACTTTCCACCACAGAAATGTGAGGAAATTGCGTTTTTTTCCAATGTTTTAGGTTTGCAAGGGATTCTGGGTAACAGAACCTGGTGGGAGGCAGTCGAGTCACCCCATCCTGAATTCCCCTGGATGTCTAGTTTTCAGAAATGTATATGTTTGCTAGGTTTCCCTATGTGCCGGAAGAGCTAGGGTGCAAAAACTACAGCTAGGCACTTTGCCAAAAAAGGGCCAGTTTTGACTGCGAAATTGAGGTGCGACCACGTTGCGTTTTGCGCCGTTTCCTGTCGCAGGCACTAGGCAGGCCCAGGCAAGTGCGGTAGCATTTTTCTGGGGAGACCTTGGGGAACGCTGGGTGGGTGGAAATTTGTTGATCCACGCAGATTCCAGAACTTTCCACCACAGAAATGTGAGGAAAATTTGTTTTTTTGTCAATTTTTTAGCTCTGCAAGGGATTCTGGGTAACAGAACCTGGTGGGCGGCAGTTGAGTCACCCCATCCTAAATTCCCCTGGGTGTCTAGTTTACAAAAATGTATAGGTTTGCTAGGTTTCCCTAGGTGCCAGTAGAGCTAGGGTGCAAAAACTACAGCTAGGCACTTTGCCAAAAAAAGGGCCAGTTTTGACTGCAAAATTGAGGTGCGGCCACTTTGTGTTTTGCGGTGTTTCCTGACGCAGGCACTATGCAGACCCAGGCAAGCGAGGTACCATTTTTCTCATAAGACTTTGGGGAACGCGGGGTGGGTAGAAATTCGTTGATCCACACAGTTCCATAACTTTCCACCACAGAAATTTGAGGAAAATTTGTTTTTTTTTTCAATTTTTTAGCTCTGCAAGGGATTCTGGGTAACAGAACCTGGTGGGCGGCAGTTGAGTCACCCCATCCTAAATTCCCCTGGGTGTCTAGTTTACAAAAATGTATAGGTTTGCTAGGTTTCCCTAGGTGCCGGCAGAGCTAGGGTGCAAAAACTACAGCTAGGCACATTGCCAAAAAAGGGCCAGTTTTGACTGCGAAATTGAGGTGCGACCACGTTGCGTTTTGCGCTGTTTCCTGTCGCAGGCACTTGGCAGACCCAGGCAAGTGAGGTACCATTTTTCTCATAAGACTTTGGGGAACGCGGGGTGGCTAGAACTTTGTTGATCCACACAGATTCCAGAACTTTCCACCACAGAAATGTGAGGAAAATGCGTGTTTTCCCAATTGTTTGGTTTGCAAGGGAATCTGGGTAACAGAACCTGGTGGGCGGCAGTTGAGTCACCCCATCCTAAATTCCCCTGGGTGTCTAGTTTACAAAAATGTATAGGTTTGCTAGGTTTCCCTAGGTGCCAGTAGAGCTAGGGTGCAAAAACTACAGCTAGGCACTTTGCCAAAAAAAGGGCCAGTTTTGACTGCAAAATTGAGGTGCGACCACTTTGTGTTTTGCGGTGTTTCCTGACGCAGGCACTAGGCAGACCCAGGCAAGTGAGGTACCATTTTTCTCATAAGACTTTGGGGAACGCGGGGTGGGTAGAAATTCGTTGATCCACACAGTTCCATAACATTCCACCACAGAAATTTGAGGAAAATTTGGGGGTTTTTTTCAATTTTTTAGCTCTGCAAGGGATTCTGGGTAACAGAACCTGGTGGGCGGCAGTTGAGTCACCCCATCCTAAATTCCCCTGGGTATCTAGTTTTCAAAAATGTATAAGTTTGCTAGGTTTCCCTAGGTGCCGGCAGAGCTAGGGTGCAAAAACTACAGCTAGGCACATTGCCAAAAAAGGGCCAGTTTGACTGCGAAATTGAGGTGCGACCACGTTGCGTTTTGCGCTGTTTCCTGTCGCAGGCACTTGGCAGACCCAGGCAAGTGAGGTACCATTTTTCTCATAAGACTTTGGGGAACGCGGGGTGGGTAAAAATTCGTTGATCCACACAGATTCCAGAACTTTCCACCACAGAAATGTGAGGAAAATGCGTGTTTTCCCAATTGTTTGGTTTGCAAGGGATTCTGGGTAACAGAACCTGGCGGGAGGCAGTTGAGTCATCCTATCCTAAATTCCCCTGGGTGTCTAGTTTTAAAAAATGTATAGGTTTGCAAGGTTTCCCTAGGTGTCGGCAGAGCTAGGGTGCAAAAACTACAGCTAGGCACATTGCCAAAAAAGGGCCAGTTTTGACTGCGAAATTGAGGTGCGACCACAATGCGTTTTGCGCTGTTTCCTGTCGCAGGCACTAGGCAGACCCAGGCAAGTGAGCTAGAATTTTATTCGGGAGACCTGGGGTAACGGTGGGTGGGTGGAAATTTGTTGATCCATTCAGATTCCAGAACTTTCCACCACAGAAATGTGAGGAAAATTTGTTTTTTTTGTCAATTTTTTAGCTCTGCAAGGGATTCTGGGTAACAGAACCTGGTGGGCGGCAGTTGAGTCACCCCATCCTAAATTCCCCTGGGTGTCTAGTTTTCAAAAATGTATAGGTTTGCTAGGTTTCCCTAGGTGCCAGTAGAGCTAGGGTGCAAAAACTACAGCTAGGCACTTTGCCAAAAAAAGGGCCAGTTTTGACTGCGAAATTGAGGTGCGACCACTTTGTGTTTTGCGGTGTTTCCTGACGCAGGCACTATGCAGACCCAGGCAAGCGAGGTACCATTTTTCTCATAAGACTTTGGGGAATGCGGGGTGGGTAGAAATTCGTTGATCCACACAGTTCCATAACTTTCCACCACAGAAATTTGAGGAAAATTTGTTTTGTTTTTCAGTTTTTTAGCTCTGCAAGGGATTCTGGGTAACAGAACCTGGTGGGCGGCAGTTGAGTCACCCCATCCTAAATTCCCCTGGGTGTCTAGTTTTCAAAAATGTATAGGTTTGCTAGGTTTCCCTAGGTGCCGGCAGAGCTAGGGTGCAAAAACTACAGCTAGGCACATTGCCAAAAAAGGGCCAGTTTTGACTGCGAAATTGAGGTGCGACCACGTTGCGTTTTGCGCTGTTTCCTGTCGCAGGCACTTGGCAGACCCAGGCAAGTGAGGTACCATTTTTCTCATAAGACTTTGGGGAACGCGGGGTGGGTAGAACTTTGTTGATCCACACAGATTCCAGAACTTTCCACCACAGAAATGTGAGGAAAATGCGTGTTTTCCCAATTGTTTGGTTTGCAAGGGAATCTGGGTAACAGAACCTGGTGGGAGGCAGTGGAGTCACCCCATCCTGTATTCCCCTGGGTGTCTAGTTTTCAAAAATGTATAGGTTTGCTAGGTTTCTCTAGGTGCCAGTAGAGCTAGGGTGCAAAACCTACAGCTAGGCACTTTGCCAAAAAAGGGCCAGTTTTGACTGCGAAATTGAGGTGCGACCAAGTTGCCTTTTGCGCTGTTTCCTGTCGCAGGCACTAGGCAGACCCAGGCAAGTGAGCTAGAATTTTATTCGGGAGACCTGGGGTAACGGTGGGTGTGTGGAAATTTGTTGATCCACGCAGATTTCAGAACTTTCCACCACAGAAATGTGAGGAAAATGCATTTTGTTTTCAAATGTTTTAGGTTTGCAAGGGATTCTGGGTAACAGAACCTGGTGGGAGGCAGTCGAGTCACCCCATCCTGAATTCCCCTGGGTGTCTAGTTTTCAAAAATGTATAGTTTTGCTAGGTTTCCCTTGGTGCCGGTAGAGCTAGGGTGCAAAAACTACAGCTATGCACTTTGCCAAAAAAGGGCCTGTTTTGACTGCGAAATTGAGGTGCGACCACGTTGCGTTTTGCGCAGTTTCCTGTCGCAGGCAGTAGGCAGACCCAGGCAAGTGAGGTAGGATTTTATTCGGGAGACATGGGGTAACGGTGGGTGGGTGGAAATTTGTTGATCCACGCAGATTTCAGAACTTTCCACCACAGAAATGTGAGGAAAATGCATTTTGTTTTCAAATGTTTTAGGTTTGCAAGGGATTCTGGGTAACAAAATATGGTGGGAGGCAGTCGAGTCACCCCATCCTAAATTCCTCTGGGTGTCTAGTTTTCAAAAATGTATAGTTTTGCTAGGTTTCCCTTGGTGCCAGTAGAGCTAGGGTGCAAAAACTACAGCTAGGCACTTTGCCAAAAAAAGGGCCAGTTTTGACTGCGAAATTGAGGTGCGACCACGTTGCATTTTGCGCTGTTTCCTGACGCAGGCACTAGGCAGACCCAGGCAAGTGAGGTACCATTTTTCTCATAAGACTTTGGGGAACGCGGGGTGGGTAGAAATTTGTTGATCCACACAGATTCCAGAACTTTCCACCACAGAAATGTGAGGAAATTGCTTTTGTTTTCCAATGTTTTAGGTTTGCAAGGGATTCTGGGTAACAGAACCTGGTGGGAGGCAGTCGAGTCACCCCATCCTGAATTCCCCTGGATGTCTAGTTTTCAAAAATGTATATGTTTGCTAGGTTTCCCTATGTGCCGGTAGAGCTAGGGTGCAAAAACTACAGCTAGGCACTTTGCCAAAAAAGGGCCAGTTTTGACTGCGAAATTGAGGTGCGACCACGTTGCGTTTTGCGCCGTTTCCTGTCACAGGCACTAGGCAGGCCCAGGCAAGTGCGGTAGCATTTTTTTTGGGAGACCTGGGGGAACGCTGGGTGGGTGGAAATTTGTTGATCCATGCAGATTCCAGAACTTTCCACCACAGAAATGTGAGGAAAATTTGTTTGTTTTTTTCAATTTTTTGGTTTGCAAGGGATTCCGGGTAACAGAACCTGGTGGGAGGCAGTTGAGTCATCCTATCCTAAATTCTCCTGGGTGTCTAGTTTTAAAAAATGTATAGGTTTGCTAGGTTTCCCTAGGTGCCGGCAGAGCTAGGGTGCAAAAACTACAGCTAGGCACATTGCCAAAAAAGGGCCAGTTTTGACTGCGAAATTGAGGTGCGACCACGTTGCGTTTTGCGCTGTTTCCTGTCGCAGGCACTTGGCAGACCCAGGCAAGTGAGGTACCATTTTTCTCATAAGACTTTGGGGAACGCGGGGTGGGTAAAAATTCGTTGATCCACACAGATTCCAGAACTTTCCACCACAGAAATGTGAGGAAAAAGCGTTTTTTCCCCAATTGTTTGGTTTGCAAGGGATTCTGGGTAACAGAACCTGGTGGGAGGCAGTCAAGTCACCCCACCCTGAAATTCCCTGGGTGTCTAGTTTCCAAAAATGTATAGGTTTGCTAGGTTTCCCTAGGTGCCGGCAGAGCTAGGGTGCAAACACTACAGCTAGGCACTTTGCCAAAAAAAGGGCCAGTTTTGACTGCGAAATTGTGGCACGACCACGTTGCGTTTTGCGCCATTTCCTGTCGCACGCACTAGGCAGGCCCAGGCAAGTGAGGTAGCGTTTTGTTTGGGAGACCTGGGGTAACGCTGGGTGGGTGGAAATTAGTTGATCCATGCAGATTCCAGAACTTTCCACCACAGAAATGTGAATAAAATGTGTTTTTTTTGTCAATTGTTTAGATTTGCAAGGGATTCTGGGTAACAGAACCTGGTGGGAGGCAGTTGAGTCACCCCATCCTGAATTCCCCTGGGTGTCTAGTTTTAAAAAATGTATAGGTTTGCTACATTTCCCTAGGTGCCGGCAGAGCTAGGGTGCAAAAACTACAGCTAGGCACTTTGCCATAAAAGGGTAAATTTTTAACTGCAAAATCGAGGTGTGACCACATTGCATTTTGCGCCGTTTCCTGTCGCAGGCACAAGGCCGACCCACACAAGTGATGTACCGTTTTTTATCGGGAGACTTAGGGTAATTCAGATTTGTAAATCAACTGTTATTACCTATTGAATTTTCATGCATTTCTCCATTCCCAATGAAAGACATTGTGTAAAAAAAACATAAAATTTGGAAAAATGACCAATAATTCTCATGCTAGTATGAGTATTCCCAATTTTGAAAATGTGCAAATATATACTGTTTCTAAACTCTATAATTTGTACCCAATTCAGAAATACATCGGTGTCTTTCATACCGATTTTTCCATGTATACATTTTCAAAGAATAAGTGCTCTATACCCGGTAAATAATAAAATACCATTGCAAGTTGCTGCTCAGTTTTTGGCTCTGGGTTCGTCGGGTTCCTGGTGAAACTACAAGTCCTATATATCCCCACAACCAGGAAGGTCAAACGGATGTAACGGTATACTGCTTTCAAAGAGCTGTCAAAATTACAAGAAGTTACAGGTGAAAACGTTGAGACAAAAGGCTGTTTTTTTCAAATAATTTTCAATTATTCCAATATTTAACTGTTAGTTTCTATAAAGAAACCTTCATGGATTTAGATAAATGACCCCTTTCCGGATTCAGCATTTTGTCTACTTTTCGAAAATGTATAGCTTTCCAGGATCCATTATTGCTTTCAAACTCATTTCTACCATTAACTGGAAGGAGGTTGAAAGCTCTAAAAATAGCAAAAATAGGCTATGTCCCAGAAAAATGCCAAAACTGTGTGAAAAATGTTGGTTCTATGACAAAAGACTGTTATTCCCTAAAAGCTGAGAAAATTAAGATTTCATCCCCACAAACCCTTTTTTGACAACATTTGCAGGGAAAAACCCAGAGGCTTTCAGTTGCAGCCCGTTTTTCCCAATTTTCTGAAAAAACCTAAAATTTTACTGTATTCTGCATAATTTTTGGGACCCCTTCAAGGGTATCCACAAACCCTGGGAACCGTTAGAATCCACATGATGTTGGCAGAAAAGGACGCAATTTTGGCGTGGATACCTTATGTGGTCAAAAAGTTACAGGGGCCTTAGCGCGCACTACCCCAAAGCGCGAAAAAAAGCACAGGAGGGGAATAGGCCTAGCAGCGAAGGGTTTAAAGGAAATCATCTGTTGCAAGAGCTAACAGATCTGGTCTCCAGCTGAAAAACAGGGGACAATGAGAACTGAGCCTGGAGGTGAAAGAGTTTATTTAGAAAGGGCTCCATATGGTCCACAAATTGTTGAAAATAGAAGGATGGAATCTCCAGTTGCTTGAATTGTGAAGATAACAAAAATGCCAATATGTGACTTAATTGAGCATCCCTGGTAGATGTTCTGCACAAACTGAGATCTTGTGACGGAATTCCCCAAAATTTTTGCCAGTTCCGCAACAGGCTTGGATTTTGTGCCCCCGAGGTGACTGATGTACCTTATTGCTGTGAGGGTGTCCTGAAGAGGAACGGAACACTTTACCTTGTGTTTACCTTGTGTTTTGTGAAGCTCTGGATTGCATCTCTAAACAGTTTATGTGCAATTTTAACTCCGGAAAATACCATTTGCCTCCAGCAGAGATCTGACCACACCGAGCGCCCCAGCCTGTCAGGCTTGCATCTGATTCTAATATAAGATCTGGGGCTGAAGCTAAAACTGTTCTGCTGTGCCAGGCAAATAAATGATCTATCCACCATTGAAGCTCTAGGCGAGACTTGTAATCTAAGTTTATGAGATTGGAGTAAGCTAAGCCTTGCGAAGATGGTGAATTTTGAGTCATTGCAGAGACCGATAGTGAAGAGGTCTTGGAAAGATGGCTTGTATGGAAGACGATAGGAAGCCCACAATCCTTGCCATCGACCTGGGAGAGGTGGAAGACTCCTGAAGAGTTTGGGCAATTTCTGATGTGATTGATTTTACTTTGGAAAAGGGAAGATGTAGAGTGACACTCTTCGAATTGATTAAGAACCCCAAGAATTCCATTTATTTTGCTGGAAGAAGGATAGATTTGTCCTTATTGATGAGAAAATCTAGACATTAAAGAAGAGAACTAGTAATCTGAATTTGAGACTGAAGAGACAGGAAATTTTGACCCATTCAAAGGATGTCGTCTAGATATATGATTAATCTGATACCTTGAGATTTGAGATGTGCAACTACTGGTTTCATAATTTTCTGCATGCACAAGATGCTGAGTATAGGTCAAATAGTAGGGAAGAAGACTGATACATTTTTCACTCCCACATGAATTGGAGACATTTTCTGAAGTGGTGGTTGACGGGGATTGTTAAATATGCATCCTGCACATCTAATCGCAACATCCAATCATTTTGTAATAGCGAGTCTCTAAGATGGATAATAGTTTCCATCTTGAAATGCTGATAAACAACAAACTGGTTGAAATCCCCTATGTTTATGGTAGGACTCATCTTTTTATTTTCTGTTGAACTAAGAACAACAAGCTAAGGAAGGCTAAGGGGTGAAGAAGAGTCTCTTGATTTGCCTGTTTGTGTAGGAGCAATACATTTTGTTTGAAAATATTAATGGAGCTGGAAGCGAATGTGCTTAAAGTTCTAGAGAATAACCTTGAACTGCATTTAACACACAAAGGTATGTTGTTATGGTATGCCATTTGTTGAGGAAAAATCTTAAGCTTCACCCTACAAAATAATGGCCAAAAGTGGAACTTACCTGCTAGGTTTTCACCTCTGAACTTCTTGGTCCACAACCATGGAAACCTTTGTCTTTTTGGAGGTAGAATTTTGGCCTGAAGTATTGGTAACTGTAGTAATTTGAGCCTCTGAAAGATGGATTTTTGAAGGGATGGCCAGCAAAGCGACTTTTGCCTCTGCCGGCCCTTGCAAAAAACCTGTTGAGAAAAGACCTTCTTTAAAGACTGTTGGGCCTTGTCAAGAGAAGAAGTGGCATATTCACTTAATTCTTTAATAAATGATTCTCTAAACAGTAAACCTTCTGCCTTGACCCTATGATCCATAGTTGCCAAATTTGCATTTTTGGGTCAAGGTTCAAGAGAAGTACCCTACTTCTCTCATAAGTAATGGCTGAATTGGCACTAACCAATATACAGAAGGCTCTTTGTGTCCACATGGACATTTCATCTGCATCAATTGAGGAATTATCCAATCTGCTTCACTCCACCAGGCCTAGTATTCAAGGGAGATCAACAACAGTATCCAGCAATTTGTCCTGGTAGGTGGATCAAGCTTTGCCTCCACCCTTTCATGGATCGTTGTCAAATTTGGAGAAAAAAGTAAACATATTAGGATTGATAGAGTGGGTTAAAGTTATATTGGAAGGTAACGATGGTCTGGGGCATTCTGATTTTAATTTAGCTCTTGTCTGTTTATCCAATCTAAGCAAAACCTACTGGAAATATGTTTGTCAACATGGTCAGAAGGAAGCCATTCCATATAATTAGGGTGATGAATTAACTTAGAATCAAACCTGGACTGACCTTCTGAGTAAAAAATTGTTTTTGAATCAAAAGGATCACTTTGAGAAGAATCAATCAATCAATGAGGAGGTTTATAAAGCGTGCTACTCACCCGAGAAGGTCTCAAGGCACTGGGGAGGAGGGTGGGAGGGGTGTAGCTCTGAGTCAATCAAAAAGCCAGGTCTTGAGGTTCTTCCTGAAGGTGTGGAGGGTGGGAGAGCGCCTGATGTTCACAGGGAGCTCATTCCAGGCTTTGTCTGCGACATAGGAGAAAGATCTTCCTCCGGCTCTGGTTCTGCAGTTGTGGGGGGTCTCTGCAAGGGTGAGGTCTGCAGAGCGAAGGTTCCTCTTGGGTATGTGAAAGGAGACTCTCTTGTTGAGGTATTTGGGTCCGATGTTGTGGAGGGATGTGAATGCGTGGGTGAGCAGTTTGAAGATAACTCTTTCCTCGACGGGTGGCCAGTGGAGGTCACGTAGGTGTTGGATCATGTGTTCATGACGTGGAGTTTCGAGGACCGCTGCGGCGTTCTGGATGGTCTGTAGCCTGTGTAGGAAAGTTCTGTTGATTCCGGTGTAGAGGGCATTGCCGTAGTCCAATCTGCTGGTTACAAGTGCGTGGGTGATGTTTTTTCTGCATTCTGGTGGTATCCATTTAAAGGTCTTGTGGAGGATCCGAAGGCAGTTGAACATGGGGGAGGCGATGAAGTTGTTCTGGCGGGTCATGTTGAGGGAGGAGTCGGGGATGATGCCGCTGTTCCGTGCGTGGTCTGTTGGGGTGGGCAGACTCCCGGGGGCAGAAGGCCAAAAGGTGTTGTCCCAAGCGGAGGTGGAGGGTCCGAGGATGAGGACCTCGGTCTGGTGAACAGCCTTTACGACGCGGCTGTTACACCGCAGTGCCGTTACAATGCGGTTTTTTCAACGCAAGTCGTTACCACGACTTGCGCTGGAGGGCGCTGCAGGACAAGGAATTTTTTAATTTACTATCCAACACCTTCCCTACTGTACGTAGGCTGGTGTTGGAATAGTAAATAAAAAAATTCCTAAGTCCGCACCCCCTCCAACGCAAGTCGTGGTAACGACTTGCGTTGAAAAAACCGCGTTGTAACGGCACGTGTTGTAAAAGTACGCGTCGTAATGCCGTACATCCCCTCGGTCTTCTCCAAGTTGAGCTTCAGGCACCTGCTTTTCATCCAGACGGCTACGTCTCTCATTCCTTCCTGGAATCAGAATCTGGTTTCTTCAGGGTTCTTCGTGAGGGAGAGGATGAGCTGGGTGTCATCGGCGTGGGATACTAGCTGAGCCCGAGTTGTCTGACGATGGCGGCGAAGGGGGCCATGTAGATGTTGAAGAGTTTGGGGCTGAGTGATGATCCTTGGGGAACTCCGCAGTTGATCTGTGTGGGTTCAGAGAGCAAAATCTGGACTGGGAGGCGTCTTGGATGGAGTTTTCTTTGATGAAGCCGGGCAGCTGGGTGTTCACGAAGAGAGGCAGATTTTCTGTCTTTTTCTTTTGGACCCAGCCAAAATTCGGAATCCACCACATACTCATTATCATCATTAGAGTCTGGATAAAAAGAATCCTTATCATTATACAGAATATCTTAAATAATACTCTTTTTATTTTTAGTTGTGTTACACAGTAACCCCTCCTTAGTTGGAGGCCTTGGAGGAATGTCGTCCTCAATCACCTATGAGGAAAGCTCACCAATGAATAGTGCATGCTTTAAGTTTTTAATAGGCATCTCTTCCTCTTTCGAAGCTAAAGAGTCTTTTGTAACCAAAGATGCCTTTATTGTGACAGCCTTACGCTTTTTGCCTTCTCCAGCAGACTGGACCATATTTATGACATAATATTAGCCACAGTATTTTCAATATTCATTGTCATTTTGGAAATAGAAGAGGAAACAGCCAGTTCCACAGAAGGTTGGAGAAACCTGTTTAAGCTACTGCAAAACTCCTCACAATCATCATCATTTAAAAAAAATATGGCCTTGTTACCTAATTCCATGACAGAAAGAATTATCTGTTGTAAAATATGGTAGTAATAATCTGGGCACCTGAGGGTTAATCTGTGAAAGACAGTAAAAATGCTCCTCCTATTCAGATAAAAAGATGTCCCCTATATTGAAGAAGTAGGAGGGAAGGCGAGGAGATTCTGAGTCAAGCCACGCCCCAAGCATCACCCAAAGCACTGACGTAGGACAAATACCAACCAGAGCAGAGCAATATAGAAAACAAGCATTGGCATAGCCATTAGGTCTCGCCTTTGGAAACGTGTAAGTGTTTAGCAAGAGCTATTGGCTTCGCCAATGTATTTTAGCTATGCTGTAAAGCAGCATGTGTGTTCATGTTTTTGTTTAGTCGGTGATATGTGACTGTAAGTGTGTTTGAGGTCTTGTGTTTATCAACCGATCTCCATACCTAGTCTGTTTGTGTTGTGGTGAGTTGATGTAATTTTGCCTTCTCCTGCCACATAATTTACTTAGCCGCGCCGTATAATTCCAGTGGCCCTGGTCTTTCTAAACATTTCGTTA
Organism: Lissotriton helveticus; assembly: GCF_964261635.1. NCBI lineage: Eukaryota > Metazoa > Chordata > Amphibia > Caudata > Salamandridae > Lissotriton > Lissotriton helveticus. The sequence continues at coordinate 216,853,538 of NC_136062.1, read as the reverse complement.
AGTGAGTATATATAAGGTATAAGCAGGAGTACAAAGGGAACAGAACATTGGGTCATAATTAACATACAGATAGCAGGAGAGAGTAATGGCAATTATTACAAACAGAACCATCAATATTTTTCAACCCCAGGCAGAAAGCAAATCCTAGAACCATCTAGTCCAATTCTATGTAAAAACATTTTCAATAGACTTTTCCAGTGTTCCTTTTATGAGGGCTAAACTATCAATTAATATACTCAAGGAAAGGGCAAAGTAACATTTGTAAACTGCTCAGAAGAAGGTATCTATTGCAGAATAAACATTATTCCAATTGCAAATATTAAAGCAGTCAGACATATTATTACAAAAACAATCCTGGCTGCAGGGGACCAGGAGGACCAAACAGGACCATAGGAATTAGCCGCAAAGGACTCCTGCTCCTCCTCAAAAATGGGATAACCGAAAGGGTACATTACTAACAAAAAGAAGTCCTTGGGAAATTGAAGCCGCTGTACACCCAGCCAGAGGGGAGTCTTCTCCCTGTGTCTGTTTGGGTCTCAGAGGTAGCTTCTTGTTTTTCCCACGGTGGAGCTGTACAACTCGCAACTCAGGAAAACAATCATGGCTCAGTTTGAGAAGAAAAAGTCTTTCCTTCCGGATAAGGCATTCCCCTTCCGGGGCAAATACCCTCAACTATCCTGTCCAGTGTCTCATGCAGTGCACCAGTTTTCTTCACTTGAATATAACAGACACCAAGGGCACAGCGCCTGTACCCTAAGCTCAAGTCCTTCCCTAACTCCTTTATTGATCCGCTGGTGCACTGCTCTTTTGTTGGGGCCACAGATTGACCCAGTATGCCCAGGTATCTCTTGATAAACAAACAGAGGTGTAAACTTTCATTCACTTTGAGACCAGGATTCAGGGGTGTGATGCTGAAGTACCTTAAGTGACCCTTATTTCAAAGGGGGTCACCTCAAGCAAAAGCCTCCTTGTCGTTCTGGTTGATCTGTAACTCTCTCAGCTGGGCATCAAAAACTGGATCCACAACTTCTCTTTTCTGATTTGTGACCTCGTCTTTTGCCCAAGACAGTGGCAGGGGTACACACTTCACATTCCAGTGTTTCCGGCCATCTACCTTCACTGAGGTCCTAGTTGCCAGCAACGCCTGTGCTGGTTACCTTCACCTTGGCTTCAAGCTGGACTGGTGCTGACTCAGCAGGCTGGATCTAATATCTGGGCCCCTCTAGCAATGGTTGTAAGGCCAATATCTATTGATGGACAGAACAAAAGGTCTTATGACAAGGCATACAAATAATCTATCAACAGAGAGGATAGTCTCAGAATACTTCCTAGTCTTGGGGCGCCCCATATATTAGCAAGGCACCTAAGAACCACTTCTTCTATCTGAGAGTAAAGAAAATGAACCTATTACACTATTTGAAGCAGCTAAGGAAGTCTGTGTTCATTTACTAAATTCTGAGGAAAAAAGAAAAGCAATAAAGACATACTCTAAATCCTTAGATCTGTGTATTCCTATATTAGTCATCTGAAAAACAAAAAGAAAGGGAATTCTTAAAATAAGCATTCTTTTGTGCTTCTTGTCTGAACAAGCTTGTGTTTCATAAGTCATAACCTTTCAGTACTTGTACAGTACTGCAGACATTTCTAAAATGATTTTTCTTTCATAAAGACACCTACATTGTACGCTTAGGACCATGCTCTCATATTATAGGCGCAGCAGAAGAAACCTAAAACTGCTAATTTAAGAGGGATTCTTATTACATAAAGAACTAAAAAAAACTTCAAAATAGTGGGTACATACATTTTTCCAACAGAACACGTTGTGACAAACAAACTCCTTGAAAACAATATTTTCTTTTCCAAAATGTTTGCTGAAGATCACATGGGCGCCTTTCCTGCATTCTACTTTTCACAATCCAAACTATGCAACATCAGCTCTAGTAAGGGCTGTCAGCTTGTTTACACAAACTAGCTAATAAAAGACTAACAATGCCCTTGCAAAACTATATATAACATGAGAATTACATATTGTTCCCCTTAAAGGGTAAATAAGGGAACAGCAGCCTAGACTACTCATCCTTTCATAATTTCATCAGACAGGATGGGCAGTAACATAGCATATTTTTTTACTCTTTTTTTTAATGCTAAAAAATTCAAAACAGTATTACTGAATAGCCAATTAAATGTCCCATGGTCATTTCCTAGAAAGCTTAGAAAGGCTCAAAAGAGAGGTAGAAAAAGAGAGAGAAAACATAAATTTGCTTACCCTTAATTTGCAGAGGAGATAACCTCCTTCCCCAATTTAGACAGTAGGAAACCTGAAACCGGTTTACCTTCTGTCGACACTAACTAACCCTATTTGTGGCAACTGGGCACAAACAAACTTGTAGGAGGTAAATAGCACATTGAGCTAGCTAGAAAACATTAATAACCAACCACCAATTCCTTTAGCAATTGTACTAGTGTAACATGAGGACAAATTATTGCAAACTGAATTCCATTGCCTCCTTATTGTAGCCCTTACACAGTAATATTTAAGCTAAAACCATTATTTTTAAATACCTGGCAGAGCTATGCTCTAATCAGGACCCACATACACCGCTATCTTTCCCTCTGTTCATATGACTGTGCAAAAACTTGCTTTTGCCAAAAATAGTAAGCAAAGCTTCTCTTTCTCACCCTGCGCTGTAATCTCGTCTTTCAGAATTTTTCAGAGGTGGAAGTGTCAAAGCAAACTTTGCTCTTAGCCCCGCTAGGTTGCTAAATGCAGAACTCGACCTCTAACCCTTATCTGCTGTCCTATTTTGTGCAAGGCTTTTCCATGTGGTTTTTCCAATTCAGAGTAACTCTGGAGACTGACAGCTGAAAGACAGTCCTGTTCCGTTACTGTTTGAGAATAATTTAAAGGAAGGATAATAACTTCTGCTGGTTTCTTATACCTATTTTCATTTGTGAGCACTGTGTGGTGTGCTTTTCTAGCAGTATAGAGATCAGCTGTTTGTTCTATACTTACATGTGTGTATTACTGATGCCTGAGATCAAATTGAAATCTTCCGTAAGTGGCAGAACTGCTTTTAAAAAGTACATTTTGCCCAAATTCGACTTTGGTGGTAAGGGCAGTAAAAAATAGATAACCTTCAATTTTTTGGCATATTAGGGACCCCCAGGGTGTCCTCGAGTTGTCCCAGAGATGGGGGATCAGAAATATATAAGGTACACCCTTATAAAAATTAGTTTTGTGCACCTGGGTAAAGTGACATTTCACATTTTATTCCCCACCTTGTGGTTAAAATACTGCTAAAATTCTAACTTTGATGCTAGGAATCATATATTATTTACAGTTTAGATATTATAAGGATCAAAAACAATTTTTAGTGCAATTATTTTTAACAAAAAAAGTCCTCATATAGTCAATTTTTCTTTGTAATAATGATCACCAACCCTTTTGATGGTTCCACATATGAAAAGCAAGCCTCAATCCTTTCTTATCACCTTTAAATGTATTCATTTATATCACTAAGTACAAAAGCCTGACTCAAACATGAAAAGTCTAGGTCACTTTTAAAGGACAGTAAATATTTAACATCAGAACCACGGATGTGCTTCTTAAAAAGGCAATAAGAAAGAAAATCCCTACTTTTAATCTTTTTCTCTGTTATCCAAAATAATGAAACTGTGTTTTCTAACTTTTAAAATCAGCAGTCTTTAATGCCCGTCTTTATACCGTGTTTGCACTAACTTAAGATCTAGTTGACTCAGCAGGTTCCTTGTGACTTGGGACCAAGAATAGCCATGTGTTATTGACTCAGCTGTGCTCTTGACCAGCAGGCGCCAACATCTCACGCCTTTCAAGCCAGCACAAATCTATTGTTCTGTAATGTGGTGTTTATTTCAGCAACAATCAATTCACTCAAATGATGTGAATTCCTTTTTAACGTTAATATATAAGGATAAATGCCGTAACATTTTGTATGTTAGTCCTAGTTATTGTAAAGCACACAATTTCGTTGTTTTCTTCTTTTCTATGAGGCCTATTTTTTTCCTATTGAATGTGAATTCTAATTGTATATTTAGCATTCTGGCAATTTGCACACATGTATGGTTTCTTACTTTTTCAATTTTAATAGTAGCGTGCAGCCAAGAGACAGCCCACAGACTGTACTGAAAAATACTAATTGTAAGTCATATTTACAAGAAAAGCTCTCAAGAGTAGTCCAAAAGACCGCACAAAAACAGCCCAAAGACTGTTCCATGTTCAAGAAGCTAAAATACACCAAATTTGCCAATTTTGGCTGGCAGAGCACTCAAAAAGTGCTCAGCATATCACCACTCATGAATGCTACTAAGTGCACGGACCAGGATAATTTTTATGTGCATATTTAGTTCCATGGGGTACTTAGTCACCATGGAAGAAATATCTTTTTTAATATACCTAAACCTATTTAGGTATCCCCCCGAGGGGAACCGGCTGAGTTTGTTCAAGATTCACATTGGTAGCTCCAAGAAAGCAGCACATTCTTCGATGTGCGCTTGAAACAGGCATGCCAAGAATATTGCAGCATATACAATATTATTCGCCAAGTGGCACTTAACTCAATGTATGCCGTTCAAGTTAGAGAAAGTTAGAGAAAAATCTCCTCATTACCTGCCTACATAAATTGCAATTTACATATATCCAGACAAATCAAGTAAATCACATTTTTGGCCAAACAAGTGAACAAATGTCGACGACTTTACCAAGCACAAATCTCCAGCCTCTCACTGCCAAGTTCTGAGTGACCTAACGGTCGTTTTAGAATACTCATGCCAAAGAAGTTCTCAGACAGGAGCGGCAAACACTTGGAGGATCAAATCAGAGAGACCCAAAATATACTGGGCTGCAGCCACAAAGAATCTCCATGCGCAGGGTACCTCCTCAGTAGGTTCCTATCCTTTCCTCCTTAGTAGATTCCTGTCTTCCTTCAAGACCACTCCCTTGGATAGCCGCTTCTCCAATGAGGTCCGCGTTTGGGTGCCATTTGAAGAAATAGAAACCTTCTAAGGCAGTGGTTCCCAAACTTTTTTGACCCCTGGCTCCCTGGGCCTGTTGGCTGTTGGCCACGGCTCCCCATCATGTTAATTTTTTTTGTGGGTGGGGGAGGGGGATGTAAGCCCAGCCTTGCGGGTACTTCTATTTTCCTCCCTGAAATTATTTGAGATGAAGCCGAGGAAGGTATTCTAATCATGTAGTCTGAGAAAGTGTGTCAATGGCAAGCTTTGATGTGTGTGACTGGTCATGGTAGGACCTTTAGGTCAGTACTTCCATTTAGTCATTTCACTCACAAATGAGTTTTGAAAAATGATTGCTTTAACACCAGACTTTGCATGTATGCCTGCTTGTGCACTGGTGCTCTGACACTAACATATGTTGCTTTATGCAACAAACTACATTGTTTGTATAGATGGGGAAATGTGGCATTCTGGCTGCATAGTGTTATTGTGCTGTTTGCATGAGGAAGCATGTGAAATTCTGGAAGCATGGAATGGAGTGGTGGGAATCACAAAACTAGGCTGATATGGCTTATGGCACTTGATTCTCATTCTCTCCCTCTCTCTTTCTCTCTCTCTCTCTCGCTCTCTCTCTCCCCCTCTCTCTCTCTCTCTTCTAGCAGGGAAGGAAAAGCAAACCACTTCACTGGTAGAGATGCACCTGGTATTTACAACACTTAAAAACACACACACACATGTTATTTAATCTCAAAGCTTCATAGAATTCTTCACTCACAAAAACACAGGTCAAGAGTGTGCTGCTGTACACTAAAGGTTTCTTTAAAGGCAGGGTCTATTCGCCAGACACACTGTTCAGTCTCCAGCTCTACCATAGCCGCTTCACTGTGTTCCCAACATGTAATCAACACTTCTGTAAAGGCTTCCACTTGTGGCGTCTGCGTCTTCCGTGCTCTCCTTGTAAAGCCCCTCCTGTCAGTCCCTCTCTCCACCCAGGCTTCTTACTCCTCCGTCTCGGCCTGCTCTTTTAGCCCCGGCTTGCCAGGTTCAGCCCAGGTCTCTCGACAGACTCTGCCACTGGAGCTTTATTTCCAAACACAAGGAATGTGACACTGGCACAAGCCCCTCGACAGTATTTCCCTGTTTGTGTGTAGACGTGCATTACTAGTATGGATCGCAGACTTTATCTACAAATACATTTGTATTTTTTTTAATCGATTTTTGTATTTCATGGCATATCCGCACCTTCCATACACCATACTGTCTGGGACTATTGAGACACCGGGATTAACAAATGAGTTTGGTTCCCTAACTGTGCGTTTGGTGCGCGGCGCCCCAGGCTAGTTTTTACGGCGCACTGGGGTGCCGCGTTGCACAGATTGGGAATCACTGTTCTAAGGGGTTCACTGATAAACCAACAAAGAAGAGATTGGCACAGAAACTGTAATATGAAAATAACATTTTTAATAACCTCACGTGAGGGAGTCTGTGTCATACAGTACCCTCAGGCCACTGTAGGAGACAGTCTAAGGATTACAGAGAACAGGGGCCTTATATATGCATTTGTGACATAGTCAGCATAAAACCAAGGGGAGGTCCTGGCACATACAAGCATGGTTATTGACTAATATGGGTATACAAAATGTGCTTGCTCAACAAAGTGGGAGGAGAGACTAAACTGAACACATCAGTAAGAATAGCCTTTCAGTTGTACACTAGGAGCAGGTGCATTCTACCAGCTAGGCCTTTCTGAGCATGTGCAAGGTTCTGGAAGAGGGAGAAAGCACATGGCTAACTAAAATGGCTGCCAAGAACAAAATGGCTTTTAGCTCATGCTAACAGCGATTTCTGCAATCTTTAACACTCAGTCACCTCTAACATGAGAATGACTCCCCCCAGCCCTTCTGCCTTTAGAGACGCTGCCACTGCCCCGGTTCCACTGTGCTTTTTGCAGCACTGGCTTATCGTGAGTTTCTCAGGCGTCATCATAGCAGCACTACTTCCACTAGGCTTGTGAAGGCCAGTCTGCGCGTGTCCCCTGCTAGCACCAGACTCAAGCAGACAGTCTGCGCTCGGATGGTTCAGTGCCAATCACGTGACGTCACATACTTCTGTATGTGGAAATAATAGCAGTGGAATCGCCTGAAATCTTAAAAGACTTCTCGGGTCAAAAGTCAGGGAAAAAACTAATTTTTCGTGAAAAGAATTGCGGATTCATGCACAGTCTTTTCTCATTTGAGAAGGGATGTATCGTGTTTCACAGGCCTTGAGCCAGGGAAAGGCGATGCCCGCCCCTTGGAAAGGGCAAGGCTTCTGTTGAACAGCAGAACACACACTGCCATGTTTACATACAACATGTGCCGATCACACAAGCGTACACGGTGCCCCGAGTTCAGAGAACACACATGTATACATACAGTGTGAGCTCAACACACATGTGCGTGCTGCAGAGTGCAGAGAACCTATTTGTATACAAACTGGATTTAAAGTGATAAATTGAAATAATGGCACAGCTGAGTTCCGAGCAGAGCACTGGAAAGGCAGACCATCTGTGCTGTAAAGAGCTTGTGACTTGGCTCTGCCATTACGTGAGGAGGAGTTACACAAAAAACAGTCAGGGGTGGTAACAAAGAAGCACATTTCCCAATCAGAAGCTAGTAAACAAGCTGAAACCACACCCTCCTACGTCATCCGAAACAAAGATGGCGTCGGACTGTCCAGATGAGCCGTCCTAAAAGTGGACAAGGCGGAAACCCAAAAGCACAATTTCCAATCATGTGCCCTTGTTTAACATAAACGATGACGCGTGCCAATTGGATACAAGAGCAGGGATTTAGGGGCCAGATGTAGGTAGAACTTATTTACCGATTCTTAATTACCGAATTTTACCGATTCGGTAATTAAGAATCTGTAAATAAGAAGGGGGGGTATGTAGGAACATCCAGATGTTCCATTTACTGAATCGGTAAATATCACTATTTAACGATTCGGTAAATACCGACCGGTAATGCTCCATTCATTCCTATGGGCTTTGAAGCCCATAGGAATGAATGGGTCATTACCGGTCGGTATTTACCGAATCGGTAAATACCGATTTTGACAAGGGTGCAGGGGGTGTCACTTTGACACCCTCTAGCACCCCCAAAAAAGGTTTGGGGGCCATGTGGCAGGCATACCTGCCTTAAGGGCAGGTCTGCCTGTCATATGGCACAGGTGTGCATGCACACATGTGCATGCACACCTGAATCAGTATTTTACCATCAAATTGAATTTGATGGTAAAATACCGAATTTGTAGGGCTTGTGGGACTCAGAAGAGTCCCACCTACATCTCAATTTTACCGATTCTGTAAAAATACCGGTCGGTAAATTTACCGACCGGTATATTTACCGAATCGGTAAAATTACCGAAATGCCCTTTTGCAATCCCCCTACATGTCGAAAGCCAAATACCGGTCGGTAACGGCCGAATTCGGCCGTTACCGACCGGTATTTGGCTACCTACATCTGGGCCAAAGTCCCTTCACAATCTGTATTGATACCAAAAGGCCCTTGCATGGCGAGAGCAGCGCATGCACGCTGCTAATGCCAGACGAGACCTAAAAAGGCTGCTGGGAAGACGACAAAGTTGAAAAGTGCTCCAGCAAGGAGCTCTTCACCACCTGAATAACTGTGGAATGTGTCAGCAATCCGCTCAACGTTGCCGCCTGCAACGTTGAGGACTACAAGTAAGTGAGCACTGTCAGCGGTAAAACACAGCAGGGAAACTCCTCACACACATGCTGCACTATTAGCAGAAATGTAAGCAATAAGGGAAGAAGACAGAATAATAACAAAGGGCCAATAAAAAAAGTGTTACCAAAAGTTAAATAACTAATGCATATACGGAATTATGAAGAGAAATTATACTTTATTTAACAGCGAACAGCAAACAAAAGAGGACTGTTTGTAGTCAAGATTGGTATTATAGAGGTTCTATGTCCTGATTGGCTAATGTTAGATACTACTGTTTTGCTCCCATTGGCTTTCTGCTGCTTAGCCTGATGGGACTTGTAGTTTATATAGTGTTCTTGACTGTTGCTGTTTAATTTAAGGCAACATTAGAAAGCATAATATGACCCTCTGGTCTTGCCTTAAAACTTACTATTCAGAGCAAATCTGTATTGGATAGTATTCCAAAGTAGGCCAAAATTGCACAGTGCGCTGCCTTACTTTGTGTCTAGGGGGCATTCCATGGGTGGTGCATGGGTGTTCCCATTCAAGCAACCTTGGGTTTTGACAGGGATGGCTGGCACGCAGATGCTCCGGTGTCAGCTAAGTGGTGGGTGGGTGGGTGCGTGCATGCAGGCAAGGCGAGCGACAAATAAGAAAAAATAAAGGCACTTACCTTACCTGCTGCACATCCAACGTCCTCCGCAGTACCTCTTCTATCGGCTCTATGGGCTCCAGCCTCCGGGCGCTACTCTCACCAGCAAGAGAGCAGAACCAGTATTAGATGTAGCGTACTGGCTGGACGCTCCTTCAGGCCCTTTAAGCCTGTGCTTGATCTCCACCCAGCTGTCTAAGACAGCTGAGTGGAAGTGCGCATGTCACTTTGGCCGTCTCAAAAGAGCTGGCTAGGGGGCGTGGCAAGATGGCGACGGAGTGAGACGTGAATCTGAGTCCCTCTGGCGCCGCTTTCATTAGCTTTGTTTAAGCAGCTTCCTGGGGCGCGCTTTTGCCCGTGCTCCGGCCCCCCTAAGTTCCGAGGTGGTGGTGAGACGACCCCGGGGATTTGCCGAGCCACTGCGGAGCTGAATCGGGTCGGACTCGGGACCGGGGCGTGACCCGGGTACGGCCTGCACATCCACGGGGCCGAGCAGCGGCGGAATCGGCTGCCGCGGCCGCTGAGAGGGCAACACACTGTGGCAGGTGGAGCGGCGGAGGCTGGGTGACTTTCGGAGCAGGGGGCTCCTGGTTGGCACCCGGAGTATCGCACCGGCCCTCGAGTTTTGCGACCCGCTGGGCGCTTCACTAGTCGGGCGTCCCTGGTTACCTGAGGCTGAGGCTTGGGGCCTGCGGGCCTGACTGCTCGAGGGGCCCAGTCCGGCGCGGCGATCTTCAACCGAGAGCCTGGTGCGACTGTGAGGCATACAGTCGGCTCGCGAGGAGGCTTAGCAAGGAGTGCACAGCCTCCCCGCACTTGCGGAGGACCTGAGCGGGCCCTTCAGAGTGACGCGCCTGCTGCCTGTGCCGCGAGAACGGGGAGTGGAGCGGCCCCTCGGCGCAGGTCTGGAGGCGTTGAATCAGGCTCCCCTGGCTGCTTCTTCATGACGGGCTGGCAGTGGAGCATCGGACGGAGGTGGTGAGCCCGGCGGCCCTGCCGACGGAGGGTGCTGACGGCCTTCCCTGCGCCTGCTGCCGGAAGGGGCCCCACGTTGCCACCGGGGTCGTCAAGGAGAGAGGCCCCCGGGATTAGGTTCTGGGTGTCCCCTTTTGCGCCCTTCCCTGGGCATGAACCGGAGTGGAGTGACCGGGTGCCCTACCGGAGTCCAGATAGCATTGCACCCGGCAGGGCTCGGCCCTTGTGGGAGCGGCGGCAAGACCAGCACAGGACTGCATCCCCAGACGCTCCAGTGATACACGGGGCCAGTATTGAAGTAGCATACCCGCACAGGCCAGTCTCGTGGAGCACCCACACTAAGGGCGGAGGGGACCTGGACTTGTCCTCTAGACTGCATGTACCGACCTGGCACCATGACCACCAGACCCCACAAGGATAAACCGGGTAAGGAGGGGCAATCGAAGGCTACCCAGCCGACTACGCCACCGGGAACCAGCAAATCCCCCCTGAAGGGAGATGACGAGGCGCCCGCCACCAAGGCTTTTATGGTGGAACTGTTCAATGCTATAAAAGAAGACATCTCGGAACTCCGCTCCCAGCTTGCGTCAGATCTGCGCGAGGTGCGGTGAGAAGTGGACAGCATTGGGGAACGGGTTGCGACCCTCGAAGAACATGACTTGGGCCTGGCTGACGACGTGCACCATCTCCAGCAGGATGTTCTTTGGCTCACGGAGCAGAATCTGGATCTCCAGGCCCACGCCGAAGATTTAGAAAATAGGTCTCGCCGGAACAACATCAGGATCCGAGCAGTGCCCTGGGACGGAGAGGCCGGAGATCTGAGGGGCTACGTGGAGGCTCTATTCTTGCAGATCTTGGATGAGGAGGATATCCATGAAATTCGGATGGATATTGTCCACCGTGTGGGTCTCCCAAGGGGCTCTGGGGCACAGCCTCCTGACATTCTGGTCTGTGTCCACAACTTCCAACTGAAGGAGCGTATTCTCAGGAAAGCGAGAGGGATTAATCCGCTGCTCTTCCGGGACCATCGCCCCCAGTTATTCCAGGATCTGGTGGCCTCGACTCTGCAAAAGAGACGTGAGTTTCAGCCAGTAACTGCATATTTACGTGACCAGAATGTGGCCTATTCCTGGGGTCACCCCTTTCGCCTTATCTTCCGATGGCAGAACAGGCTGGTCCAGGTCCGCTCTTTGCAGGCAGCTAGAGAGCTCCTTGGCCTGTCTGACACCGTGCCGGCCCCCGAGGAGCAAGGCCCCCCGCCGAGACGACGGTGGCGCTCTTTGTCATGGCAGCGGGTGGGTCCACCTGCTGCGGCACGACAGCCGGACCCCGCTAACAGCATACACGAGAGGGGGGCAGCAGTGGCCTCCGTAGCCCGGGTGACGGAGGCTTCATCGAGGGACAGCTCCTCAGCAGCATGAGCCCCAGGAAGACGGAATGGAAGCGTCGGAGGGGCACACCCCTACAAGGTACCGAGGGCACTCCATGTTTGGTCTACGGAACCACCCCGGCCCCAAGAACTGGTGGGATTCTTACTTTGACTAGGACCCTCACCTCTGGGTGGCCTTTACAGGGCCAATTGTCGTAGGCCTCTTCACCGCCCTGTTTTCTATGACCTGTTCGTACTTGACCTTTTGGGAGGTTGGGGGGGAGGGTGGGGAGAAGGGGAGGGCGGTGGGGTGGGTCTGGGAGGGTAGTGGTGGTAGCTGGGGTTGGTCAGCGGGGGAAGCTTTTTGGCTGCGTGGCGAGATGTTTGGAGAGCTTGAGAGACTGGGAAGCAAACTGGTGGTAGAGGTTGTTTTTGATGAGTGGAGGACCGTCCCGGGGGGGGGGGCACTGATCTGGAGGATTCACCCTGTCGGGGGTACGGGGGATGTGTCGGGTCTGCTTGGCCGGTGGTGGTGTGAGTTATCTGACCTGGATCCAAGTACAGAGCGAGGCCGATTACACACTGCGTGATGCCGCTTACCCTTGGATCATGGAACGTTAAAGGCTTGAACCCCCCTCAGAAATGCCAGAAGGTCTGGAAATATATACTTGACCATCAGCTAGATGTGGTGGGTCTCCAGGAGACTCACCTGACCAGAGCGGACGAGTCCCGCCTTAAACACAAGAAATTTCCCCTTATTTATAGGTCCTCAGCACCTACTAAACACAGAGGGGTGGCGCTTCTATTCCGCTCGGTCCTGCATTTCCAACCCCTGGGAGTTAGTAGCGACAAGGAAGGACGCTGGCTTGCCGTTAAGGGTGTACTGCGTGGTCGGCTTTGTACCTTCCTGGTCCTCTATGCCCCCAACGCAGGCCAAAACGGGTTTATTCAGGGGCTCCTACGTACTGTGATTGACTTTGTCGAGGGCCCTCTGATTGTGATGGGAGATTTTAACTTGGTTTGGCATAAGGACTTAGACTGCACTCATCATCAGAGATCCGAGGCGGGTCTGTTCTCCACCGAGACGCAACAGGCAATAGAGTCCATGGGTCTTATAGACGGGTGGCGTTCTCTCCATCCACAATCTCGAGATTACACTTTCTTTTCCCACGTCCACCATTCATATTCCCGTCTAGACCATATCTTTCTAAGTCAGTCCCCACAGGGGTTTCTACAAGAGGCCAAGATATTTCCTCTCTCAGTCTCTGGTCATAGCCTGCTCGCTATCTGCCTTTCTTGGAGAGGGGGGGACGATGTACAACGCAAATGTTACTTTCCGGCCTCCTTGGTCCGGGACGAACCCTCTTGTAGGGAGCTACGGAAGGCGATACGTGAATCCTTCGACCTTAATGACCCCGGAGACACCTCAATCTTTACCACCTGGGACGCCTTTAAGGCGTCTCTCCGTGGCACTTGTCTGGGCCTTAACGCTGCCCTTAACCGACTGCGCAGGAAGGACAGGGAGGGGTTGGAGGGAGAGCTTCTCACACTCGAACAGGAACACAAACGGAATCCCACCAGGCAGACGCTGAGACACCTTACGGACGTCAGGGGGGAACTCCGGGCCCACTACAATAATAGAGCAGAGTATTCAATGCTGAAATTGCGGCGCCTCTCCTATTCACAAGGGAACAAGGTCGGGAAACATCTGGCCCGGCAGCTCTGAGACAAGCGTGAGAGAGAGTACATTGGAGGCCTCCGGGACGCGACAGGAGTCCTGACTCACCAGGATGGGGCCAAGGCTGACCTCTTTGGTGACTTCTACAGGGCTCTTTATAAAGGAGAGACCTTGGATGGAGACGCACAAAGGGACTACCTGGAGGCGCTCCCGCTCCCCCAGGTGTCAAAGGCATGGAACGAGCTCCTCACTGCCCCCTTCACTAGGGAGGAGGTGCTGGATGCCATCAGGAACCTAAAACCCCATAAGGCCCCAGGAGCGGATGGGTATACGGCTGTCTTTTACAAGACTTTTGCAGCTGACCTCAGTGATTTTTTGGCCCGCCTGTTCAATACCATGGCGGAGGAGGGGATCTCTTCCGACTCCATGTCTGAAGCCCTCATATCGGTAATTCCCAAACCGGGGAAAGATCTATCCAAATGCTCCTCCTATAGGCCGATAGCCCTTCTTAACCTGGATGCCAAGCTCTATTCCTCCATCATTGCTCGAAGGCTCAATGACTTGATGCCGGCCCTCATTCACCCGGATCAGTCTGGCTTTATTAAGGGACGCCAGACCCACGATAATACTAGGAGGGTGATACACCTGATCGAGAAGGCCAACAAGTTCAAAATCCCGGCGGTTTTGGTGGGCCTCGATGCTGAGAAGGCCTTTGATCGGGTGGATTGGGGGTTCATGTTTCGGCCTCTGTCGGCGTTTGGCTTCTCAGCTAAATTTCTGACGATGCTCAGAGCGAATTATAGCCAGCCCCGGTCTAGGGTGATGGTCAACGGGCACCTCTCAGCCTTCTTTTCACATTCCTGGGGCACTAGGCAGGGTTGCCCCCTGTCCCCCCTCCTTTTTGCTTTGAGCATTGAACCGCTGGCTGTGGCAGTGAGGGAGGACCCGAATATTTAGGGACTTCCCTTCACGGGGGAGCAGCACAAGATCACCTTATTTGCCGACGATGTCCTCCTCTCCCTCACTGATCCAGTGCTCTCCCTTCCACATGTCCGGGAGGCCCTCTCATGCTTCGAACTGGTAGCGGGTTTCAAGGTCAACTATGAAAAGTCCTATGTTCTTAACCTCACGCTCCCGCCGGCTGAGGTGGCTCGCCTCCAGCCACTCACGCCCCTGCCCTGGTCCCGTTCCTCCATACAATACCTGGGGATTCACTTAACGCCCACGCTTGAACGACTCTACTCCGCTAACTTTCCTCCATTGTTGGCGAAAATCCAGACTGAATTGGCCCGCTGGAAGCCGATGTTTATATCATGGCTAGGGAGGATTCAAGCAATTAAAATGTCTCTCCTTCCCAAGCTTCTATACCTCTTCCAGGCACTCCCCATAGTGCTTGAGGGGGACTTCTTCCGACGCATTAAAACGCTGATGTTACGTTTTATCTGGCAAGGGGGTCGAGCGCGGTTCGCCTTTGCTACCCTGCGTCGCCCGAGGAAGGAGGGAGGGGTAGGTCTACCCGATATACAGTTGTACTACAAGGCGGCGCAACTTCGGGTACTGGTAGAATGGACTCAGCCTATGTCGGAGAAACATTGGCTCCACATGGACCGGAGCGTTGCGGGTAGATCGATCTGGGACTTAGTCTGGAAACCTAAGAGTGATAGACCCAAAAACGCTTACATCAGTACTCCCACTAGCACTACCCTGAAGGTATGGGACTCTGTCTCTAGTGATGAACGCTGGACGTCGTTCCCTTCCCCCTACACGCCGATACACTTTAACCCGGCCTTCCCACCTGCGGCATTCGAGGGTCCCTTTGATGCCTGGAGGGAGGGGGGCTGCTTGGCCCTTGCGCACTTGTTCCACGGTTCGGCACCACTTACCTTTCACATTTGTATGCCGGACTATGGCATCCAGCCGACTGAGCGTTACCACCACACCCAGCTCCTACATTGGGCGCTCTCCCCTACGGTTAGAGACGCAGCCACTAGACAACTCACTTCTTTCGAGGCCTTCCTCCCTAGAACATCTACCATGCGAGGGGTTATCTCGTTCATCTATAACCTTCTTCTTGCAACAACCAGGGCCCCCTGTCCTCGATACATGGGCATGTGGGAGGAGTTACTCCAGCGAGACATATCAGATGAGGAATGGTCCCGACTGTGGGTCGACATTGCTAAACAAACACAACCATTCAGTGGAGCTCCGCGAGGCGCACCTCAAAACAATGATGGACTGGTACCTCTACCCGTCTAAACTGCGACAGATATTTCCTGGTTCCTCTGATAGGTGTTGGAGGGGATGCGGTCTACTGGGTGACTTCCGCCACATCTGGTGGGACTGCCCTGTCATTCATCCCTACTGGGAAGAGATCCTATCCCATATCAAGGAGATGCTGGGTTACCCGGTCTCGGACTCGCTGGCTCATATTTTACTAGGACTCCGAGACCCGTACCTCACTCTCCAGACCAAAGCGGACAAAAAGATAATGTGGTTATGTGTGGGGGCGGCCAAGCTCACTCTGGCCGCGGTGTGGAAAAAGAAGGTAGCCCCTGCAATTTCATTATGGCATGCGAAGCTGTGGAAACTGTTGAGCATGGAGAGAATGGCTGAGATCTTCAGGGATGATTCTAAGAACTTCACATTCCGATGGGGGCCCCTGGTCTGCTTCCTTTCTAAGGGTCTTCCCTCAGACGTCTGTCTGCCCAGTGTGCGATCTCTCCATCTATTCCAAGTGTGATTGTCTGTCCCTCGAATGAACAATTTTTGAGTCCATTGCTACCATCACTAGGGGAGGGGGGAGGGTTATGGGACTGGGGGGGTTCTTTTGGTTCTTGTTCTTGCGACAGCCTGACGAATTAGTGTGACGGCCCTCCGCCTTCACGGGAATGCGGGCTTACCGTCTTCTACGGATTTCAGAGTCTACTTTGTCACTGCTCCTCCCGAGACTAAGCTCAAATTGTTCACCTGACAGAGATGTGACCCCCGCTAAGCTTTCGAACTCTACGTTGGCCTTGGCCACTTACGGCCTGGTACCTGTTATCCCCCTTGGACTTGGTGTCATACCTTGTATGCCTTGCTTAGCTACCCCCTGCGTGGGATGTTATGCGGGACTGTCACAAGTCTTTTTCTTTCTGTCTCTAAAACTTAATAAAATCTGGTTTGACAAAAAGAGCTGGCTTTGTGTATATTGCTGAGAGACCCTGCCTTTTTTTTCTGATAAAGAATCTAAGCATCTACCCTCTTGTTTGGTGTCCCTCTGTAGTGGTGTGATTGCTCGGCTGTTACGATTCTAGGAGAGGAGCCTCGCCAAGGGGGCCTCTCGACGGCGCTCGGCCAACTCCAGAAGGAGAGGTGGGTCTCAGGGTGGTCAGTCAGACATCTTCTGCCTCCCCTGGGATTGCCTTTCTAACATTGGTGGCAGCGGTGGGATCCGAGCCGACGCAAATCGTACAGAGAGTAACTCACCCACTACTGACAGAAACACACCACAACCATGAGTATCAAAGAAACCAGACCGACCACGGAGTTCCAGAAGGAACGGTTGGAAGAATATACCCACAAAGAATTGAAACAATTCTGCAAGACCCTGGGCATCGCTACCACGGGACTAAGCACCAAGGACGATTTCCAGCAGACCCTACAAACATGGGTGGAGGCAGGAGCGACGCCACCCCAGATCGAAGACGACACGGTCCCAGACAGGCACCCGGAAACCCTCGCAACACCAGCGGAGGAAAGAAATGCCAACGTAGACACGGGCCTCTCCCACGAAGACGCCCGAGAGCGAGAAAGGCGCCGACTCCACGAATTGGAGCTCGCCCGACTCCGTCTGGACGGAGAACTACAGCTGGCAGAGAAAAAAATAGCCCTTGATCGAATACCCCAAAAGGACTGGGGTGCCGGCTTGTAATAATAATAATAATAATCCACATTTGTAAAGCGCACAATCACCCGTAAGGGTCTCTAGGCGCTGGGGGCCGTCGGGAAGATTAAGCAAGCTATTGCCCAGAGTCACATGGTGCTGGGCTAACCTGCCGCCGGAGCCGGGGATCGAACCCTGATCCCCAGATTCCAGCGTCAGTCGCCCTGGCCGCGGCGCCACACCTCTACCTCTTGTGGGGGAAGTTCGTCAGCGAAGGGAGAGACACCCTGCTAGAGCTCTCCGACGCTGAGATGACCTCTTACGAACATATGAAAGACACCCTACTTATCGCTATGGACTCACGCCTGAGATGTACCGGCAGCGATTCCGAGACTGTAAGAAAATCCCCGGTACTACATGGGTGGAGTACGTGAACTTCTATAGCAGAGCCCTAGAGGGGTGGATCAAAGGCAGCCAGGTCACCACCTACGAGCAGCTGTTCGACCTCATTGTATGGGAGCACCTCTCCAACAACTGTTTTGTCGAACTCAGACAGCATCTCCTCGACAGCAAGCTGACCGAGCCACGTAAACTCGCCGTCGAGGCCGATCGATGGGTGAGCACCCGGGTCCCCCGGAACTCGATGGGAGATTATGGCCGAAACCCCCAGGGGGCCCCCCCCGCCAGCGAGGCAGCGGAGGAGGCCAGAACAGGAACCGAGACTCCCCCGCGGTGCCGCCCCGGAGTCCACCCCGGGGGTCGCCCCCGACCCACACTTTGCCATCCCTGGCCAGAAGAGGGGCCCCCCCAGCATGACCGGGGCCCCGCTCGAACGTTACCTGCTACAAATGCCAGCGGCCCGGTCACTATGCCAGTGACCCCCTCTGCCCGATGAACCAACGACCCGGCACCACCGGTCCTCCAAACCGCCAGATCGCTGCCGCCGCCCTGGGGGAAGAAAGGGGCGAAGAAGAGAACTATGACGAAGGCCAGACCGAGTGGGAGCCCGCCGCCATGTCCCTGGTATGTCTAGGCGAAAGAGACATGATCCCCCGGGCCCCGATCCCGGGCAACACCCAGAAGTACCGCCAGTGGGTCACCATTAATGGGCGCCGGGCCGAAGCCCTCCGCGACACCGGAGCCAGCGTGACGGCCGTCCGTTGCCACTTGGTGACCCCCGACCAGATCCTGCCCAATGTGCTGTGCCCAGTACGGTTGGCGGACAATTCAGAGAGCCTGTGACAGATGGCCCGAATCCCCTTCGAGTGGGGGGGGTGTCGGGCATGCTGAAAGTGACCGTCCGGGACGATGCCCCCGTGGACTGCCTCCTCGGGAACGACCTAGAAAGTCCCCCCTGGGCCCACGTCGAGCGGAGAGAGCATCTGGGGATGCTAGGCCTTCCCGAGTGGGTCTGTGCGACCACCCGATCCATGGCCGCCCGGGCCACCGCCCTGACTGAATCCACCCCGACCGAAGAACCGGATTGGCCCGCGCCTCCGCCGCCTTCTGTCCCTGAAAACGCCGACCCTGAGCCCGGCTCACTGGGGCCCACCCGTGAAGAAATTGCCGAGCTCGGCGACCTCCCGGAACTAGCCCAATGGCGCCAAGAAGGTGGCCCCACACGAGAACAGTTCCGTCAAGAACAGAAAGCGTGTCCATCCCTCGAGGGGACCCGACAGCAAGCCGTCGCTCAAGCCGCCGGAGACCCATCGGGGTCCCACTGGGTCTATTGGGACAACGATCTCCTCTACAGCGAACAGAAAATTGCCGAACTGGGGGCCAGCCGGGTGCTGGTGGTCCCCCTCCGCTTCAGAGACTTCCTCCTGAACCTGGCACACGATGTGCCCCTCGCCGGGCACCTGGGGCAGGACAAAACCTACAGCCGCCTGGTGACCCATTTCTACTGGCCAAAAATGAGAAATGATGTGAACAATCACTGCCGGACTTGCCCAACCTGCCAAGCCAGCGGGAAGAGCGGAGGGAAGCACAAGGCCCCCCTTCAACCCTTCCCAGTCGTCAACACCCCATTCGAGCGGGTGGGGATCGACATCGTGGGGCCTCTGGAGCCCCGAACCTCTCAAGGTCACCGTTTTATTCTCGTCCTGGTGGACCATGCCACCCGCTATCCCGAAGCCATCCCTCTCCGGACCGTGACGGCCCCCGTGGTGGGCCGGGCGCTGATGGGGATCTTCTCCCGGGTGGGCTTCCCCCGAGAGGTCGTCAGTGACCGGGGTACGAACTTCATTTCCCGATACATGAAGTCCCTGTGGCAACAGTGCGGGGTCACGTACAAGTTTATGACCCCCTACCACCCCCAAGGGAATGGACTGGTGGAACGTTTCAATCGAACCCTCAAGGGGATGATCATGGGCCTGGAAGAGCCCTTGCGACGCCAATGGGATGTATTGCTGCCCTGCCTCCTCTTCGCCTATCGGGAGGTCCCTCAGAAGTCCCTGGGGTTCAGCCCCTTCGAACTATTGTACGGACACCCTGTCCGGGGTCCCCTCAGCCTGGTCAAAGAAGGCTGGGAGGTTGCAGCCCGAGATGCTCCCCCCGACGTCTACCGGTACCTCCTGACCCTCCGAAACCAGATTCGGAAGTTCCGGGAACTTGCCGAGGCCAACCTCGAGGCCAGCCAAGAGAAGATGAAACGCTGGTATGACCAGAACGCCTCTTCCATCGAGTTCGAGCCGGGCCAACAGGTCTGGGTCATGTCCCCGGTCGAACCCTGTGCCCTCCAGGACAAGTGGACTGGGCCCTTCAAAGTGGTGGAGCGCAAGAGCCCTGTCACCTACCTGGTGGACATGGAGTCCCCCAGGAACCCCCTTCGGGTCCTCCACGCCAACAGGCTCAAGCCTCACTTTGTCCGAACGGAACTTAGCCTGCTGATAGCTACTGATAGCGGGGCCGAAGACGACTCCGAGCCCCTACCAGACCTCCTGAGCACCTCCGAGAAAGACGGCTCCGTAGAGGGGGTCACCCTCTCCTCCGCCCTGACCCCAGAACAGCGCCAGGACTGCCAAAAACTGTTGGGTCAATTTACAGACTTGTTTTCTCTCACCCCCGGAGTCACCCAGTGGTGCGTCCACGATGTCGACACCGGGGACTGCCCGCTTGTGCGCCACCGGGCCTACTGAGTTCCCGACCGAGTTTGGACCTGCATTCAATCGGAGGTCTACAAGATGCTGGCCCTGGGGGTGGTCAAACCCTCTGACAGTCCATGGGCCAGTCCCGTCGTCCTGGTCCCAAAAGCCGCCGCCCCTGGCGCCACTCCCGAACTGCGATTTTGTGTAGACTACCGGGGGCTGAACGCCGTCACCCGGACCGATGCTCACCCCATTCCCCAGGCCGACGAACTGATCGACCGCCTGGGGCGGCCCGCTACCTGAGCACATTCGACCTAACCTCCGGCTACTGGCAGATCAGACTCACCCCGGGCGCCCAAGAGCGCTCCGCTTTCTCAACCCCCGATGGCCACTACCACTTCAGGGTGATGCCCTTCGGGATGAAAAATGCTCCGCAACCTTCCAGAGGCTGGTCAATAAGGTACTGGCAGGGCTAGAAGAGTTCAGCGCCGCATATCTGGACGATATTGCGTTGTACAGCCTCCACTGGTCCGAGCACCTCCAGCACCTTTGGGAGGTCCTGACGGCCCTCAGACGGGCCGGACTGACCATAAAAGCAAGCAAGTGCCAGATCGGCCAAGGGTCCGTGACCTATCTGGGACACCAAGTGGGGAGCGGCCATGTGGCTCCCCTTCAACCCAAGATCGACGCCATCATGGCCTGGGAGCCCCCGGTCACCCAGACAGCAGTCGGAGCCTTCCTAGAGCTCACTGGGTATTACCGGCGCTTCGTGAAGAATTATGGGAGCATTGTGGGCCCCCTCACCGAACTCACTTCCAAGAAGCAGCCACAGAAGGTGCACTGGACACCCGAGTGTCAGGCCGCCTTTGAGACTCTGAAGACAGCAATGTGTACCGCCCCCGTGCTCCAAGCCCCCGACTACAGCCGGGAATTCGTGGTCCAAACCGATGCCTCGGAGCACGGTGTCGGGCGGTCCTTTCCCAAATCAACCCCGAAGTAGTTGATCAACCTGTGGCCTTCATCTGCCGACATCTGCTGGCCCGAGAGCAACGCTGGAGCACCATTGAACGAGAGGCCTTCGCCATGGTGTGGGCCCTCAAGAAACTCCGACCCTATCTCTTCGGCACCCACTTCCGGGTGCAAACTGACCACCGGCCGTTGCAGTGGTTGATGCAGATGCGAGTAGAGAACCCAAAGTTGCTGCGATGGTCCATCTCCCTACAAGGGATGGACTTCACTGTAGAACATCGCCCCGGCAACGACCACGCCAACGCCGACGGCCTGTCCCGCTTCTTCCGCCTCGGCGAGGAGGACCCCCAAGAAGATGGGTGACTCTCCCTGCCTTCAGCTGGGGTGGACGTGTGTTGGACCCGGCCTCGTGGCGTGGTCCCACTCCTCCCGCATGGCGGGCCCTGGACGGCATCGACCCCTGTCCTCCCCCCGGAAGCTACCCTCTCCAACCTTCAACGAGAGCCGCCCCTCCTGGCGACCCCCCGGCTCTCCCCCTCAGGAACACGCCGACCCCTACTCGCCCCACTCTGCTGGTCCGGCCCCTACCCCGGGCCGCCATCTCAGGCCCCGACTCCATCTTGGGCCCTCCACGTCCGGACCACGTGGCCTCGGTCCGACCTCGGCTGCGGCCCCAGCGAAGCCCCGACATCGAGGCACCAAGATCCAACCAGGTGGTAGAGCGGCCACTTGATGGATCAAGGAGGAGGGGAGTTTCGATGGCCCTCCAGCCGTCCCCGGATACCTGGTTTCGATCGCCCTCCGGCCTCCCTGGATGCTGGCTCCACCCCCCTGCTGGGTTTTCATGACACCCTCATCCCGGCCCCTCTGACCCTCAGGCACGAGGGTCCGGACATCAAAGGACTCCAGACCTATATCTGGGGCAGCTATGGAATGGGTCGGCAGTTGTATCCTGGAGTCGAGAGCCCTGCTGATTGAATCGCGGCTGACCCTGAGAAGAACTCGCTACTTTGAACCCTGGAACCTTGGAGCCCTGCTGACCTGGTCGTGGCCCCCCTACTTGCTGAGAAGAAGATCCTCACGGAACATCGGAGCCCTGCTGACGCTGTCGCGGCTCGACCTCGCTGAACCATCCTCGGAGCCCTGCTGACGCTGTCGCGGCTCGACCTCGCTGAACCATCCTCGGAGCCCTGCTGACGCTGTCGCGGCTCGACCTCGCTGAACCATCCTCGGAGCCCTGCTGACGCGGCTCGACCTCGCTGAACCATCCTTGGAGCCCTGCTGACGCTGTCGCGGCCCGACCCCGCTGAACCATCTTCGGAGCCCTGCTGACGACGTCGCGGCTCGACCTTGCGGCTCGACCTTGCGGAACCCCCCAGCTCGAGGTGTGGAATCTAACTGGGGGGCACTACCAACCAGAATATAAGATCCTTAATTATTGCCCGGCGGTGTCGCCTCTTGAACCCACAAAGAAGTTAAACTACTGAAGAGGCAGGCGCTGGAGACTGGAAGGCAGGAAACAAGGTTTTTTATTCTCTCTGGAGGAGAACACAACGAAACGGACAGAAGGTATCGTTCTGAGGTGCTCTAACTGCATCCCTGAGGCCTGGCCTCTTATACACAAGTTTATCTCTTTATTACATGTAACACATTCTCGTCGATACTTTGATGTACGGAAAGACATCCTCAGAATCCCCCCCTTCCCAGCCCGTTCCCACGCAAGGTTACAGTGGAAGTCCCCGCCCCGTTCACAACAGGTGATGATCATCGCGCAGCTGGATATTCCGCCGATTCACGGAGTGTGTGGGTTTCGATCGGATCTCGTGGGATGGGGGGCTTTGATCATCTCGGGGGTCCTTTGAGGAGGGAAGCTTTCTATTGTATGGGGAGGGGCAAGGGATTGGTATCGGCAAAGCTAGGTGTCGGTCTGGGAACGGGGAAGACAAACGGGCACACGGGGAAAAGGGGTTTGCATCAAAGGGCCGGAGATCATGAAAGGGAGGCAGGGAGGTGTCGCGTTGGGAACAGGATGAGGGCCTGGGGCAGAGCAGCGCCGAAGAGGGGTTTATGACTTAAGGCAGGTGCAAGCAGGGGGTTGCCAGCGAAGCTAGGAGGGAGAGAGAGGCGCGCTGGCTCTCGGCGAGAGCAGGGAAGCCATGGTGCCCAAAATGGCGGCTGTTTTACGCGCACAAAAGGTCTAAGGAGAGCAAGAGGGCGCCGATAATGTTGACGGTTTTTAGCCTAACTTTCAACAGTCCTCCCTTTTCAACATATCTAGCCAACTTGCTTATTCAATGTCAATTTTCATCAAATTCCTAACTTCGGTATCATACAATGCCTTCATATGTTCGCTTCCAATGTCCACAGTTTTGGGAAAAATATAACTCGCACATAAAGAACACATAGGTGGCAAACATTGAATTCCTAAGCATAGGCCACATATTACAACTACGGGAATCAGGATAATGGTGAGCAGTCTCCAGCCCCAGCTTTTGACGGTGTCCCAGAACCAACCACCAAGCGACCATTCTTCTTGCTCTTGATGAACTTCCGAAGAGAGTCTGTGAAGATGTTCGATGGCTTTGTACACTGAGGGTGAGTTGTCCGGTATGTATGTACAACAGCTGGCCCCAATAATGCGGCATGCTCCTCCACGGTCCGCCAGAACCACATCTAGAACGAGGCGGTTCTGAAGAGCCACCAAACGGACCGCTTGGAGCTCGGCAGTGTTGTTGGCAAAGATGCCCGCTGTGATGTTCATGGTTGTCTCGACTGCCTGAGTCAAATGTCGGATGGCACGGCTGTTTGCCATCGGGCCCCAGAGGGGGACGAGTCCTTTCATAGCATCGAGGAACTGTGCCCCTGTTGAGTCGGCTTGCTCAACGTCTTTGGCTCGTTTTTGTCTGTGGTGATTCGCTGGGGCCACATAAGTTGGAGGAAGGACGAAGGAGATGTAGCAAGTGCCCCCCCAGCCTTTGGGGAGCCAGGTGTAGGCCTTCGTGCCGCAGATGAAATACATGTTTGGAGATGACACAAAGGAAGGTGGATCCGTGGAATCCAGAGTGCTGGTAAAACGGCAAGCGCTGCGACCCACCAGCTGTGTCCCAAGTCCTTCTACACACATGTGGCCTGTGACGTTGATGACCGTCAGGGCCACAGTCAGAGTGGCAGCCGTTCGTTTCCGCAGATAGGAGAAGGTGGGTCTGGTTGGATTGTTGAACACCTGCATTTCGATTCGTTCTTTGGCCGGGATGTCCATTTGGATCGAGTCGCTGGGGGTCAGCGGGCAGAAGTGTGTCTTTGTCTTGTTTCGCCCGGCCCCATGAGAAGAATGTGCTGCAGTTCTGCTGGAGGTGGCATTTCCCGTATAGCTCTCTTGCAGGAGGATCAGCCAGGCAAGGCAGGAGCCGTGGACAGAGAAGGGTGAAGGGATGAATGGTATTGAATGTCCAGTGGCATGGGGTAGCAACCCACAGATCCAGCAGTTGGAGGCGTTGGTGGCAAGATTGTGCTGGTGAAGTAGCTGCACGAAAGAGTTGTTCCAAAACTCCTTTCGCCTCTCTCTTAGTTGAGGAGAGAGCGAAATTAGATAATGTTCCTTCATGGTGGTAGGCTGAGCAGTGGTCAGGAATGTTTCGTGAGCAGGTGCGTGTTCTTCCATAATCCAGAGCGTAGTCATGAGGAGAAAACAGAGGAGGATTACGATGAAGAGTGCAATTGTCTTTGAGCTATGGAGTCTGTCTGTTCTCGGATTTCTGTAGTGGGTATTTCCTGTTGTCTCAGTCGGCTTCTTGTTTGGCGCTTCCATCATCTTCTTATCTGGCGCTTCCATCATCTTCGTCTTCAAGGTGCTCGGTAGTGGGCAGGACCACAGACTTAGTTTTAGCTTCTCTCCAGGTAACCCTTGGTAGTTTGGGTCACCGTTCTGAGATTCTTTAACCTAGTCCGTGGCCTACTTAGCCGAAGCTCCCTCCTTTCGCCGCAGGAAATACCCTTCTCGAGATGGCACAGTGGGGTCAGGATGTTTTGAAAGTTCAAGTGTCTCTATGTCAGGATAGCAGTTCAACGATGGTCGGTCCTGGTTCAGGAGCTCTTCTTGGGTGTTGACGGTGTCTGTCGTGGCCAGGGCTGGGGAGACCTTTTTGCAGTGATGGGCGTGCAGCCAATGTTTCTTCCCCTCCACTCGAAGTGCGGTCCGAGTGGTGATCAGCACTTGCCAGGGGCCCGTCCACCGGGGTTCCAAACTCTTTGATCGCTGAAAATTTCGGATCAGCACGAAGTCCCCCGGCTGGATGGCGTGACCCGGACCCCTGGAAGCATCGGGGATGGCCTGCTGCACCTGCTGATGAAGGACAGACAAAGTTTCAGTCAATTTGCACAGATAATCAGACATTAGGACATCCGGAACGTCATGAATGGAAGTTGGTTTCGGGGCAGACCAGACGCTCATGGGTCGACCGAAGACAACTTCATAAGGGGTTAAGTGATGTCGGGTGGGGGTGGAGCGCATCGATAGCAATGCCAGTGGGAGGGCGTCTGGCCATTTCAGGCCCGTCGTAGCCACTATTTTGGCCAGTTTAAGCTTGAGTGTGGCATTGTGTCGTTCGACAAGCCCAGCAGATTGAGGGTGGAAGACTGCGTGGAATTTCTGTTTAATACCCAGCCCATTTAGGATGAGCTGGATAACGTTGGCTACAAAGTGGGGGCCATTATCACTCCATAGAACACGACAGAGGCCATAACGGGGGAAAAACTCCTTTAACAGGACCTTTGCAGTGGCCATAGCGGTGTTGTCACGGGTTGGATATGCTTCCACCCATTTGCTAAATGCGCACACCACGACAAGTACATATTTCAGGCCTTGGCATCTGTCTAGCTGGATGTAGTCCATCTGCAGGACTTCAAATGGGTGGTTTGGGACCCCAAATCCCCCCCGTGGTACTACAGTTCCTTTCCCGGGGTTGTGTTGCAGGCATATTAAGCATTGTTGGACCAGGCGTTTGGCGGAATCTGGGATCTTGTCATTGTGCCAAACCCTGGAGACAAGTTCGATCATGGGGGCTGATCCTATGTGGGCAGGGGAGTGTGCCATGGTTAATATGGGAATCAAGTACGAATCAGGTAGTAGCCATTTGTTCGTGTCTTTTGTCCGCCAGCAGCCTTCATCGTCTTTCAATCCCACCCGTGTCCATTCAGTCAATTCGTGCTGTGTGCTAGTCGTTTGTATGTCTCTAATTGTGTCTTTGGCGTCAGTCCAGTTTTCTGCTTGTGACCTGGTCACGTACATATGTGTTGTCGTTCTATTTTCAGCTGTCGTTCGGGCGGTAATGTCGGCTAGTGCATTTCCCTGTCCGATAATGTCTGTCACTTTCTTGTGTGCCTGGCATTTGATAACGGCAAGTCTGTTGGGGAGGAGGACAGCTTCGATTAAGGCGGAGACTAAATCCCCGTGCAAAATGGGTGTGCCGTGTGAGGTCAAGTATCCTCTCTCCCTCCAGAGGAGCCCAAAATGGTGAACCACCCCGAAGGCATACTGGCTGTCAGTGTAAATGTTCGCTGTGGTTCCTGTTGCCAGGATGCAGGCTCGCGTCAAAGCAATCAGTTCCGCTGCCTGGGCAGATCGCTGGGTGATGCGGGCTGTTTCTACTACAGTTCGAGCCGTGGTGACTGCATAGGCAGCGGAAGTGGTACCATCGGAGAGTTTGATGCAAGAACCGTCCACCCACAACTCCCCGTCGGGGTCAGGGAACGCTGTGTCTCTGAGATCGACCCTACTCCTGGTCTGTTCGTCCGTAAGAGTCACGCAGTCATGTACGGGGTGCACATTGGGATCGTTCTCTGGCAAGGGTAACAGAGTTGCTGGGTTCAGTGTGGTGCATCTTTTCAGGGTGATATGGGGGGCAAGCAAGGTTAGTTCGTATCCAGTCAGTCGTGCACTCGTCAGATGTTGCGTCTTGGTTTGGTTCAGGAGGGTGTCGACTGCATGGGGTACCAGTACCGTGAGGGAATTCGAGAGTACAATCCCCTCACTTTGTCGGATAGAGACTGCAGCAGCAGCTACAGCTCGAAGGCAGGCAGGCAAGGCCCTGGCGACAGGGTCAAGAGTGGCAGAGAAATAAGCGCACGGTCGTTGCTTAGGGCCGATGGCCTGGGTCAGGACAGATAAAGCGCACCCCTCCCTTTCGTGAGTGTAAAGGGAGAAGGGCTTTTTGTAATCAGGGGTACCCAGGACAGGGGCTGAGCAAAGGGCATCTCGTAGTTCCGTGAAGGAAGTTTGACACTCAGGAGTCCAAGGGAGTGGGAAAGGGACGTCTTTGTTTAGCAGAGAAAGCAGTGGTTTTACAACGAGGCTGAAGTTTGGCAACCATTGTCGGCAGAAGGAGGTGAGGCCTAATAGGGAGCGAACCTGCTTCTGGGTTTTAGGGACAGGGGTATCTAGAATGGTTTGGATTCGATCAGGGGTGAGTTTTCTTCCATCTTTGGACAGAAGGTGGCCTAGGTAAGTGACCTGGGGTAGGCAGAATTGCAACTTCTTCTTGGAGACCTTGTGGCCATTTTCCGCAAGGAAGTGCAAGAGTTGAATGGTGGCGGTAACCGCTAGAGGGGTGGTGTCGGCTGCCAAAAGGATGTCATCGACATATTGTACCAACACCACCCCGTCGGGTAACCGGACTTGGTCTAGTTGTCTTTTGAGGGCCTGGCTGTAGATGCTAGGGCTCTCCGTGTAGCCTTGAGGGGCTCGGCAAAACCTATATGAGCGGGATTTTAGGGTAAAGCCGAAAATATATCGGCTGTCTGGGTGGATGGGGATGGAGAAGAATGCGTTCTTGAGGTCGATGACGGAAAAGGTGGTGGCAGTGGATGGAATCAAGGTCAGGATGGTGGTGATGTCTGAGACCACAGGGTACTGGGGTACCACCACTTTGTTGATCTCTCGGAGGTCGATGATGAAACGGTATGCTTTCTCATCTCCCTCTCCCTGCTTCTTGATAATGGGCAAGATAGGGCTGTTGCAAACGTTGCTAACCACTTCCTCTACCACTCCTGCGTCTATCAGTGACTGGATAATCATTACCAATGCCTTCTCGCCCTCTGGCGATATCCGATATTGTGGGAGTTTTGGGAGTGTTGCGTCTGGTCGGACAGTAATGTGCACTGGGTCAATTAACATACGCCCTACGTCCGAATCCGCTTTGGCCCACAGATACGGAGGTAGAGTGTCAAGCAGGGACGCGTCAACGTCGGTGATGGAAAACATGTGTCGGGGGGAACAATGTCTAAGCAGAACGGGGTTGTCGTAAAGAAACACTCGAACTCCATCTTGAGAACACCTAATCGTCGCTCGGAAGTGTTTCAGTAAGTCAAGTCCCATAATGGCGTCAGGGCTATTGGAGGAAAGCAAGAACGTGGTGTCGGTGGTGTTGTTTTCTACGTCAAAGAGAATCGGGGCAGACAAAGGGTTGGTGGAGGGCGTTCCATCGAAACCTGTCGATGTTATGAGTGAGCCAGACAAGGGTGCCCTTGGAATCAGTCGTTTAGATAATGCACTACGTGTTGCGCCAGTGTCTACCAGAAATGGAGACTTGGTACCCAGGACCTTAGCAGTGACATAAGGGCCCTGCTGGTCAACATAGAGCTCGACTGGATCCCTCCCTCGCCCTTGGCTGTCCTATGCAAAGGTGTGAGTGTCGTCATAGTCAGATTGTTGATATTGGTTCTGCCTGGGTCGATCGAACGTATTTGGTCTGCTTGATCTGTCGTTCGTTGCGTCATTTGGGGGCCCTCGTGGTGGTCCCTTAGGTCTCGGTCCGTTAGCTACATCCCTGGGGTCTCTGTTTCTGATCATTTCCAGAAGAACTGGGCACTGGGATTTCCAATGGCCAGTCCCTTTGCAGAAAGCGCACTGGTCTTCTCTAAGGTCTGTGCGTCCACTGTAGGGAGTCAGAGTGCGGTCCTGGGGAAATGTAGTCTTAGGGACGTTTGTCTGGTAGTTTCCCCGGTATTGGTCTCGTCCTATAGTCACCCCTTGCAGTTTGGCAATCATCACCCTCTCTTTTAAGTCTTTCTTCTTTCTCTCTGTCGCCCTATCGTTTTCATTTTTCTGATGCTCATAATATTGGGCCATTTGGAGAATCGCTGTAGGTTTGGAGGCTGCCCAACTACTCTCGCTGGCCTGTAGTTTCTGGGAGATTTCCAATGATAGGCCCTTAACATAATTCTGGACAAACAGATGGTGTCCGGTTGCAGTGGTCATGTCCTGGCCGCTGTAATCGGAGAACACCGTTTCAAACCGGGAGAAGTACTCCGATACGTCCTCCTGGGGTTTTTGGCGACAGGCTGTTACTATCGACCAGTCCACTTTCTTTTCTGGGATTTGGGTTTTTAATTTCTCTACGATTTTATCTGGGAGGTCTAGAATGGATTTCAACGGCTTTTGTCCTGGTCCCCGTTGTTTGTCCAGTTCATCGAGTTGTGACCAGGTATGTCCGAACAGCTCAAGGTGGTCGACTTTCCGGATTTGCTTCCACACATCAGCTGGTAGACATAACCCGAAGAACAAGTCGATGTCAGCCAGGGTCATGATCGTTGAACCCAGGGCTGTACCCAATTCAGTATAGAAGGCAGTGGGGTTTTTACGTAGGTCGGGTAGAGATTTCCGGAATGTCAGTATCTCTTGCCGGTCCCATGGCTGGTAGACCCAGTTGTATACTACCCTTCCCTTCGCATCTTGGTTGTTTGCATCATCGTGAGTCCCTGTACCCCGAGGGGGAACCCAGTAAGGGGCAGCCTCACGTATCGGCATCATGGTGTTAGATTGCTCGGTTGGTGGTTCGGTCACTACGGGGGCTGCGGATTTAGCTCCCGGCTTTCGTTCAGTGAGGTGGCGGAAAACCTCAAGCGTACGCGTAAGGAGGTCCGACACATCACACTCGCCCTCATCCCCGATATCGACCTTCCGGTACAGAGTCCTTAGGCTCTCGGGGCCTTTGTCTCGATATCGGTCCTCGTATGCATTCAAGACATGATAACACAGTCGTACGGTAAAATGTCGTCTGTGACTCCCTGTATACGAGCTGAACATATCTGTGATGTACTCTTCATCATCCTTCCTTTCTACCAGTGTCCTTGCTATTTTGTCGATCCCCGCTCGCTCATCTTTGTCTAGCCTGTTTGTTCTTGCAGAGCCAGCCCCTCGAGTCTCATGGTCGTCTAACGTCGTTGTTGATGCGGGTTTTAATACAAGGGGTTCGGCCGGCACAGAGGCCATTGGGGCCGACGCTGTGGCGGTACCTTTGTTTGTACCTGGGGGTGGCGCGTGCTGCGCCAAGGGTTGAGAAGGGGCATATGGAGGGGGCATGTAGATGATAGGAGGTCCTCATTGGCTTGTCGTTTCGAGGGTAAATCAGGGTAGAGCATGGAGGGGGTTCTAACCGGACACTGGCTTGGCGTTTCCCTTTCTAGTTTCTGTTTGGCTTTCTCTCTTTCCTCTATCTCCTTTTTTAGTTTCTGAGCAGCTAGGTGGGCTGCTTTTTGCAGCTCTTTTTCCAACCTACTCTCAGTTTTCTTTTTACGTTGTTCAGTTTCTTTTCGCCACATGCCGAAGCTATCAAGCATAGTAGGTGTTGTCTTGTTTTTACCCAGGGCAGTTTCTAGCGTTTTTATTTTATCATCATCGAAGGATCCTATCAGGGGCCATTGACTTTCTTGACCCTGTTTTGTATATTTATGCCATAGTTTACTATAGGCAATAGCGGTCAATCCATGCTTCATGAACATGTCCTTATTAGGGGTGCCTTCCAGTGGGGCTGGATGGTCCATCTCTAATAAGCGGTCCGGGCTAAACAGGCTACTAATCAGTGGGGAGAAGACAGACATGACGGCTCGTAACGAGGGACTAAAAAGTCAGCACTGCCTATCTTATCACTAGGTGCAAAGACTGGACAGAATATTTCTATTCTACGTTGTTTGCAGGCAGTGAATACCTCATGGATCAAAAAAACCAAAGACCAATAAATAACAATGGGGAGAATGAGCAGGTCCGCAAAGATTTGCGTTACCTACCCTTTTCACTATCTGCAAAAAGGGTGGTCTCTTCCCTGTTTGCAGACAGGGAATCTCCAGGAAACAATAGTTTGCGAACAACAGTTCAATTTCAAGTGATTATTGGGCGGGGGAAAAAATAAGCACGGCTGCTGCCCTACCTATCCTCCACTGTTTGCAAAGAGAGAGCCCGTTGTTTCTCCGTTTGCAGACAGTGAATCCCTCATAGATCAAGATAACAAAAGACCGATAAATAACAATGGGGAGAATGAGTAGGTCCGCAAAGATTTGCGTTACCTACCCTTTTCACTATCTGCAAAGAGGGTGGTCTCTTCCCTGTTTGCAGACAGGGAATCTCCAGGAAACAATAGTTTGTGAACAACAGTTCAGTTTCAAGTGATTATTGAGTGGGGGAGAAAATAAGCACGGCTGCTGCCCTACCTATCCTCCACTGCTTGCAAAGAGAGAGACCGTTGCTTCTCCGTTTGCAGACAGTGAATCTCCAAATAAACAAAAAAGAGCAATACTAGTATTTTTTAAACAAACAGGCAATCAAACAAATTTCGCGACTTGTCGTGGTTACACGACCTTACCCGGACCGCATGGACAGTTTCCTGTCTTCCGAATCCAGCGCCCGATCGTCCTCTCTTCTCCGTTATCCTCGCGGCACTCCTGATGGTTCCCAGTCAGGACCGTAGATCACTCGAGAGAGGTCTGTTCGGAACCAGTGAAGTTCGGATGATCGGCTGTCAGACGAGGGTCTATCGGACAGACGCGTTCCCGATCGTCGCAGTCGTTCACTTTGTCGTCAGGACCTCTCCCACTGGATCCATGGGTCGCTGATGGGCCCCACGCTTGGGACGCCAATTGTGGAATCTAACTGGGGGGCACTACCAACCAGAATATAAGATCCTTAATTATTGCCCGGCGGTGTCGCCTCTTGAACCCACAAAGAAGTTAAACTACTGAAGAGGCAGGCGCTGGAGACTGGAAGGCAGGAAACAAGGTTTTTTATTCTCTCCGGAGGAGAACACAACGAAACGGACAGAAGGTATCGTTCTGAGGTGCTCTAACTGCATCCCTGAGGCCTGGCCTCTTATACACAAGTTTATCTCTTTATTACATGTAACACATTCTCGTCGATACTTTGATGTACGGAAAGACATCCTCAGAATCCCCCCCTTCCCAGCCCGTTCCCACGCAAGGTTACAGTGGAAGTCCCCGCCCCGTTCACAACAGGTGATGATCATCGCGCAGCTGGATATTCCGCCGATTCACGGAGTGTGTGGGTTTCGATCGGATCTCGTGGGATGGGGGGCTTTGATCATCTCGGGGGTCCATTGAGGAGGGAAGCTTTCTATTGTATGGGGAGGGGCAAGGGATTGGTATCGGCAAAGCTAGGTGTCGGTCTGGGAACGGGGAAGACAAACGGGCACACGGGGAAAAGGGGTTTGCATCAAAGGGCCGGAGATCATGAAAGGGAGGCAGGGAGGTGTCGCGTTGGGAACAGGATGAGGGCCTGGGGCAGAGCAGCGCCGAAGAGGGGTTTATGACTTAAGGCAGGTGCAAGCAGGGGGTTGCCAGCGAAGCTAGGAGGGAGAGAGAGGCGCGCTGGCTCTCGGCGAGAGCAGGGAAGCCATGGTGCCCAAAATGGCGGCTGTTTTACGCGCACAAAAGGTCTAAGGAGAGCAAGAGGGCGCCGATAATGTTGACGGTTTTTAGCCTAACTTTCAACAGAGGATTGAGAGCTGTGCGTAGGGTATCCCTGTGCCAGGCTGTACTAAGACTGTCCCGCTACCTCCTCCCCACAGTTACCGAGACATTAAGGATCCCTCGATCCGTTTGTATATATTGCTGAGAGAACCTGCCTTTTATTTCTGATAAAGAATCTAAGCATCTACCCTCTTGTGTGGTGTCCCTCTGTAGTGGTGTGATTGCTCGGCTGTTACGATTCTAGGAGAGGAGCCTCGCCAAGGGGGCCTCTCGACGGCGCTCGGCCAACTCCAGAAGGAGAGGTGGGTCTCAGGGTGGTCAGTCAGACATCTTCTGCCTCCCCTGGGATTGCCTTTCTAACAGGGTCCATCTTGACCCTCCAGTCTTCTATGCTGTCAATCGGCAGCAGAGGAGGGAATGCCTCCATTTATCTAGGCTGTAGGCTGCTCCGTGCAAAACGTGAAAAATAAAATGGCAACTAAATCATTTCATTGCAATTTTATTTATCATGTTTAGCGCAGCTGCAGTGGACTGTGGGTGATACCCCAGCGCCCTCAAGAATAGAAAGTGCCCCTGGGTTTTGATGCAAAGCTCTATCTACAAAGAATCGTAGTCAGGGATCTTGCCAATGCTTGAGGCAGACACAAAGTGAGAAATGTTTTCATTTCTCTTCATTTTATCCTACTTTGAAGTTGCTACATCGTACAGCTCACATAGAAAGTGGGAACAGCTTTAACCTAGAGGGACACTTTCCAGTACAAAGCCTATGTTTTAGAAAACGCAAACTCTCTTGCACTGCGGCGCAAGGGTGTCTGCGTTTCGGCATAGCTGCCAAAAGCATGCCAGTGCAGGGAGAGAGAACATTTTAGTAGATATAGCGCTGTTCTACTCTATCTCTTTCACCCAATGCAGCGCTGCAACCCCTTGGTGTTGACGGGATGCTTTACTGTCCTTGCAATCTAATGTTTCATTGATACGTTTAATCTCACTGTAATGTTACTCCAACTGTATGATGTTAAGTATGCAGCATTCCTGAGCCCATGTGGCTCCATCTGCCCTGTTTACATAAGTATAATAATAAATAAAAGCAACATTATTCCAGTTACATCTGGGATGTTTGTATTTCTCATGTTCAGTGGGTGATATTTTAAACTAGTTCTTTCCTATTTATCTGCAGCAAGGCATGGCCTAATGCATAAAACGCATATGCTGCAATTAGTACCGGTAGAACCCATTTATGGCAAAGGTGTATACAACCGTATAGGCCTCTTAATGGTGCCGGCGCCCAGATTGTCCTGTCTCCCACTTCTCTGCAGGCCATCAGAGGTGACCGAGGTGGCGGCTGCTGGCCTGGCTGTGACTGAGGAATCCACCCAGGCTGGTGTTTATCTGAGCGCGAGCTCAGCTGTCTGCAACCGCACAAAGAACACTGTTATTAGCAAACCATAGCTTGATGCCGTCCGCGCGTCTCATGTGTGTGAAAACACATGTACATCAGCCTGCCGCGTGCACAACCCTCTATTGTCTGCTGCTTGATGATACAGTATTAAAGGTTAGCCTTTTATCTAAGCAAGTAAGGAATCCAAACATACAAGCCCTAAGTAAACTGCCTGCCCAGGAGGGTGAATTACTGCTCTCGAAATTTATCCACGTTTTACTTCTCAGTCCTAAAATATTCGCGGCTCCAGTGGAAATACAATGATATCTTCACATGATATTACATCTCTATCATGTTTTTCTTAAATATTTTAAGGTACCTCGGATTCAAATATTTTCTCATGCTGTGCTTATCTAATACCAAACATGCACTGTGTTGACACCCGCCCACTCTTCCTGTCTTTTTACCAGCAGCCGAAGTGCATATACAATCATGGGTATTGTTATCCTAGGTACAAGTGGGGCGGAGTCAATGAAGATGAGGCCCAGGTCACAACGTGGCTATAAAGAATAAACTATTATTTTGTTGCTGTCAGGTGGATGCTACTTGGCCTCAACTGTGCGGGTTGAGGTGTTTGCTACTGGTGTCCTGGAGTCTGTCCTACAATGGCTATGCTAAAGGGCCGAAGTGCAAACTCTTTTTCAGGACTCCATTCTCAGGGTAGTGAGGGTGAGCGGTCATAGGCGTCTCTAGGATGTGTGGGGGTGCTCGAGCTCAGCACTCAACAATCAATCAACAAATAATAGTCCCAGTGCCTGTACAAGAAAGAAGGTGCTTTCATCGCAGAGTTGCACTAAATGCTACACAATACTCAGTGATCATGCAAGTCAGTGTGCCTGAGTGCAATTTCCTAGAAATGCTATACCTGACCTGCTACCATTCCCTCCTCCAAGGTCTGGGCCCACCCAGGCCTTCTGGTCAAATCGGAATTAGCATGGTACACCCCCCACCCCCAGCGCCTTGAGACCCTCACGGGTGAGTAGCAAGCTTAACATTCCCTGATTGATTGATTAATTAAGCTCTGGTGCTGTTTTTTATGTCTACAGTTAAATGTGGTCAGTTTGTTTTGGTCTTACACTATTTACTGGATGGGTGACATGTTCTCAGACCTAATTTTGCCTTGTATCTATGGCATCCCTCCCGCATACACAACAGGGATCTCATTTATTCTATAAATCCACTGGAGTTTGTCAAATGTCAAGCTTAGGTCATATCTTGATGCACACCGCCCAGCTTCAGTCACAGTACTGCGGCCTGTGGAGATGCAGGCTCTGCCGCGGCAGTCATCTTCTAGAGTGGTGAAAGGCCTTGCCTGGCCCGAAGTAGATGCACCAGGGTGACAGGCTCAGGTCCTGATGGAGGTTACCATCATGACTGAATCACATGTAAATATCTGGAATGATGGTGTCGCAAATCTAAATACATGATTGATAAAATTAACTTCAGGACCAGACTTAACAGCTATCTTAATATGATATGTCAGTCTTTTAGATCTTACTTTGCCATAAAGATTGAAGAAAGTAAGAATCCTTCCTGTAAAATGTTCAAACTAGCGAAGGGTTTAGCCCATCCTTTTGCACGTGAGCAACCTAGTCCTGATTCTTCTATGCTATGCTCTAATGTAGCAGCCCACTTTAGAGACAAAATTTAAAATATTTACACCACCATTGTCTTTCAATCAAGTATTGAATATTTTTGGCAGAGTGGGCAGTGTCTCAGCCCTTCACGAATTCCATTTTGATTTTGATTTGTAGAGCGCAACAGTTACCCAAAGGCATTAAGGCGATATAGCCGGCCATCCAGTGCTGAAACTTAACTGTAAACCCACTGGAAAAAAAGCTGTCTGTAAAGCATAAAGCCAGGTTTTAAGTGCTTTCCTGAAAGGGAACAACTGTGGAATAGCCCTCAGTCTTTGCGAACACCTTTACTGCACTAATGATGACTTTCATGACAGAAGAATCTATAGCCAAGGTCAAGTCATGATCTCCAGAAGATCTTTGCCCACACTATGGCATTGTATCAAATGCCAGTCTTTTCCGACCTTGGATTATGGATATATTCTACAGCTCCCTTGACACTACCCAGTTCCCTGATGACTGGAAACATGCTGTGGTTCTTCGACTATTAAAGAAGCCCGGGGCAAATCCACTAGTTTTGACTAATTATCACCCAATTCCCATACTCCCCTATTTGGCCAAAGTTTTTGAGCAGCTTATTAACACCCAACTCCCACAATATCTAGACGGCAACATTTTACAAGCTGAGATTAGAGCAAATCACATCATGGAAACCACTGTAGTAGCGGATAGCATCAGGTTTTGACTGGATGAGGGACAAATCATCTGTCCTCATCCTTCTTGAACTCTCTGCAGAGTTTTGCAGTGTAATACATACAATTCTAATAGAATTGCAGCATGACATTGGTTTCTATTCCTCTTAAGTGGTTTCAGTCTTTCCTGTCTGGTCAAAAACAATCTAACCACCTAGAATGGATCTCGCTCCTGTTAACTGTAACGTCCTGCAGGCCTCATCTTTGAGCCTGGGGCTTTTCAGTATCTATATGACACCACTGGCAGCTACTGTAAGAGCCAAAGGCTTCGGTTTTGTCTCTTAGGCTGATGATACTCAGCTAATTGTGTAGCTAGCAGAAAATGTTGAACCCAATATATGTGATCTAGATGAATGTCTGAGGTGGCCTCCTGGATGTGTGATCCCTGTCTGAAACTGAACTGTGAGAAGACCAAGGTGATTCTGTTTGGAAAAGCTGATCCTATCTGTTTGGACATGTGTTTGCCTACCTCACACGGTCTGGCCTCCACTCCTAAGAGCTAGAAACTTAGGAATCATTGCAGATAACAAAAACTCTCAACAACAAGCATTGGAAATGCAATAGGTCTCGGATTTATTTGAGTTAGAGCTAATGGCATTGTAAATGGCAATGTCTTTTAGCCATGTGTTATGGAGTGTATGCATGTGGTGTGTAGTTGAATTATGTGGGTTGGATTGTAGCAATGGTGGCATGCTGCGCTTTAGATTAATATGTTTAAAAGTAAAGTGTACCATACTGTGATTGCTACAATAGTTAATTGTGGATGCTTTAACAATTGATGTGTGCACTGATGGCTGGTGGTGTGTGTGTCTGTAGAAATTGTGCACTGATGGCTGGTGGTGTGTGTGCCTGGTGGAAGCGTGAACTGCCGGCTGGAGGTGTGTGTGCCTGGTGGAAGCGTGCACTGACGGCAGGTGGTGTGTGTGCCTGGTAAAAGCATGCACAGACGGCTTGTGGTGTGTGTGCCTGGTGAAAGTGTGCACTGACGGCTAGTGGTGTGTGTGCCTGGTGAAAGTGTGCACTGATGGCTGTTGGTGTGTGTGTGTTTGGTGAAAGCGTGCACTGACCTCTGGTGGTGTGCGCCTGGTGGAAGCCTGCACTGATGGCTGGTGGTGTTTGCGCCCGGTGAAAGCATGCACTGACGGCTGGTGGTGTTTGTGCCCGGTGAAAGCGTGCACTGACGGCTGGTTTTGTGTGTGTGTGTGGTGGTGAGTGTGTGGTGGTGAGAGTGTGGTGTGAGAGAGTGTGTGTGGTGGTGTGTGTGTGTGTGTGGTGGACTTAGATCAGGTTTTCGTACCCTGCACACTCACACACTGACCCTGCACACTCACACACTGCCCCTACACACTCACACACTGCTCACCCTACACACTCACACACTGCTCACCCTACACACTCACACACTGCTCACCCTGCACACTCACACCCTACACTCACACACTGTTCACCCTGCACACTCTCACTGTTCACCCCGCACACTCACACAATGTTCACCCTGCACACTCACACACTGCTCACCCTACACACATACACACTGCTCACCCTACACACTCTCACACTGCTCACCCTGCACTCTCACACTGCTCACCCTCCACATTCACACACTGCTCACCCTACACACTCACACACAGTTCACCCTGTACACTCCCACAATGTTCACCCTGCACACTCACACACTGCTCACCCTACACACTCACACAATGTTCACCCTGCACGCTCACACAATGTTCACCCTGCACGCTCACACAATGTTCACCCTGCACGCTCACACACTGTTAACCCTGCATGCTCACGCACTGCTCACCCTGCATGCTCACACACTGCTCACCCTGTACGCTCACACACTGCTCACCCTACACACTCACACACTGCTCACCCTACGTAATGCGAAAAGACCTAGCTCTGCCCTTTGGCCTGTGTTGTAATCGTACAGTAGGTTGTGAGTAGTTGTGCTTGAATGGTTGGGGCGTCCCCTCCTTGCTGCTCCCCTCACAGAGGACCGGCTGCCTCCATGAAGCTTCCAAGACACGGGTTCAGCTGTTCTTTGTTTTAGCTCCTGTGTGTCAGTGCACCGTGTAAGCGCACCAGCATACCCTGCTCTCTCTGGAACACTCACACTGCTGAGTCTCTCACTCTGCTGTCACTCTCACTCTGCTGTTGCTCTCACTCTGCTGTCCCTCTCACTCTGCTGTCCCTCTCACTCTGCTGTCCCTCTCACTCTGCTGTGTCTCTCACTCTGCTGTGTCTCTCACTCTGCTGTGTCTCTCACTCTGCTGTCACTCTCACTCTGCTGTCACTCATGCAGTCACTTTCACTCATGCAGTCACTCTCACTCATGCAGTCACTCTCACTCATGCAGTCACTCTCACTCATGCAGTCACTCTCACTCATGCAGTCACACTCACTCATGCAGTCACTCTCACTCTGCTGTCACTCTCACTCTGCAGTCACTCTCACTCTGCAGTCACTCTCACTCTGCAGTCACTCTCACTCTGCAGTCACTCTCACTCTGCAGTCACTCTCACTATGCAGTCACTCTCACTGCTGTCACTCTGCTGTCACTCTCACTCTGCTGTCACTCTCACTCTGCTGTCACTCTCACTCTGCTGTCACTCTCACTCTGCTGTCACTCTCACTCTGCTGTCACTCTCACTCTGCTGTCACTCTCACTCTGCTGTCACTCACACTCTGCTGTCACTCACACTCTGCTGTCACTCACTCTGCTGCAAAGGTAAGGGTCCCAGTCAACGTGTTTTATAAAACAAACAAAAGTTATTCAAAAACATGCACATACAACTCACAACACAACCAGAAATGAGTGATGTTGTTTATTCACATCCTCATTAGATACATTTCATGTATAAATGCTTTATGCAGGTTAACGTTGTGTCCAGAGTGAAATGAGAAGGAAGGGAGGAGGGAAGAAGGATGAGTGTAGGTGAGGAATTGGGGTAGTGTAGAACAGTTCAAAAAGAGCAAATGTAGTCACATAGAACATTTCTTGTTGACATCACATGGGCATACTGGTTTTGCCCCATACATTTCTAACAATTTGTGGAATCCTATCACATATATACACAGTAATTTGGTCTGTTGATTGAGGGTAGGTATCAGTACAAACGGAAAGTCGACGTTTCGACCCCTGGTCAGTGTAGGTTGAGTGGCACCTTACTTTGGGGTCTTCATCAGGACTAAGAGGTGGTGTGGGGGGATCGGGCACCTAAGGTTAAAAAATATTGAGTGAGCTAACGAAGAAACACCTTAAAATTAGAAGGGAAACGCAGTTGCAATAATTACCAAAAGGCCACTATGGATGAGTGGCAGCCTCTGCGGCTAGTAAATGGGCCACCAGGCTCCTGTTATACAGAGTGTCTTTTGTCCTAAGAAATGGGTCGATACAAAAGCGAGTGGGTTATTTCAGATGCATACCTGCCAAAGACCAGCTGAATTACTTGTAAGCTTGTACATTTAAATCATTAACAACACCCTGCCGGGTTAAACCCAACAAAATACAAAACACAATATACGGAGGGTTGAAAAAATCATCAATCAATTGCGAGAGCAAAAAGGTCTCTCTACTGTAGGTAGATAGGTAAGTGTGGAGTAATGGAAAAGGAGCCAAAGTGGGTTCCAAAATCAATGACAGTGCTCTCATAGCGAGCAGAATTGGGAGGAGAAAGTGAACGGACTCAGTAAATTCCCAAAGGATCGGCCCTTAGACAGTTAAACAGCCAATCATGCCATGACAACCTTCTTCAAACACGGAAGGAAAAACCGATTAAACGAGGTCTCGATTAAAACAGCGGAACATCCCGTGATTGAATTGAGGGAAACAATTAAGTAACCTGTAATCAGTGCTGAAGCTGGGCATGATGCATGTATTGAAATACCTTTAGGCACAAAACAATCCTTCTAATCAGGTTTGAGGGGAGATCTCTGTACATCCATACGGGCAAAAACGGGCTTCAATCTACGTAAGGGAGAAACGCAGGAGGAATACGGCCTCTGAAAACTTCAATACCGCAAGGGGGCAACCTCTCACTGGAGGAAAGGGAAAAAAAATAACAACTATTACTCACCACCGTATCCGATGTCCGGCTCACACGCATTAATCGTGTAGAGTGCGGCGGGGCGGTGTTCTTCTCCTTATTAAGGTTTCCAGCACGTGCAACCGCAGCAGCTCAATTCTCGCGGTGTACCGTGTCATAGAAACCGAAAAAAGACTAAATTGCTGTTTAGAATGGAACCGATTATAAACAAGCAGCTGGATCCTAGATGACGGTCGTACGGGGTGCGCGCGCACGGTGTTTACATCTTTTTCACTGGGCGCTGAACGGTACAGTCTGCTTCCGGGTCACGTGACGGAGTAGGGCTAGCGTGCTAACTGCTGCTTTTAGGATTGGACGGTGCTGTTGCTTGTCAAGTGTGTGCTGCACCTACAAAGTGTAGAGGGAGAGGGAGGGAATTCGGAAAAGAAGACTCGAAACCGGCCGACGCGGGAATCGAAACCAGTGGTGCGCGCGCACCAGAGGAGCGGGGAGCACGATAACACGCCGAGACGAGGTAGGAGATGTGTGTGTGTAAGGGGGGGGTTCTGTGTGTGTATGCACGGCGGCGGCGGGGGGGGGGGGAGTCTGTATGTGTGTGTATGCGCGGCGGGGGGGCTGTATGTGTGTGTATGCGTGCGTGTGAGTCTGCTTCTCAGGAGCCATGGGAGACAGGAAGCGCGCGCGACCTGATCCCAGTTCCAAGGTTGCGCGTGCACCTCGCTTGTCTCCTGTCTCCCTTGACTCCGTAAAAGCGAGAATGATTACAATAGAGTCTCGGAACG
This sequence comes from Lissotriton helveticus, assembly GCF_964261635.1. Lineage (NCBI taxonomy): Eukaryota > Metazoa > Chordata > Amphibia > Caudata > Salamandridae > Lissotriton > Lissotriton helveticus. The sequence continues at coordinate 216,811,893 of NC_136062.1, read as the reverse complement.
ACAGATTGCTTCGCAATCTGTTCGCAGTTCCGAGACCTAAAAACGACCAGGTCTGTTGAATTTGTTATTCCATCCTAAGTCTTATGTTCAGGATCTTTAGGCTAGTTGCCAATGCACTATCACTGCACAATTGTCCAAGCATTCACCATGAGTCACCTGGACTATAGGAATGCTTTGTATAAAGGAATGGCTGACTACTGTTTTTCTCATCTACAAACCATTCAAAACACCGTGGCTCATTTGATCTCCAATCCTCCCAACTGATCACTGCATACATTTTTTGCATTGGCTACCAGTGCTTAAGAGGTTCATCTTCAAGCTGCTATGGGATGTTCATCGAGCCCTTTACCCCATCAGCCCTGTGTATTTGCAAAATACATTTCAACTATATCAGCACTTGAGATCTTTACGATCAGCAAATTAGGCTTTTAGCCACTCACGACGGATCTGCCAACACGGGTAACACTTTTTTACTCATCTTGCGGCCTTTCACTGGAATGCTCTACCATTGCACCTGAAACTAATTCCTAATCTTCTGCCATTCAGGAAATCCATAAAAACTTGGCTGTTCGAGGGCTTAATACTTTTTACCCCCACCTTTTGTGCCTGCTGTGACTTCTTCTCCGCACTGTATTGGACTGCAAAAGGATATCCTTTTTGGAATGAGTAGGTACATTTACAAAATAAAATTAACATAATATTGTAGGAGTAGCTCCAGTTGGGCTGGTTTGCAATCGCGCAGTTGTAACCCTCACCTAGGTCCACAGCCATTTTCTGGGTACAGAGCAATCGCACTGTTGTAGCTGCGTCTACAGCAATGGTAATCACAGTTGCAGCCCTCCTCTGGGTCGATGGCGGTCACAAGAAACCGAACCGGGAAACCAGGGTAGCCCAGGGGGAACAGTCCTCCATATTTCTCTCTTGAGTAGTCCACTCTCAGTGGACACAAGGCCTTTGCTAAGATAGTGCCCCGGGTGAAATCAGATTTGTTGCCCTTCCTGCTCCACTTTCTCTTCTGCTCTCCTCTCCCCAATGTTTTTCCTTTAACCTTTTCTAAGTGAAATATATAACAGGTTTTGGTATTACGTTTAATGCTGAATTTGTATTAAAAAAACGTGTAATTTCCAAAACATTTCACCACTGATGTGGTTCCCTTGCACCACTGGCCCACCATCAAACTGCCACTGTCTTCACTGCCAGCAACAGGCGCACTTGGAAGCAATACCAGCTGGTGAACCTGATAAATAGGTTCAGTGGAGATGCAACCAGAGGAAAAAAACAGCCCAGATGGTGAATTTTACAGCACAATTGTCCAACAAATGTTAAAACAAAATCATTCAATTGGTGCTTACCCTCCCAATTTCACATGGCCTATCTCTTATTAACATTTACAGATCATTTGTCTTCAATTAATTACTTTCAACCTTCCCCTTCAAGTAGATTCTTAAAATGTACTTTAAAGTGGAAATGCGGACATCTCCTAATCTCTTGCTGTACACAAGAGCTCTCCCCATTTATAACAAGCATTTGCAATGCAATCGGTCTCGCCTTTGGGACCTTATATATATTTAGCTATGCAGCACATTAGCCGAGGTGCTGAAATATCTACTGTTCTTTAACATGGAGGGAAAGTAAGTACCAAACTGCGTGACGCGTCAGGTATGGGAACACCTGGAAAGAAGTATTGCCTTTCAGCAGGAAATGGTACAGTCCAAAGCTCTGTTTTTAATATAAAACCATGGCCTTTGGTGGTCATATCACTGAAAATATAAAAGATGTAAAAAAATATTATTGTCTACGGGTGCTTGTGGAAGACAATTTCTATGGACTGGAATCTAGAGAATGCTAACGTGATTCTGATATTTGACTGACCTCTGGTGGTTGTTTTCTAAAGCCAATTAAATAGAGGAAGTTGAACAGAAAAAAAAATTCCTAAGCGGCAGCAGACTAGTTTTAGGGCTGATCTCCAGAGCCCAAAGAGGTTTTGAATATTCGACCTAAAAAATATGGGTGCTCTTTTCTAAATGTGTATTTATTAAATTTGATCCGTTTCAAGTAATCTATCATTCAGCGAGCTGTGCACGCTTCACAAATCGTTCAGACATCCAAACATTGGATTTGAAAACTCTTACAAAATACATGAATTTCTGTCTTTGGTCCATGTAAAAGGGGTGTATAAACGTGTACAAGCCTGTGTCAAAACTAGGACCACTGGAATTATGTAGTATGGTTGAACCAGATTAAGTGGTAGGGTTGACTAAATTATGCTTCAAGAAAAGGCAAATTCTGCGGCGTATTGTAGCACATTTTGTGATAGTATTACTTCACTACTTTGCCATTTTGAAACGTTAACTCTTCCTGGGCAAAGGTTTCACCACATTGTTAGCAGTACAACACCCAAATATAATAATACACACCTTAGAGGTGATCGGTCAACCTTTGCAAAGGGCCTACTATTGTATGGAATCAGGTGTTGGCGCGTTTTTAGTAACTTTTGATCTGTTTGAGCTAGAAACGATTTTTAAAATCTGCAAATAATGCAGAAGATGATGGATTATGTGGCAAATGCGGCAAATCTATCCTTATGCGGAAAATTCAGCTGTTGCAGAATCACATAACTCCAGTAACAATAAGATTTAAGAATACTATGTAAGATAGCTCACTAGGTTTAGGACTACAGTTTCAACCCACGACATGGCCAACTCATACCTTGATCTTTCTGGGGACAATAATGTGCCTTATTAGAGGTGGCTTTGAACGAGTGAATGTTTGCAGATGAATTGGGATACAGCGTGGAACACAGGTTGGAAGTTGTTTGGGTGATTGGTGGTCCCTTCCCTCTCGACCCCTCAACCAGAGAGGAGTTGCTCTCCTTCCCCCCACCACATTTTACTGTTCATTTTCCTGGTTACCTACACCCACAATAGGTGCCGGAGATGTGGAAGGGGAGAACTACTGTCAATGGAAGCTTGCTTCCGTATCTGCTCACTGTTGCTGCTAGTTTTTTTGTAGTTGTTTGTTGATGTGCTATTGTTGTTTGATGATATTAACGTACAGTATTCATTTCCTGGGCTTGGATACTGTCCACACTTCACCCTAAGTTCTGTATGAGAACGGTATAGTTTTTTGTGCTACAAAATGCAACTGTGTTGTTTTTCTTGTGCCATGTCTAATGCACTGATCATAATAAACTTATGTTGAAAACAAATAATATGCATAAATAAAAGATGGCTGGGATCTCTCCCTCCCTTTCTCTTTCTCTCTCTCAGAAAAAAATACTTTTTTTAAATGCAGACTCCGGGCTACAATTTCCTTTTTTATAGGCATAAAGAACAACAGTCTTCAACATACGAGCCCTTTGTCAAAATAATTATATTTTCTACTTTAATAGGGCTGGTGACGTGTTAGAATGCCTGCAACACTGAAGAACTAAAAAAAAATCAGGCCCAGATGGGCATGTAATTGATGACTTGTAGTAAGAAGTGTAATATTTTGGACCTGAATAAAAAATGGGAGAGGATGAAAAGTTAGGGTAAGAACTGCTGACTGGGGAACCAGGTTCAAGATTCGTCGTTGGCTCAACATTGTGTTTCTAAGAAAATTACTTATCTGCTGGTGCCTGAAAAAACAAATGAAGTGAACTTATGCAATGTAACTGGTGCTCATGTAAAACGCTCTAATATCTTCCAAGGGGGGTTATTGTTCATAGGTCAGGTTCCCTCCCCACTCTCCCCCCTCACCGAAATCTGCCTATTCAGATGTTAAATTAGAACTGAGACGCCTGGGAGGAAGTGTGAGGGAGCAATGGAGGGTAATGGACACAGTTTAAGGGAGAAGAATAAGGTAGTTTACTCAGCCCCTCAAGAGAATCAACAGGCACCGCAAATATCGAGATAAAGTAAATGATGAAAAACAGGATTATAAGCCATTTCTGTAGGCCCCTTTGAAATTAGGCACCCTGGGCCTAGGCCCAACTTGCTCATGCCAAAAACTGGCCCCGACTTGATGTCCGACAGGGAAGTGCTTCGGAAGTGCTTTCCACCTGCACAGTGTCCCCTCCTGCAGGGTCAGTCAGACTACTTTCTTTCTCAGCAAGCAGGCAGACTCCTAGGCGCAGGAGACGTCTGGGAGACTGGATATCAGGCAGACCCGAACCCTAGTTGCAAGGAATCCCTTTAAATACTCTGCCAATCACTGCCTTCTGTGGTCATAATTGACTTGGAACTGGAACAGAGTGGGGTGGTGTGGGTCCACCTTTTACATATAGCTTGGGGATGTGGATTTAGTGTTTCAAGCTGTTCTACCATTTTGGGGGTGGTTCTTCTTTCAAGTGGCCTCCTCTGGCTGTTCTCCAGACACAGTCTTATTGTGTAGAGAGATGCCTCTCATAGTAACCAGCAATATGGGTTTTCTCCACCCGGGAGCACTCACAAGGAAGGCAAGAAGAGGTGTCAAGTTTCTGCACTTGCCTGTCATCAGCCCGACTGAAGGAGTGATCAGGGACAGACAGAAGGACAGGCATGCCTAGAAACTTCCTCACTTATCACAATAGAGCCTGCAGACCCCCCTCACCCCTACCATCCATCAAATAACAGTGGTCAGAAAGACTGCTAAACAGCTCCTTACTAACCAAAAGGCCTCATTGAATTTATAAAAGTAGCCCTGTCTCCATTTTCCACGCTACAGGAATGCAGGCAATACACTTCCACTGTCGTATGGGAGCACAATCCTCACCTTCTATCTTGTGAAAGGCCAGGCCAGATGTGTCCAAAATGCATCCCACTGACTTCCATTGCTCTGGTTTACTCATACACCATACAAGTGTTACGCTCACTACACACACATTCACATGCATACCTACACACAGACATGCACACGTGATGTCAGCGCAAGGGTCTGGACATACATGAGGCACATCATTTTAATCAGGCTGTCTGGAAGCCCAGTATTGGTAAAACTCTTACAGCCTCTCTCAGCTAATTACTCTTTGTCACAGTGAAGAATCAAACGCCAACTTCAATTAAAGCATACACTCACTGCCAACCAGCCTTCAAATTTGCTGATTAACCAATTTCACAAATTTGCATTTCTTTCAAATAGCAGGAACACAAGAGAGAAGGTGTTAATTTAAGAGATTACGTGGGTGACTCTTAATATTCTTTACCAGCATTTGTGTAGCTCACAGTCTGCCAGCCGTATGGTTTTCCAGCACTTAGATAGTCTAGCTATAAAATTCCCCATGATTCTGGGGTTTCCACCACAGCCTGTAGTCTGACTCATGATGTGTTTTGGCCTCTTGGTCTAGTGGTCATGTCTTAGTCATTGAGTGATGAGTGTATGTTGTTCTAACTTGACACAAATGCTCATTTTCCAATAGATGGCGGTAATCTGAACTTGTTTTTACAGGGTATGTAATGTGTCTGGCTTAAGCACATTTTTGATTCTATGTATAATATATATTTTGTAATACGTGTCTATGAAGTTGTCTGTCTAATGTGTTGTGCTGTATTTTTGCTTGTGCCTTTTTTTTTTGTGGCGAAGAACTGTCAGTCCCCATGCCAGCAGACTATATTTGTTTATGCATTTTTATATAATACTGTACCCGAAGGTGTCAGAGCACTTTACAAGAGAACCAGGTACATTACATCAGGATATTAGAGTACATGGATTACATACAAGATGCAAAACAGATAAATGCGTCTAAATAGAAAACATGTAGATATAATCTGCCAATATTGGACCGAAGTGAGCACAAGAAGTATTAGCAGGGAGTGAGCACAAAGTATATTGAAATGGCATCATTATATTATATAGCATAGCATTATGATATACAGCGGTAACAGTACATACTGAGAGTAGGCAAAGGACAGTATATGAAACAATATACGATGGAAGTATACGATGATCCATTTTGAAAAAAGATGGCGGAACTACGTACATTGCTGTTCTTTTGTCTGCAGCCATCAGGGACTGTGTTTCTCATACCTAAGATTATTCAAGTTGCGTCAAACACACATTAGAATAGACCCTCGAGCAGATCTTCTGCAGTTTATTGTGCCCTTATTGGCAGGGCCGGACTGGCCATGGCGGGCACCGGGCAATCCCCCGGTGCGCCGCACGGGTGGGGGCCGTTTTTGTTACAGGGCCGTTTTTGCAGCATAGCTGCAAAATCGGCCCTGTACCGAAATCAGCCGAAAACCGGCCCAGGCAAAGAGCTCAGCTGCACCTCCAACCCCCCAGTGAGGAGGAGGGGGGGCGGCCGAGCACTTTGCCAGGGCCAGTTGTGGTTCACAGTCCGGCCCTGCTTATTGGAAGAGAGAGCTTCCAAAATGGCTGTCTGTTGCTGGATAGATGGTCTTACCCCAGTTTCTCCTAGTTGGGGTATGTCCAGGCTGGAGTACATCTTTAGGAAAAAACTGAAAACCTGGCTTTTCCAGGATTAAAATCTCTGCTTTCCCATGAGCTATACTGCTCCATCCTTTTTGTCTTCTCCCTGTGCGCTTTCTGACCGCAGCGTGGGGACACACTAGTCAGTGTAACCAGGCGCTTTACAAACTTTTATTATTAGTAGGCAGGGAGGGGGAAAGACTGTGTGAACAAACATTGCCAACACCATCCAGTGTTGCAGTCCGCTTTTGCTGTCAGCGATGACAAGATCTCCAGTAAACAGTGTAGGGGGCTGAAACCCCCATTCCCTGTGGCGTAGGAGTGGCAAAGGAGCCTATGTGCAGGGGCACCCCTGACTGACCCCTAGATCCATCAGCAAATAGAAAATAGAAGAAAAAGAAGTAAGTAGATCAATATAAAAACCATCTGGACCAGGGGCTTTGGCTTTCTTAAGGGAATGAATGGCGTCAATAATTTCCTGAAGAGTTATATCAGCCTCTAAAATTCAAAGTTGTCAGGTAGGGAGGGTGGCTTAGGGAGACCGTTAAAATAAGTATGTGTGAGAAGCCTGGTCAGTATATGGTTCTCACTTATGAAAGTGTAGCACCCAGCACTAACCCGAGCGGCCCTTACGTTGTTTCTAGGGTTTTAGATAACCGTAGAAAGTTCTCTAAGTGGTAGCTGTGGAAAGCAGCTTTCAAGCTTAATTTAGGAGGAGTGCAAAGCAGCTCGGTTTACCAGTATCTAATCTATTAGTGTAGGCTGAAGGAAAAAGAAGCACACAGTGTACCTATAAAAATAGATATTTATTGCATTCTCTCATTAACATATTACAATATCTCCTACCTGGAGATATAATCACAATGCACACAATACTTTGGACCTAGAATAGCAAGTAGCACCAATACAAAGTGGTCCCCGGGTGAGATACCAGACCATATATCAAATGCAAGTGACCCTATCCCAGCCTAATACACTAAGTCCTGTCTGGGAGGTGGTCACATCTTCTTGTGACAGGAAACCTATTGTCCTACCTTTCCGTGCTCAGGCTTAGCCCAGCAGCAAGAGGGCCGAATCGTGTCTGTGTTCAGCAGCAGCCCTAGGTTACTGTCAGGCTCCGTAAGATCATTCCCGGAGCATGGAGGGCTTCTCCGAGGGGTCCTATCATTGATGGAATCATACCTCCAACACCAGATATGGTGTTGGTGTATGATTCCAACATGTTTGATACCAAATATGCCCAGGTTCGGTCCAGCCAGTTTAGAGATGTTCATTGTGTAATGATGCATGGCCCTTCTGTATCGTAATGTCTGATTTACTCACAAAGCCTGGAGAATGGAATCCGGGATTTGTAGGGGTGATCTGCTCATGCAGAGCCAGCCTCACACTCGGAACTGAGCACCCATCCTTCGGGACTGAAGGCCTGCTAGAGGGGTGACTTAAAGGTTTCAAGTGTAGTGGTTTTAAATATAAAGAGACATATCTTTCGTGAGAAGTGCGTGCACCAACTCACACAGGCTGTAATGGCAGCCTGTAGTCATATTTTGGAGGGTCCCTTATGGGTGGCATAACACATGCTGAAGCCATGGGGGACCCCTTGTGTGCCTAGACCCTAATTACATTAGTGCCATATAGTAGGGACTTACTGGGGTACCCCAGCAGCCAATTAGGAATGTACCTACCATAGACAATTTAGGGAGCAAGCACAGTGACTGGGTACTAATAGGCAGGATCATAGTCAGATAAGTCAGAAAAACAGTATGACACCAGCAAAAAGTGGGAATAACCATGCAGAAGGATCTCCCCTTCCTACAGTATGCATAGGATGTTCTTAAGAATTACTGTCACTTGAATATAATGATTTGTTATACTCTTGGAACATGTTAGAAATATCAGCATCTGAGGATATGAGTTTGTTATGGAGTTCATTATGAATGGGTCTAATATTTTTACGATCAGATTTAATTTTTCAATAATTAGCCAACATCTTGCCTGCTTTATTTTGACCTCCATGATATTTTGATTTGAATTTAAGAAGGATATTGCAAGCATCAATAGTGGCTATCTTATTAAGGGCAAACTAAGCTTTGATCAACATGTGTAAAACAGAAGAAGATTTGGAGGAAAAATAGGTATGTTCTAATGTTTTAATTTGCTGCAATAATATATTATATTTGGCATTAGTAACTTTTTTCTTTTTAGCTGAATAAGGATGAAAGCACGGAAAGTGGCTTTAAAAGCATCCCAATTGTTAGGAATAGATGTTTTGAGGGGTTGGTTAAATTTCGTTCTGTTTAAATGCACGTCGCTATCACACCTTTACCTTGCACCTTTTACCTTGTATAGTATGCATGTTTTCATATATATTTCAGTTAAATACCACTTCGATTTTTCACAATCACCAATAACGCTCGATAGATAGGATATTAATGAGTACTATTGACATGACGTAACTTGTGGAGATTCGCTCCCTAGATTCAGTCCGTTTATTTGTTTCTTTTTTAGATTCTTCCCCTGAAGAAGGGCTCATGGATAGCCCGAAATGCATAGGGATACATGAATGAGCATTTTGGATATATCTTTTACATCGATTTCTGGAATGTACAAATAACCTTCGAAATTCACATCCATTAATGAAATAAAATTAATGATGGATTAAACGAAGTCCTGTTCCGATTAACTTTTTATACCCTGCTTGGGTATTCACTACGCTGTGCGTAGGGGGACAATTCCTATCAGGATTTGCTCATGTAAATTTAAAGTACTCATTAATGAAAGCAGTAGCTTCAAGAAAGAAAATTGTTAAATTTCCAAAAAAAACAGTTTTGTAATTATGTAAATACAAATCAAAAGAAGCTAAAACTGGGCATGGTCCAAAATACAAATGGAGCCAAATTCAGAGGATTGGATGGTGGGAAATAAAGGTTAAGTAACAAAAATATAATCTATTCTAGACATGGTTTGATGAACATTTGGAAAAAATGTAAATTCACATGTATCAGGATTACAAGCTTTCCAGACATCAAATAATGGACGTGTGGCGATGGCAGATTTAAACTCTTTAAGGGCTTCATCAGGATTGAATTTTCATTTGGATTTCCTGTCAGTAAACTGATCTAACCACTAATTGATCCCGCTACAGCAATGTTAGGATTATTGATGGACGCCAATTTTATTTTAATGCTGTTCCAAAAATCAGGATCAGGTTTAACAGGACCATAAATATTAAATAAAGGTATCTATCTATTATGAATTTCAACCGTAACCAATAACGACCATCTATTTGTATCACATTGAGTTGATGTACTCTGTGCATATAATGATTTATGGAAAAGGATGGCAATGCCGCGTTTACGACTAATGGCAGGAGAATAAATAACCTGGTCTACCCACTAGCGTTTTAACTTAAGAGACTCAACATCAGTACAATGAGTTTCCTGCAAAAAAGCAACATGTGAATTAACTTTGGACAAGTGAGAGAGTACCTTTGGTGTTTTGACAGGTTGTCCCAGACCACAGATGTTCCACAAGACAATATTAAACATATTGGGGATTAGGAGGAGGAAGATAGGAACATGAATTACAACCTGCAGAAATGTAAAAGGAGATAAAAACATACCATATTAACAATTGTATAACTGGTAGGCAATACAAATATAATAACAGTCAAAGTGAAAAAATCACTCTCCAAAAAACAAGGAAGAGACTGAAATAATAGAGAGAGGAAATGGGTAAAGAATAGTAATATGAAGAAAAAGATCAAGGAAATAAATCCAGATCTGAAACAAAGAACATGAGATGTGAGCATGGGACGTAACAGCACCAAGAATATGAAATAATAGCAGCAGGGAGATATAAAATAGAATATAGAAGAAACAGCCATACAGTTTAAGGAAAATAATAGAGAAGAAGAAAAGAAACATATCAGTAGACAGAATTTTCAAGAGTGCTAAAGAGTAGCTTCCATAGGGAGAGATGAAATATGTTGAATAAATAATTTCAGTTTGACAGGATCTTCAAAAGATCGTGTGATGCCTGTGTAAGTAATTTTACATAGGCACGGATGTAGAATGCCAAGATGAATGTTCAACTCTTGTATTTGAGGCCATTGAGCAAGAACATCTTTCCTCTTAGCGTTAGTAGAATTGTTGAGTTCTTATGATATATATATTGTGGCCTGTCGAGGCAAAATTTTTCTTTTACTACCTTCAAAACACGCATCGGGTCTTTGAATTCTAAAAATAACATTATAATGCCTCTAAGACTTGTAGAGTGAGGTTTACGTTGACCATGGTGGTATCGCCGTTGGAGGTTCCAAGGCGGAACTTGTGGCAGGTCTAAGAATTCGGGCAGGAATTTCTCCAAGAAGGCAAGTAGGTCAGAACCTTCCAAATGCTCTGGCAGACCATATAAACAAAGGTTATTGCGACTGTGTCTGTTTTCAAGGTCCTCTGTATGTAATTTCAGTTTGCGGATCTTCTGCTCCAACAGAGGAATCTTGGTAGCAGCATCCTGGAGATCACGTTTGCGTTGTTCCATATTAACCAGCTTATGTTCCATAGCAAGCCATTGTTCTTCAATTTGTTAAAGTTTTTTGTAAATGGCACTCATGAAGAATTTCACCCCCCCCCCTCCACTCGTCAAGTAAAGTGCCCAATTCAAGGTTATGAGAGGACATAATGGGTGATGTAGGATAATTTTTTGCCCTTTTTGGTTTCGTGCCAGAAGAAAGGGGTTAGAGGTTGCAAGAGGATCAATGGCCATATTAATGTATAGGGCAATGTGTGATCTTTTGGAGTGAATGAAGTTTGCCAATACACTACACCAAAGGATACGGGTGAGTAACGTGAAAAACAATAGTCTACAAAGTGACGACCGCCAATGAAGCTATCATGTAGAAATAAAAACCTTCTAAAGGGTTCACTGATACACCTGGTCCTTTAAACCAACAAAGAAGAAATTGGCACGGAACCTGTAATATAAAAATAATGCATTTATTAACCTCAGATGAGGGAGACTGCATCATACGGTACCCTCAGGCCACTGCAGGAGCCAGTCTAAGGAGTACAGAGAACAGGGGCTTTATATATGCATAGCTTACATAGTCAGCATAAAACCAAGGGGAAGTCCTGGCACATAAAAGCATGTTTTTTCACTAATATGGGTGTACACAATTTGCTCAACAAAGTGGGAGGGGAGACTAAACTGAACACATCAGTAAGAATAGCCTGACAGTTCTATACTAGGAGCAGGTGCATTCTACTAGCTAGGCCTTTCTGAGCATGTGCAAGGCTCTGGAACTGGGAGAAAGCACATGGCAAGCACATGGCTAACTAAGATGTCTGCCAAGTACAAAATGGCTTTCAGGTCATGCTAACAGCGATTCTTGCAATCTTTAACAATCAGATCCACAATATATTTTGAACGAGCGACATTTATAAGAAAATGTGAGGAGCTATGTAGACACAATTACTAGCATAGATGAAGATGAAGTAGATGCAAAAAAAGAAAAGAAAAGTGAAAAGCAGTTCACATAGTGTATTACTAAAAGGGCTGCTATACCGTTATTTCAGCATTCTTTCAATGATGTAAGCAGATTTATTAATGGTAAACACATCCATGGACACCAGCAGTGAGCCTAACAATGCGAGTGGCGCCCTAACACAGACGAAGATTTGGAGGAAAAATAGGTATGTTCTAATGTTTTAATTTGCTGCAATAATATATTATATTTGGCATTAGTAACTTCTTTCTTTTTAGCTGAAAACACGCCACCGCAGTCGGAGATGGCGAAATGCACAAACAGAGCGGTAAATAACAACCTAAAATGCTCCAAGGATGTTGCAAGGCATTTAGAAAAGCCTTCGGAGAGTTAAATACCCCCATCCACCCCCGTTGGATGTTCTTTGCATAGATGTCATTTAGGGGTTGCCATGTGTTGCAACTGTGATCCCTGGCTTGCACTTTGTGAACTCTAGCACTGTCTTTGCAACCGCTGTCATGAAAGGTGGCAAAATCAGTGCCAGGAATAAAATGGTAGCTTGTACTTATGGACGTCTGTTGGGACTCCATTCCCTTTGTTTTCTCTCAGTTTTTTTATTACACTAATAGTGAGTAAACTTTCATTATTCACTGTTAGTGTAATAACAAATGGAGTAAAATTAGCTGGAAGCTGAGGTAAGTAAAAAAAATGCTTTTAAATGTATGCTGTATGCGTTCAGGCAAATGAGTGTGTGTTTATGTGAGAGAAGGAGTGTGTGCAATCGTAAATGTGTGTGTATGTGTAAGCATGTGTGTGCGACTGAAATATAAGGTCAAAGGGCTTGTGATGTGAATTCAGCTACTCCTGGCATTTCAATACATTTACGTTCACTTTCTTTTGAGATATATAATGGTCAGAAGAACTGCTGTGAGCACAGTAATAGCAAAGTATATGTCAAATCATTGTTGCATTGAGTTTATGAGACATTTTCTATCAAATGTGCTCTGTTTATTATTTTTGTGTGCACAATATATTTAGTGAAAAGTCGTTTTGAGAGTTACATAATAGCTGCCGATGTGGTGTATTTAGGCTGTGCTGACTGCATGGAAGTTGTTCTGTCAAATGTGTTAAGTAAGATATTTGTGTGTTGTGTTTCTTAGAGGGAGGTGTTGCTGTAAGCTCTATGATCACTGACTCTGAGATATATCTGTGATGTATTGGATGTGGGTGATATGTTCTGATGGATATTTCTGAGGCCCATGAGTACAATGCCAGCAGTTCTGAAGTTATGTGGATTTGAACCCTAATCCATACCCCAGATGGTCCATTCATTGTTTCCATCTCTGTCCATGGTTTTGGTGGTGGCCAGTGGTGGTACTGCTGGCCAGTGGGCCTGCTGGCACCAGAATGTCATGCCCACCCCTGCTGGTACTCGAGAGAAAGTCTCTTTGACCTTTGTGCCTCATGAAAGCAATCATTCTGGTGCACCGGAATCAGCTGTTGCCCCTTTGGACTAGGCTGTGACTAATTAGAATCCAGTTGACTGCACTAACTCATTGAGCACTGGCTACTAAATATAATACCTGTAACCAGGGCCATTGGAATTATGAGGCAGGGCAGTATCTAATTAGGAGACAGGGTAGCACCAAATTGTGCACAGGGTTGAATAAATTACGTGGCAAGAAAAGGAAAATTATGCGGCATGATGTGCCACTTTTTTTCTAAAATTGATTCGTTATTTTATCTTTTTACACACGGTAATACGGTTTGGGCAAATATTTCACCTCATTAGTATGACTTTAACAACTAAATTCAGAAATAAGCAACTGAAAGATGACCAGTTAAACTTTGTGATGTAATTTTAACTAGTGCAAACACGTCACAAGGTTTTTTGTACGTTTTGATCCTTTCGAGCTGGAAACAATTTGTTTCTTAAAATCTGTCGAATGGGGGTGGCCAACAAGACGCATCATTGAGCGGCTCCTGACCAGCGATCAGCTATCCTGCAGCATCCTGAGCCACTTCAGACCCTAATCCCCAGGTAATATCACCTTCCAAAGGGGGCAACATTAACTGCCCGGAGGGTCCATCCTGTGATGGCGGAGGCTCCTGGCCTGGGAGACATGGTAGCTGGTGCATGCTGAAGCTCACCGGCAGTGAGGTCACGCGGCCTAGGCGGAGGTGGCTGGGTTACCCACCGTGGAATAACTGGCGCTGTATGTTTGGAGATCTGAGGTCGGGGTCTCCTCGACGGTGTCGCCTGACCCCCAGGAGTCATTGCTGACATTCACTGGGCTCTGCTGGCCCCCTGCTGGGCTTAATACTGCTAGGCATGGCACCAGAGGAGGGACGCATACGGTGCGACCTGCTGCAGGCTGTTCTGGCTAGTGCTGGGGCTGCAAGTTGGCCTGCCCTATGGTCATTGCCAGATCCCTCTCTGCGGATATGTCCCTGCGCACAAGAGACAGTGGGTATGGCCTACCCCAGGGACTGGCAAGCCATCTCCTCTCGAGGAGCCCTGGGTAGTACTTACTTGGACCTTTAGGGGTGTTTATGGACTGGTGGACATTGAGGCGCCTGGCCCCTTGATTCCTGTGCCTATTATTCCTGGAGCTAAGGGGAGGGAGGGCCCGTGGACTGGGGTCTGCGCTGCTTTGATGAAATCCTCTACTGCAGTTATCCACTAATACCTGCCTGTTGTGACAGGGGGACTGGACACACCGTATTGTGATCTTGCAGCGTAATACTTGTTGGCCTCCCTTAGTGTGCTCCTTTGCCGAGAGCTGTGTGCCTCCCGGGCCACAGGTTCTGAACATTGTGTTGCCCCCCAAACCCCCTCCGCCACCCCGATTGTCAGATGAGGGACGGGGGCTGACCAATGGACTGGGGTAGACTGGGCCCAATTTTCAGCTGTCGCTCCTAGTGACGGGGCTCCCGAGAGGTGTGGAGTGGTCCCCCTTGAGAGCCGGAGGTGCAGCGTGGGGGCACTGAGGTGGACAGGGGTCGGCAGTGCTGCACGGACTGGCCTGGGCCCTGTGATTGAGGTCTGGTGAACAGTCTGCTGGCCTTCTGTGCCCACTCGCCCTATAATTGAGTCAAAACCTGGAGACCCCCAGAATCACTTGGCTGGAGGGCAGTGGAAGGAGTCTAACCAGGAGCCTCTGGTAAGCAACTATCCCCCACTGATATAGGACCTACTGGTAGGATGCTACTGGTTCATCTGAGCTGGTAGGACTGTACGTGAGTGCCCGCACATATCATCCACGTGTGCTGGTGAGGATGATGGCCCCTGCACGAGGCATCCCTGCCTGGGGTGGCTCTTGTTCACTTTTCTCATGGGAAGGGGAGACCACCTGTGCCCTCTCAGGGGAACAATATAGAACAATATGCCACCCTCATGTCTGCTACCCAGCGACACAGGTGTCATGGATGCTCATGCAGTGACACAGGGGCCACCTCAGAGAAGCCCACCGGGCTGATGTCATGGCAGGTATCCTGGGCAACGGGTGGCCTTGGAGTGGAAAATCAAGTCAGTCTCCATTGGGGTAAACCTCCTGCGCACTGACCTGTGAAAGGTGTCTAAAAAGGTTAATGCTGCAGAGGGCTCCATTGTTGATCAGCCGGCTGAGGTAGCGGCTCTCAAGAAAAAGGTGTCCACTCTTACTTCAAAAACAGAAACTCTGTGGGTAAGGGCTGTCCCGTAGAAACAACATCTGCCCCCTGGGTTTCCCAAGCGTGCAGAGGGGATACAACGGGGAGGTTCATAGAAACATGGATCTGGGATGTTCTGAAGCACACAGGATTGTCCATGCAATTTGCAATTGAAAGATCTCACCATGCTCATACGGGCCCCAAAGGCAGGGGGCCCCACCACCCACTATCATAGTGCGCATCCTGAATTATGAGGACAGGGACTGCCTCCTTCAAGTAGCCCGGGAGGCCAACGATCTCCTGTTTGAGAACCTTGAGATCGCCATCTTCCCTGATTATACACAAAAAAGTGCAAGCTCAATGCATATCTTTTCTGGAGGCGAGGAGACAACTGATGGTCATGGGTCTTCGATATATGCTTGTGGAAAGGTCACGGTCCCTACCTTAACGGGAAAGCATCCTCGCGCGGGGGCGGGCTCGTCTAACCCCGATTGTACCTTGTTTCCTCTCCCTAGGAGTTCTTCTATCTCTCATCCTCTGCAGGTACGCCAGGGTTCGAATGCGGAAGACGGGAACCCGGAAGCAGTTCTCCATAACCCCGGAAGTCCCGCCCCCAGCTCTGCCCCGGAAAGTAGAAAAACCAACGAACCACTAGGAACGGGGTTCCAACCCGCGGACTCGTGGCAGGAGGCAGCAAGGAAGGAACCGGAGCGGAGAGAGAGAAGCGAGGAGAACGAGAGCCGAGCTGCAGAAGAGGAGGAGGACGCCGACGGCGACGTGTGGACTGAGGACTGGTGGAGTCCCCAGGAGGTGGCTGGAGAGCTGCCGCAACTCACCAGGGAGTTGCGGCGGGCCACGTGAGTAACCACCATCCGTTTCCGTGTGCCTCTTGTAGATAGTTGTAAATAGTGTAAAGCCGCACAACCCTGAGCACAAGAGCACGTTATATATATATATATAGGCCCCTTCCACACCGTGAGCACCCTGTCACCCCTTTTCCCCCCCTATTGTCGGTCTCTTCCACCTCCCCATCCGACCCTCCCTCACTGTCACCTCTTCCGTACCCTCACGTCCCGGTGTCGGTGGCAGTTACGTTACTGCACGAGAGCGTCAGACTAACGGCTCTGTAATTTTTCTCTCGCCCCAAACCTCCGAGGCCCACCGGTGGATATCCAAGACACGCCGGAGCAGCCGAGAGGGAAGACGCACACCACCCTGACGACTTCAGCCAAGCAGTCGGAAGTCATCCACCACCCTTCCCGACCCGAAGTCTTCTCTCCTCCGGACACCATCAAGGACCCTAGCGGCCCCCTCCCTGTGACTATATATCACCACCTGACTGTATCAACAATAAAACCACGTAACCATAGCGCACTATATCTGGCCTCCCCGCCTGTTATTCCGGCCCGTCGAAGCCCACACCCCACAATGCTTTTATATCCCACCCGCTTGAGAGTCGTTTCGGGGGGCAAGTCACACTTCTTTAACATGGAAGAAGATTTTTCGCGATGTCTGGAGAAATGGGACAAAGTGACAGAGGAACAGCGTGGATCCTGAAGGGCGAAGACACAAAGTGACCCTCCAACGTTCGGATTGGAAGACCAGGGACGATTCTGGGGCCATTGTTGCTGACTGAGGCTTCTTTATAGCTCCAAGTTCCTATGGGGGTTTGTTTGTTGATTCCAGTGCAGGTGCAGTTTCAACTTTGGTGTTACTCTGTAAGGGGTACCCAATCTTCTATTTAGGAGACTGATGGGCGGGACTGGGGGGAGACATCTACACCCAATGGATGACAGCACTATTATCGTTACCTGGAATGTCAGAGGTCTGAGAAGTTACACAAAACGATACAGAGTTCATTCATTTCTTTAGTGCCACTGGGTCCAGATACCCTGGTTACAGGAGGGAGATAAATGTAATGGGAGATGAGGTCCACAAATGAAAAAAGAAAAATGGAGGGATCAACATTTCACGGCAACGTACTCATCTTATGCAAGGAGGGTGGCGATCTGGGTGGCTCCTGGGGTCCCTTTCAGACATGTGTACAGTGAGGCGGATGTGGGGGGACTCTATCTACTCCTTCAAGGTACACTACATGGCAAGGACATCACCATTCAAAACACTTATGGCCATTATGACATTGATGATTGTCAATGTTATTGAGCCATGCAGACACTGCTGGGGGACAGCGTTGGGGCCCCCATAATCTGGCAAGAGATTTTAATTGCATACTAGGCGGAGGCAGAGAATGGCATCTGCCGGAATTCACATGCCATTTACTGACACAACACATACAGCCCCTTAGATTGACTCAGGGATGATTCAGTCGGGGGAGCACTTGGGAAGATTCCTATCAGACCATGCGCCAGTGCTGCTACGTGTACATTGGGGTGGGAGGACAAGGGCTACCACGACCAGGAGATGGCGCATGCCCTCGGAACTTCTGTCTGACCAAGCTAGTCGGGAGACATTAGCAACTGCCATCCAGGAGTATCTAGAGCGCAACTTAGGCATGACTACTTCCAGAGCTAATGAAAGAGATTCCCTTAAACCAGTGGTTGGGGTTGTATAGGAACCATATCTGGAGTGCCCTGGCAACTGGTGGCAGACATTGGCACCTATGAGCGACAATAGACTGAGCTTCAGGGTGGAGGCAGACTCGGCGAAGGCACAAGGGGTAATTTTAGATGTTCAATGCTCCTTCGACGAGAAATGGGAAACGTCTGACCACCACACACTTACGGCCTACTGCAGACATCTGCACCGGGAGGGTGACAAGTCTGCCCAGTGTTTGGCTTGGATATTGAGGAGCGAGGGTGAGATCCCACCTATATTTTACTTACAGGTGCAAGACAGACAATGTGTGACAAAATGCCATGATGTTCTTGGAGTCTTAGTCGACCATTTCCAGGCTGTAAATCGGGCCAGAGTTGAGGATCACCCAGAGCTGGTGGAGGCATTCCTTGCAAGATTAGATCTACCTCGTCTCTCAAAGGATAAGTCGAATGACTTAGAGGAGGCTATTACCCTAGAGAAGCTCAAGCTCGCCTTACAGGACTTGAATATGGCAAAGGCCTCTGGGGGAGATGGCTTCCCAGCTGAGTTTTTACAGGCTTACTCCACTTACCTGACATAGAAACTACTAGAAGTATTCTTGGAGGCTCAGAGGGTTTGGACCCTGACTCCTACTATGCGTGAGGGTATCATTTGCTTCATGCTGAAGCCTGGAGGATGTTATGTTATGTTATGTTATGTTATGTTATGTTAAGAGGGTACTTTTATAGCGCACGGCTACTCCGAAGAGTGTCCCGGCGCTGAAGACCCTCACTGACCCAGCGTAGAAGGTAGACAGGGAAAGCGGGCAGATACAGAAAAGACATGTTAATGCATAAAAAGCAGAGTCTTCAGATCCTTCCTAAATGCCAACAGACTGGTGTTAGATCTGAGTGACAAAGGAAGAGCGTTCCAAAGCCGGGGGGCGAGATGTTTAAAGGACCGCCCCCCCCGCAGCAGGCACGACGAATCACCGGGGTGACTGCCCTGGCCTGGGTGGCGGAACGCAAGGATCTAGAAGGAAGATAGAAGCTGATAAGTTTTTGAAGATAACATGCACCCGTGCCATGAAGGGCCTTAAAGGCAATGGTCAGGGCTTTAAAAGTGATCCGCTTCTTAATAGTCAGCCAGTGAAGGGATTTAAGAAGTTCACTGGCCCTGGCTCTTCTAGTAAGGCCAAAGATGGCC
This sequence comes from Lissotriton helveticus, assembly GCF_964261635.1. Lineage (NCBI taxonomy): Eukaryota > Metazoa > Chordata > Amphibia > Caudata > Salamandridae > Lissotriton > Lissotriton helveticus. The sequence continues at coordinate 216,792,632 of NC_136062.1, read as the reverse complement.
CGGGCCACCGAGTTTTGCACAACCTGGAGACGCGCAAGGAGGAAGTGCGGAAGGCCCAGATATAGTACGTTGGAGTAGTCCAGGCGAGAGCCTATCAGGGCCTGTACCGTAATCTTTCTATGCTCTAAGGAAAGAAGCGGCAGGAACTTCCTCAACATCTTCAGGGTCGCAAAACACCTGCCGGCCAGAGCCAACACCTAGGCCCTGAAGGAGAGACTATTGTCAATCTGGATGCCCAGATTCTTTGCAGCCCCTGAGTCGCTGGCAGGAGCGAACATAGCAGTAGGCCCCACTCTTTCCATCTAGGGTCCGCGGGGCCGCCAAAGAAGAGCACCTCTGACTTATCGGGGTTGCACTTGAGGCTGTTGCGACTAAACCAGTCAAACACAGCCCCAAGGCAGTCCCGAATAGATGGCCCGTCAAAATCGCAGCCCTTGCCACAAGTAAACAACAGTTGTGTATCATCCGCATACGAGACGATCTGGGCCCCAAAATCTTCCACCAATGCCGCCAATGGGGTCATATAGATGTTAAAGAGCGCAGGGCTCAAAATTGAGCCCTGCGGAACTCCGACCTCCAAGGACGGCATGGCCGCCGAGAAAGGGGGGCCCAGATAGTTTGCTGGCGATTCAAAAGAAAAGACCTGAACCACTGGAACACCGTCCCCCTCAGACCAATCTCCCAGAGTCTAGAAAGGAGACGGTCATGGGGGACGGTGTCGAAAGCCGCCGAAAGGTCCAGCATCACCAGCATGGCTTTGCCTCCATTGTCTAAGGTTTCCTTAATCGCCTCGGTGACCTCGAGCAGGGCTGTTTCCGTGCTCAGATTGGAGTGAAAGCCAGACTGCGACTTGTGGAGTATGTCGTTGGTCTCTAGAAAGAGGGACAAGGTGGTGTGAACACGTTTCTCAGCCACTTTCGCGAGTGCTGGATCTCCGAAGGATCGCTCTCATACTACCCGCTGACTATGATCAAATCTAATGTTTGGTTCTTTTGTAAATTGTTTCCAAAGCTCTTACAGGGGGTAGTACGTGGGCTGGTCATGCGCATAATCTCCGGCGGTTAACGCGTACTGCGAGGGACCAAGGTATGGCACTAGTGTTGGTCAACCTTGAGAAGGCTTTCAACACTGTCAACTGGAGCCATCTCATGACAGTGCTTTGGGGGATGGGTTTTGGCCCGGATTTCCTGGGTTGGATTTAATTATTATACAAGTGCCCCATGGTGTGCATGCGGGGGGGGGCAGTGACATGTCGGGGCATGGGCAGTTGAGAGGGGCACTCGACCAGGTAGCCCCCTCTCGCCGCTCCTGTTCGTACTGGCTGTTGAGCCAATGGTTATATATTTACGTATGAAATTAGAGCGTTGGGGCCAGCGTTTGGGTGAACAGAAACACAGAGTCTCCTTATATGCAGATGATGCATTGGTCCACCTCCACTAACCCGAGTCGGTCCCACTCCAGATGAGACATATGGCAGCTTATCACCATGTTTCTGGCCTGCGAGACAATATCAGAAAGACTTTACTGTTTCCTCTGGGAGGTAGGCTCCAATGCCACAGGATTCGCTGGGTGGGGATAAGTGTTTGCTACTTGGGGCGGATGGTTGTACATAGAGAGGACAGCTACAGGTGAATATGTGGACAGAGTATTGGGAGCGCCTGACCGGGATTAATTGATTTTTGGAAGCCTCTCAGGTGGCCATTGCCAAAATGGTCTTTCTTCCATGTTGCTTATACCTTATGCAGGACTCGTTGTACCCACTCAAACTGATTTCTTTTGTTGTCTCAATAGCCTGTTGTTAGACCTGGCACCATTGGTGTGGGTCTCCCTTCCATTTTTGCTGTTGCCTCATGTATTTTTGCTGGTGTTAGATGCTTTGGGCACTGTGCTACCGCTATCCAGTGCCACAGTGCAAGTGCTCCCTACTGTAAATTAATGTACTAATCAATGGTTCCATGTTTGGCTATTTGGTTTACTTGTCAGACCCTAGTTTAGTGCACTGAGTGTACCCAGTGCATGTAAATCCGAATGCTGCTGGAGGGCTTGCAGCACTGGTTGTGCCACCCGCAGAAGCAGCCTTGTAAAATGTGTCTAAGATCTGCCATTGCAGAGCCTGCGTGCAGTCTGGTACTGTCATGCTGACTGGGAAAGAGCACCCACTTCCAGTCCCAAACCTTCCCTTTTCTTCATATCAGTCACCTCTTTGGTAGGCCCATGGACAGTGTGCATTGTAAGTATGAGGAAGGACAAGCCCTGATGTGTGTGGCATGTCCTAATAGTGAATTACAGCCATTTTCGTTTTTCACTATTGCAAGGCTACCTGTTCTCCATAGGCCAGAATGGGCTGTTAGAGTTATTGCATTTTATAATCTTAACTGTCTCAGAGAACATGGTAGAAATTCGAGTTTAGTATGCCTGAACTCAGAATAATAAAATCCATCTTTTAGTAAAGTTTATTTTAATATTCTGTGTTTGCAAATAACACTTTTAGAAAGTAGGTATTTGCTTGTCTAACCATTCAAACCTGCCTCTGCTAGGTTGTGTATTCCTATGTCTGGTTTTGTGAGTGACAGGGCTGGGGAATTCCAGGAGACAGGCTGAGTCACCCAGTGGTGAATAGGGAGATATGCATCTAGATGGGAGCGAGGAGTTGCACCTGAACCTTAAATAGGGCTGTGCCTGCCTTCCACAATACTGGCTCCACCCCCTGGGGAGCGGCTGATGTATCTGCCCTGCACACTGAAAGAAGAGTAGGAGTCCTGTAAACAAAGTGCTTCAGGACTGTACTTGCCTTCCACAATGCTGGCTCCACCTCCTGTGGGGCGTCTGATGTGCCTGCCCTGCACTGTGAAAGGAAAGGAGAAGTCTGGTAAACAGAGTGCTTCAAAACTGGTTTGGACTGGGCAAAGGCCCCTCTCCCCTCAGAGAACAAAGGATTTTGGGGTATAAATATTGGGACCCTGATCCCATGAAATTAGATTACTTTTGGGCTACAAGAAGAAACATTTACTGAGGAGAGGAACCTGAAGAAACTGAGGAGAGACTATTCCCAGGCTCAAGTGCTGCTTGGGGGATTGTCCTGCAGTGGTTGCCTTACTGCCAAAGGAAGGAGAAAGGAACTTTGTGTACTTTGCTTTCAATTTGTGAAGGATCTCCAAGGGCTTGGAAAAGAGCTTGCCTCCTGCTGAAGTCTTAGGGACAACAGACTTCACCCCCCAGCTCCCCAGAGTTATTTGGCAGAGACTGCTGCTGTTTTGGGCCTTCTGAGGAACTGTGTGTCTCAACAAGAAGAAGCGTGTCGCCGTCGCTGTGCCTGCCGTTGCAACTCCGAAGGAGGGTGTCGCCGCTGGGACTGTCGCACTGCACCGCATCGACCAAGAGCACCTCGCATCCCCGAGAAGCGCGCTGCCGTCGGAGCTGCTGCTGTCGCATCTTGGATGTCGCCGCTGTAGTTGTCGCATCGAGCGGAAGCTTCACACATTGTGGTAGAAGAGTGTCGCTGCTGGAGCTGTTGCCGTTGCATCATCAGGGTGTCGCCGCTACAGTCCACGCATCGAACCGAGAACTTCTCGCATCCCCGAGAAGCGTGCCGCATCTGGAAGATCTTCCCTTCCTTATTTCTTTGTATCTGAACTTTGCTGCATTTCCCATCGCTGCGACATTGCTTGTCGTGGAAGCGCAACGCAACTTAAGGTACATTGACGCAGAGTGTTGCATCTAAGAACTGAACTGAACTAAGCTTAAATCAACCATCTTAAAGTAATCATAGTGTGTATTTTTGTTGTTTATGGTCTTGTGGTAACTCTATATAAAGTATACTTATTTTTTATATAAAGCCTGTGTGGTGTCCATTTGTAGTGTTGTCACTGGGTTACTGTATGTGGTCACAACTGCTTAACTTACAACGTCTCTGAAGTAAAGCCCTTCTGCTCGTGCCAAGCTACCAAGGGGGTGAGCAGGGGTTATTTTGGGAGTGTAATCCCCTTATCCTGACTAGAGGAGAGGGTCCATAATTGTCACACGTACCTACCTGTGCCAACTAGAGACCCCCAAATCTAACACCTGTTAATTTCATTGGTGTGGGCCGGGAGGTGCAGCCGAGTTGATCTGCCAGTACTCAAGAGGGAGATGGAGGAGGGTGAATTGGCATTGACGGATATGCAACTCTACTATTTTGCAGCACACCTCCAACATGCGGCTCGATGGCTGACAGACACAGATAATTGGGAAAAGCGGCTGTTGCGGGGTATGCTTGGTGAGGACAACTTTCTATGATTATTAATGAGAGGTGCCTGCATCGGCGATCAATTACCCTCTTTGGTGCAGCACACAGCTCGGGTGTTAGAGATTGGTGTGAAAAAGGTATTATGCAGGGCCTCCTTTGACAGAGAGCTACAGATTTGGGACCTTGAACCCTTTCAGTCCATAGATCATAATATGTCACTGGAACGATGGAGGAATGGGAGATACCTTTTAGCGGGGTATCTCTTACTAGGGGAGACTTTCCTTACATTTCAAGATGCACAAGGCACCTTTTACATGGGACAGGGTCACTTTCTCCACTACGCCAAGCCAGAGAACACAGCTAGGGAGATATGGTGCACCCACCTAGCGGCTCCACCAACTTTTCATAACCTAGAGGTTTTATCAGATGGGGCTAGGGCAGACACCTTAAAGGTTTTCTTTAAATTTTTCAAGGAGGATTCTGTAATAATCCCTTACTGAAGTAGGACGGCTTGGAAGGCAGCCCTGGGCACCCAGATTGAAGGACCTGATTGGGATCATGCATGGGGCCTGGTGCGACAGGTCATGTAATCACAGATTCAAACTGCTGCACTTCAATTTTTTACACCCTACATATATGACACCTTCGGGGCTTCACAGAATAGACCCTACCAGGGCACCAAAACACGCTCGCTGCGGGGAGGAAAGTGAGACCGTTTTGCATTTGGCTTGGCAATGTACCGAGGTCCTAATTATTGGAAGGAGGTGATCCGCAGAGTGGGGGGAAGTCATAAACATTTAGATTTCTAGCACACCAACGGTGTGTGTACTGGGGATATAAAGCAACTCCGCAAATGTAAAATGCCCTACAAATTTTTGCAACTCGCATTGCTCTTAGCCAAACGAAATGTTGACATAGACTGGATGGGGTCTGGCGTATCGATTACAGATCTCTGAGTCAAGGATGTGTAGGAATGGGAAACCACAGAATAACACATATTCGTATTTCCCGCCCTGATGAGAGTGGTCCACAAACAATAGAGGAATGGAGGCAGCAGTGAGATGAGTTCAATACATATGGAGCTCCGACACAGACTCTGACCAGGGTCAACAGATTGGTTATTTTGTAAATCGTTACATCGATACCCTCTTATGAGATCACCTAGTATGAACGTATGCAGTGCATATATTAATTTGGCTTGGACGCTTGGTGTACACAAGGATGTTGTATGTACTGCTTCAAGGGTACAGGGAGGCTGGTGGGGGGAAAGCACTGACTACGCCGTCGATATGCACTGAATGTCATGTTCACTGTTTACTGAACAACGAAAATGAAAATAAAGGTTTTTTTTATTTAAAAATGTAGATTATGCAGTAGATGATGGATGATGTGGCAAGCACAACAAATCAATAACTATGCACAAAAAATCTGCGGCAGTGGAATTGCATAATTCCGGTGGCCATGCCGTTTACCCAGAATGAGACCACTTTGCTTTCCAATCTTGGGTGTGAACGTTGTTGATTGAGTGGCCAGGCTATTGCTTTGGGAGTGTTTCAGCGGCATTCCTTGTGGACATGGAGGGCTTGTGGGAGGTGCAATGAACAATCACCACCAAAATTCCAGCGCTAACACCTGCAACGACAACCAGTGCTGCACAAGCAAAGAGGTAATCTGCAGCATTATAAGAACAGCTTTTACTTTTGATGGGTCACCTTACGAAACAGAGATGTCGGTGCTACTATTCCTGTAAGGAACGCACAGTGGGGTATTCCTACGCCACAGACTTTACTGGCACCTTCAATTGGAATACGTCGCTAAGGCCCACACATCCGAACACTGATTCAAATTAAAATATGTGATTATAACAAATACATTGGGCCTGATTTTGAATAGTGTGGATCGGAATTTACTTGTGGAATCTGCTCCGCACATTTATACGTTTCCCTTTGTTCCATCAACAAAATGTCATGGTTGTGGAAACATTCAGACCTGATTTTACTCGCCAGAAATCCGACCGGTAGAGTCACAATGGGAAAGGGCTGCATAGTAGCCCACACACATTCACTCCCCTATCCTCAACCCCCTGCCAGGCAGCGTACTCTCATACCTTTTTCTTACCACCCCCAAGCCCCGTGCAGGAGTCCGTGCAGACATTCACGATTTACCATCTTCTGAGAGCAGGTGATAAGCGCCTGCCTGCCGAGAGCACGTGGTAAATGTCTGTGTTTACCACCCACCCCGAAATCGTTAATACCGTACAGAATTCCACCTGGAAAATCCAGGCCCGTGCAGAGGGTCATTCCTGAGTCGTAACTGCACCAAATTGGATGCGGAGATTCTTGGCGGTATCAATAATTTCAGCCGCGAGGCATCTCCTCCTGGAATTACTCCCAACTCAAAACCGCACAAATTGAGACAAACATACCCAAATATGAACTGTTATTAAGAAGGGATGTTATTACGTACCTGAGTGCAAGTCATCGAGTCAGTTGCTACTAGTGTTCAAACTCATACCTAGGTTGCAAAAAGATGCATGCATTAGGCACATGAACCCACCGAACTAGCGAGAAAGGGAGAGTTAAATAAGGGAAACGCTGGGTTGGGAAGATAATAGCATGTGATTGAAGTAAAACTACTTACGAGGAAAAGGAAATAAAGCCAACATGAATCAAAGAACAATTGAACGGAAAAAACCCGCGGAGCAGCTGTTGCATACATTTGCATATGCTTTGTTCCCAGAGACAATAATGTACTTGCTGTGAGACAAAATTATAGGAAACTGGATTGTGAGCAATCCCATCTGACTGTCAGTCACCCTGAAGATCAGAACAGTAAACATTGGCATAAATTAAAACCATCATGTTGGTTCAATCTAAGGGTAACCACCTACCACAGGTCAGGGTTTTACACATGCATGACAATTCTTGATTTTATGATTGCATCCTATTTAGGTTTCCTCGTATCAGATTTGCAGTACTAGTAAAAGAAGAGCACTGATGGGTTTTTTCAGTCCCTTCATTCATTATGTTGTCACTGTTATTTTTTTATTTTTAAATGATGACTATTTAGGAAAGTCCTTGTTTATGTTTACGCACTCTGTGACCTATAAGGGATGTGTAGGGTTAAACAACAAGTTAGAGAGCTGCATTGTGTTCCTAAATAATATATGGTCTTAAGTACACCCTGCTGTACATTACAAGGATATTGCCAGTCACAGAGGAGTTCTGTGAACATTTAGAGGAAAGAGGACAAAGGCGATTTCGTTTATAAGGTCATAGAACACCGAGGTGACTTTCAATATCCTTTTATAGAGTAGAAAGTATATTACCTCTACGTCCCTCGTCCTCGACCCAGTCATCACACATGAGGTATTCCACACGACAGGAAACAAAACAGGAAACGCTTTCTGACTCCACCCACCCTCCTGGCAGGTGCTATAATACACCTCACCACCAGAAGCAAATCCTGTTTTGTTTCCTGTCGGTTGGACTTCTGATGGGTGACGCTTGGGTGAGTGCCGGGCACTTACCTGCTACGACTGTCCTGTGGTGTCCTCCTTTGCTGGGCCTTGGGGGTGCTCATGGACCTCCGTGGGACCTTGTAAGCCGGGCTGCTGGGCTTCCTGTGCTTTCCTCGTGGCGGGGGCCCTGGGTTGCGGGGCTTCTCGGGCCCCCGTGGGTTTCTTCATGCTCTTGGCTCCTGGATCTTCTTTGCACGTTGGTGAGGCGCCCCGGGGCTTTCTGTCCCCGGTTGGCGGATTGCTCGGGAGGGCTGGCTGCTGTTGGACGCTCGCGGCTTCCCCTCGCGTCCTGCTCTTGCCGGTTCTGGATGACAGGGCGCGCTCTCCTTCATGGCTCCTGGCGCGTCCTCCCTTCGGTTGCGGGTTGCCTCTGGATGGCGTGGGGCCGTTTCTTCATTTCCCGGGGGCTGGGATGTGGGACGTCGGCTGGTTGCCGGTCCCGGCTTCGCCTCCTCATTTTTTCCTGTGCGGGCGCCCGGGTGGGCTCCGGGTTCCCTGCTTCCACTTCCGATTGGCTGGACGGCCCGGGGTGATGACGTCATCCTCTTCTTTCGGCCTGGGTGACTTCGAATGTTTTTCTTCGCCGGCTGCTCCTGGGAGGCTCGTCTTCCGCCCCTCCTTCTTCCTCCTCGTTTTCAGTGCTGCTGCAGCTGTGGGGTGAGTGTTTTCCTCCTATTTATGGCGGGAATCCGCTGTTATTTCGATTCCTGTGGCGTTCTGTTGGAGTTGCTGGGCGTTCTGTGTGTTTATCGTTTTGCTGAAGTTTGCTGTGTCTCGTGGAGCTGTTGGCCATGGGGAAGCACCACAGGAAGAGAAAGCATGTCTCTCCTGTTAGGTCGTCCTCCTCCTCTTCCGACAGTAGTGATTCTGCCCCTGCTGTTCGGGGTGCTGGTCTGGGTGGCTCCAAGCGGTTGAAGCGCCTGATTTTGGAGACACTGTCCGATCTCAAGACTTCCCGGAAGGGTGCTGGGGATCGCTCTGAGTCTGCTGCTCCCCTGTATTCGGATATTTCATCCTCCGCTTCCTCTGATGAGTCCACCTTGGGTGCGGTGGATCTGCAGGGCAAGTACGTTTCAAAGGACCTGATGCCTGATCTCCTGTGCCATGTTCGGGAGAATATGGGTTTCCCTGTGGATTCTGTGCCCAGTACCTCTCAGGACACTGTTCTGCCGCAGTTTCGGAAGCCTGTGTCTTCTTCCATGCCCATCCACCCCTTTGTCATGGACGTCCTCCTTACGGAGTGGAAAGACCCGGACCATATTACTATGCCCAGGTTCATGTCTAAACTGTATCCCTTGCAGGATGCGGAGGTTGCCCTGCCTGATTCGGTGCAGGTGGATTCTGTGGTTGCTTCTCTGGTTGGTAGACCTTCCATGGCGGATGATAATATCCTGAAGGATGGCATTGATAAAAAGATTGACTCTGCTCTGAAGAAGTCTTATGCTGGCTCTCACCTGGCTCTGAGGTCTGGGGTGTATGGTGCGTATGTTGCGCAGTCCTTGTTGGCGGACTTCAAGACTCTGTTTTCTACTATGCAGATGGGGGGCTCTTGTCCTGATTTACTGGAGTCTATGGAACGTCAAGCGGAGTTCCTTTCGGACATTGCGTTTGACTCCGTTAGGGCTTCGGCTCTTTCTTGTGGTTCCTCTGTTGCTGCCCGTCGGAACTTGCTGCTGAAGGGTTGGAAGACGGATGCTGCGCAGCGTTCTATGGCCTTGCGGTTGCCGTTTTCTTGTACTCATCTTTTTGGGGACGCCCTGGAGGTCAAGCTCCATAAGGTCTTCAAGGAGAGGAAGCATTTGTTGTCTTTCCGTCATACTCCTGCTCTTAAGGGGTCCTCCTTCTCGAATGCCAGGTCTTTTCGCCAGCCTTCCAGGTTCCAGCAGTCGTCGTTTAGAGGCCAGCGTGGTGCACGAGGGTCCTTTTCTAGGCGGTTCCAGAAGAAGTCCCAGCCGGATGGTGGTTCGGGCGCTCCTCGTTCCTGACTACGCCGTTCCGGTGCCCGCTCTCGCTGGTGGTCGGCCTGCGGTTGGTGGGAGGCTGAGGTTGTTCCTCCCTGCTTGGCTGCTGACGACCTCCGACCAGTGGGTGCTGGATGTTGTGTCCAAGGGTTACCGGATGGAGTTCCTGTCTCCCCCGCCTCCCTCGGGTGTTGTGGTGACACCCTTGCCTTCGGATCCTACTCGACGTCTGGCGTTGCTGGAGGGTGTCCAGGTTCTGTTCAGCAAGCTGGCGATTGTGCCGGTCCCCCCACGGGAGCGTGGGTTGGGGACTTACTCCATTGTGTTTGTGGTCCCGAAGATCACGGGGGGTTTCCGTGTTGTCATCAATCTTCGGGCCCTGAACTTGTTTGTGCGCAAGATCACGTTCAAGATGGAGACTCTGCAGAGGGTGACCCCCTTGATTCAGGAGGGCTGGGTGTTCACTTCGCTGGATCTCCAGGATGCCTACCTCCATGTTCCGATGGCGTCGGAGGATCAGCAGTTCCTGCGCTTCTGTCTGGGGGGTCTTCACTGGCAGTTCTGCGTCCTTCCCTTTGGTCTCCGGTCCGCCCCCAGGGTGTTCACCAAGGTGGCAGCTCCCTTGGTGGCTCATCTCCATCTCCTGGGGGTGTCAGTTTTTCCATACCTGGACGACTGGTTGCTGCAAGCTCCTTCTCCGGAGGTCATGTCACGCCACCTTTCCTTGACCATGCGTACGCTAGGGGATCATGGTTTCCTGGTCAATCTGCCGAAGAGTCACCTGGAGCCCGCCACTCGGAGGACCTTCATTGGGGCTGTGTTCGACTCTGTTCTGGGCAAAGTCTTTCTCCCGGGGTCGAGGATTCTGCGTCTTCAGTCTTTGCTGAGGGCTTTGCTTGCCCGGGATTCGGCTCCTCTCCTGCAGTGGCTGGTGGTTCAGGGACACATGTCTGCCACTGTGTTCACGGTGCCCTGGGCCAGGGTTCATCTTCGGCCTCTGTTGTGGCATGTTCAGCGTTGGGTGCCCTTTCCTGTCCAGGACTTCTCGATCCCTGTGCCGGTGTCTCCGGAGTTGGTGGCTGCTCTGCAGTGGTGGCTGGATTCTTCGAATCTGTCGAAGGGTCTCTGGTTCCATCCCCCGCCCCCCTTGGTGTTGACGACGGATGCCAGCGCTTCCGGCTGGGGTGCGACTTTGGGTCCTTGGGCGGTGCAGGCGCGTTGGCTCCCCTCGGAGTCGCGCCGGTCTTCGAATTGGAGGGAGCTGTCTGCTGTGGAGAGGGCGCTTCGCCTTTTCAAGGATCGTCTTCGGGGGTGCAACGTGTTGGTGAGGTCGGACAACACTGTGACCGTGGCCTACATCAACCACCAGGGCAGTACCCGCTGCCTTTCCCTGAACTTGGTGGCGTGTGCGATTGCGAGTTGGGCCGAGCGTCATCTGGTGGCCATCTCTGCCTTGCACATTCGTGGTGTGGACAACGTGGTGGCGGATTCCTTGAGTCGGAGGTTCCCGTCCTCTCTCTCCCTGTGTCTGGCCCCGCGGATTTTCGGGATGCTCTGCCGGAGGTTCGGGACTCCGGTGCTGGACCTGTTTGCCTCCCGGACCGATGCCCTGCTTCCCCTGTTCTGCTCCCGGTCTGCGGAGTTGGGGGGTTGGGGGGTGGATGCATTTTCTGTCCTTTGGCCCCCTTGGCTCCTTTATGCTTTCCCCCCCTTTCCTCTGATCCCTGCTTTCTTGCTGAAGGTTCAGCGGGTGGGGGCTCAGGTGGTGGCTGTTCTCCCTTACTGGCCTCGCCGCTCCTGGTTTCCTCTGCTGCTGGGTCTGGTGGTGGGCCCTCCGTGGATCCTGCCCCCCTACCCGTCTCCTCTGGGTTCCCCGTCTCCCTCCCTGTTGGTTCCTCTCACCTTGGCGGTCTGGAGGTTGAACAGCTGTCTCTTGGAGTCCGGGGTCTGCCGGATCACCTCATCACTGTGATGCAGGCTTCTCGTAGGAAGTCCACTCTGGCCTCCTATTCCGAGCACTGGGCTTCCTTTTCTGCTTGGTGTGTTGCCCTGGGCCTGTCTCCTGCCTCATGTGCTGTTTCCTCTATTCTGCAGTTTTTTTTGGAGGGCTTTCAGAAGAGTTATGCGCTGTCTACTTTGAAGGGTCAGTGGGCTGCTATCCGGGCCTTTCGGGATCCGGCTTCTCTTCTACCTTCGGGCGGGTTGTTGGTTTCCCGTCTGTTTCGGAGTTTTTCTCTTTCTGCTCCTTCTGTGCGCTCTCCGGTTCCTCCTTGGGATCTGTCTTTGGTTTTGGGTGCCTTGCAGTCCCCCCCCTTTGAGCCTTTGGACTCCGTGGAGTTGAAGTTCCTGTCTTTCAAGGTTGCCTTTTTGGTGGCGGTTACTTCTGCTCGGCGGTTGGGGGAGCTTACAGCGTTGCGTTGTTCTCCCCCCTTTTTGAGGTTTCTGGACTATGCGGTGGTCCTTTCTTTGGACCCGGGGTTTTTGCCTAAAATTCGTTCCCGTTTCCATTCTTCCCAGGAGTTGATTCTTCCTTCTCTGTGTCCTTCTCCTTCCTCGCCTTCTGACGTCTTGCTCCATTCTTTGGATGTTCGTCGGGCCCTCTCTGTCTATGTGGCCCGTTCTGCTGGGTTTCGGTCTTCTGACTCCCTCTTTGTGACCTTTGGTTTGGCCGGTAGAGGTAAGGCTGCCTCCCGCCTTACTTTGGGTCGCTGGATCAAGGCTGTAATCTCTTTGGCATACCAGGGCTCTGGTTTGCCTTGTCCATCTGGGGTTCAGGCGAGATCTACCAGGGGTGTGTCTGCTTCTTGGGCCGCTTTCCATGGTGTTCCCCTTGAGGAGATTTGTAGGGCTGGGACCTGGGCGTCCGAGTCTACCTTTGTGCGGCATTATCGCTTGAATTGTGCTCTGTCTGGCCGCCCTAATTTTGGTTCTGGTGTGTTGCGGGCTGTGGGGGTCCCCCCCCATGTCTGATTTGTTTGTTGCCTTTTTGTTAATAAACATCTGTCTTGCTGCACTCCTTGGTGTCTGTTCTGTTTTGTTTGTGGTGTGCCAAAGGCCTTTGTGGGGTTGCTTTGGTATGCCTCATGTGTGATGACTGGGTCGAGGACGAGGGACGTAGAGGTAATGCTTTGATTACTGGGGGTAATCCCCATTACTCTTAGTCCTACTCGTCCTCGACCCAGTCATACATCCCGCCCGCCCTCCCTTTCCAGGCCTTTGGTGCTTGGTACATCAGGATTTGCTTCTGGCGGTGAGGTGTATTATAGCACCTGCCAGGAGGGTGGGTGGAGTCAGAAAGCGTTTCCTGTTTTGTTTCCTGTCGTGTGGAATACCTCATGTGTGATGACTGGGTCGAGGACGAGTAGGACTAAGAGTAATGGGGATTACCCCCAGTAATCAAAGCATTATTGCTTATAATACATGGTCATACCAACACCTTTCCCACAAGCCACGTAAATCTGTAGAGTCATATGAAAGAGATTGTATGTTCACAAATATGAAGAATAAAAGTGGACACTTTCTATTCCGATTTACATTACACTGATTCTAATAACTTTTTGCAATAAATTAGTACTTGATTTTTGGTGTGTGAATAATTTCATACTACAAAGTGCTGTACTTCACAATGTGTAGAAACATGGACATTGGTTCCGTATTTCCTGTAATGACTTATTGCGTGCAAAAAAATAAAAAGGGTGCCATAAATATCGCCTTTACGCTATTCACAATTGATTTTAGAAGAAACAGACACGAAGGAGAAAATGCTCGTTCTTGCTTTCATTGTTTAAAGTGCAGCTGCACAGATGCACAATGATTTGCCTTTCACCTTGGCTGCTGACTCTGGCAGCAGGCATTATACATCATAACTCAACTGAAATAACTTATTACAGTTCAGCAGCTTAGTCATTTCGTTATTACAGGTGACTATTTATTATTACAGTTGGGCAGCCACGTCACAGAGATGTCACAAATCCAATTAGAGACACACTTTTATATAGAGAATACAGGCTTCCATGTATTTTAAGTGAGTTCAATCTAAATTGACGTGAATGGAACATAGCCATACATAATATAAATGTAGATTCCTTTTCCATAGAATTACATATGAAGACCACTTTTCATCTCATTAACTTAACGTGGCTCAGTATTTATCGCAACTTCGTTTTTTCATTCTTCAGATTGACAGAACTGCTGATGTGTTCCATTGTTGCAAAAATTAAAGACATGGAATCCGAGTCTATAATTTACGACTACTATCATACCTCGAAAGAGGCATAAATGCATTTCTAAATATTGTCTCTGAATGGAAATACAAGTAGATTTGTGTAGATGTAATATCACAAATGGTCTATATTTATATTGTAAAACTTTTTAAGATTAGAATCCTTCATTAAAGTATGACATGTCTGAAAACTGGGCCAAAAATGATGAAAGTGAAGAAATGTTCTCAACCTATTAAATATATGGGACTAAAATCCTCTAAAACAGAGGAACAAACCCAAATGACATCCTAAGTTTATATGGAAGTGTCAATTGTTAACAAGTAATCTTCTTTGCCCCTCAGCCCTTCCTCGTCCTAGTCCATAGTACATAAGGAAATATTAAAAAAGAAATTAATTTGCATGATCACCCAGAAAGCACTTAACACCCCTAAAGTGCAAAGCAAAATGCACCAAGAAGAAGGGGGACATCAGCCTAGAAGGAATTGACCTGGACAGGAGGCAACAGTAATATAGAAGCCACAGGCCAAAAGCCCCCTGCATCCAAACTCAACACAATTAGTCAAAAATAAAATAATAAAAGAAACAAAGTTAGTAAAAGGTTAGAAACAGGCCTGGCATAGCCAGAGCCGGTGTGTACCGTCTGGGGCGCAGACAACAAGCACAGGACGTTTTATGGAATCTCCCGGTGGAAGGGGCTGAGACAGGTTTACTGTTTTCCAATTTGGTTTGCTCACATGGAGCCTGATGGGAGGCGGAGACATCTCAGGTAGTAGGTGCTGGGACAAAGAAGAATTGAGGAGATAATTCTCTGTCCTTCTTCAGAGTGGGCTTGGCAGCCAGCATAGCACCTCGCAGAAGAAAGTCAAAAAAATCTAAGTGATTGAGTCCATGCTGGCACTTGCTTCATTGAGGAATTGTGTAAACAGCTAGATATTAGTTACAATATAGGTATTAAGTGACAACCTACAAACAATAGGAGGATCACAAGTTGCTGCTACAACCATTTCAAAACATAAAAACACGCATCCTTGCACCACATTATCTCATTGAGGGTCTTTGTATCTTTTGAACACCAGGAGCGATCGGCACAGGTAAGAGCGGTGCGGCTGTGGGCTGGGGCAGGGGCGGGCAGAGTGGGGAGGACAAGTCCCCCTGGCTGAGCAGCAGGTACAACAAGTTACTTGGCCCAAGCCTTTCCACAAGCTTAAAATATGCTCTCATCGTAGATCTGGAATGCCTAGAAACAGACAATTGGCGCTTGGACTTTCTGACACCCAAAGCTCAACTAGACTTAGAACACTCACTGGCAGATTTACTACGTTTTTTTCACAACACAGTGCAGTAACAAAAGTTGTGCGCTTTGTTGCGTGAAAGGAGGAAAGCAGAACAGCACCTTATCACTAAGATATGGGGCTGTTCCTCTCTCCCGCTACACTGATACAGCTTAGGTGGACTTGTGCCAAAGCACATACCCGTTCCCATAGTTAAAGGGTTTTGCAGCACACATGCAAAGTCGAAAAACGTTTTGTGAAAACAAAACTTTCTCAAACTTTACACCTTGATACAAAATCTTGAGAGACCCCAGACCACGGGGGTCAGATCTCTAACCCTCTGATGCAAGGACTCAGTTAAATTCACGGACATTGAATTTGAAAGCCAGATGGACTGCAGCCCTCAAGCCCTTGTAGTGAATCAGCGCAGACAGTGTCTTCTATTTACTCTCAGTCCCATTAGATAAGTTCAGGGACACAGTGGCAATCCAAACAGTCTTTTGTTCATGAATAACACTCTCAAAGATACCGCTAAGAAAGGACGACATGTAAATTGAAATGTTTATTTTATAATTCTCAGTCTCGTGCATAAAGCATAAACAATAACCACACAGAATGCATATAAAATTAGTCTATGCTTGAAATAGTTAAAGGAAAAGAGTGGAATCTAGCTCTGCAGCTGGAATTAATATTTTTAATAAAAAGCAACAGCTGGCTAGAGTGTGAAGCTGATTTTGGCATATGTTTCTTTTCTACTTGGCTTCAAAATTAATCAATGTTGTCAGTGCGCCTAGATGGCACAGGCCCACATGCCGCGTGGTTCACATTCAGCCAGTGCATGTGTTGTGGCCCGCACCATTATTTCAGTCAGTTCACACACTGAAGGCCACTCCAGAACTTTTATTCAGGGCATTCGTAGTGGGCCATGTCAGTTTGCACAATGGGATAGACTTCAAGACCCAACTTCAAGGTAGAGAGTAGGTGAGTCTTTAAGGATTTTCTGAACTTGACATGTAATTCTGTAGTCTCAGATGAAGTAGCAGGGAGTTCCATGGAGAGGAGCCCTGAGCTCAAAACGTTTTGCTTTTCATACCTTGTAAGGCAGGTAGTCAAAATATAGCTGTTCACAGACTTAAGTCTCCAAGTCGATAGGCATGGTACAGTTTTGTGTAACTATTCAGAAATTGAACTTGAAGTGCTTCTTAAGCACTAGACGAGCCGGTGGAGGGATTTCAGGGCGATGTTAAGCATACCACAAGCCTGTTAAAGAATTTCAGGGCGATGTTAAGCATACCACAAGCTGGTGGAGGGATTTCAGGACGATGTTAAGCATACCATAAGCCTGTGGAGGATTTAAGGGCGATGTTAATCATACCAAGAGCCGGTGGAGGGATTTCAGGGCAATGTTAAGCATCCCACGAGCCTGTGGAAGGATTTCAGGGTGATATTAAGCATTCCACGAGACTGTGGAGGATTTCATGGCGATGCTAAGCATACCACGAGCCTGTGGAGGATTTCAGGGCGAAGTTAAACATACCACGAGCCAGTGGAGGGATTTCAGGGCGATGTTAAGCATACCACGAGCCGGTGGCGGGATTTCAGGACGATGTTAAGCATACCACGAGCCGGTGGAGGGATTTCAGGACAATGTTAAGCATACCATGAGCCTGTGGAGGATTTCAGGGCAATGCTAATCATACCAAGAGCCTGTGGAGGGATTTCAGGGCGATGTTAAGCATCCCAGGAGCCTGTGGAAGGATTTCAAGGCGTTGTTGAGCATACCAAAATCCAGTGGAGGGATTTTAGGGCAATGTTAAGCATCCCACATGCCTGTGAAAGGATTTCAGGGCAATGTTAAGCATACCAAGAGCCAGTGGAGGGAATTTAGGGCAATGTTAAGCATCCCATGAGCGTGTGAAAGGATTTCAGGGCGATGTTAAGCATACCACGAGCCTGTGGAGGATTTCAGGGCGATGTTAAGCATATCACAAGCTGGTGGAGGGTTTTCAGGGTGATGTTAAGCATACCAGGAGTATCTGGAAGGATTTCAGGGCGATGTTAAGCATACCAAGAGCCGGTGGAGGGATTTTAGGGCAATGTTAAGTGTTGTATGTTACTTGTTTGTTCAACTCTATGGTTCTTGCTCTCTATCCTGTTTTCCCATGTTCCAGAACGCTGATGGCTCTGACTCATGTAGAACTCTGATAGAGTCAGTTTGTACTTGGCCAGCAAGCGTTGGGCAGACTGCTGTTCTTTCTCCCAATAAACTATATCTACTTAATCAAGCAACTACACTCCCTACACTGTTCAACCTCGTTATGGAACCGCTCGCCACCTTGCTTCAAGCATCCAATGTACAATTCCATATGTACGCCGATGACACACAACTCTATCTAAAGTTACAATCCCCGGAAGATATCAAACACCTGAATTCCACGCTTATTAACACTCAAGCTTGGCTGGCCGATAATCACCTCAAACTAAATGCTCTGAAAACTGAGTTCCTACTCATCTCACCCCCGACGAAAATCTCCACCATCCAAACCTGGCTCAACAACCTAACAGCACTCAATGTCCAACCTACCATCGTGGACTCGGCGAAATCCCTAGGCATCACACTCGACGCCAAGCTCAACATGCAGCAGCACGTCAGCAAAGCCACAAAAGCAGCTAATTTCCAAATTAACACACTGAGGAAAATTAAACCCTTCCTCCCGGCCAAAGACTTCCAAACTGCTGTACAAGCTTTAGTCATCCCTCGAATAGACTATGGAATTGTGGCCCTCAGCGGTCTCCCGCTATCAACAACAGCACCCTTAAGAGCCTCCCTGAACGCTGCCGCGAGACTCATCACTGGCTCTAGAAAGCACTCGCACATATCCCCAGACCTAAAGTCTCTAAAATGGCTGCCTTTTGAAGCCAGAATACAGCTAAAAATTGCAGTTATGACACACGCGGCCGTGCACCACAAGGCACCTAACTACCTCGCTCAAAAGCTGTCTTTATCAGGAGGTTCGAGATCCAATAGGAGCACAAAAAATCTTCTCCTGAAACCCCGCAGATTCCGGAAAGTGAAAACCTACAAGCGCTCCTTCTCAGGGATGGCTCCCCGGATCTGGAATGCGCTCCCTCCTGAAACCAGGCTGATCTCCTCCACTGCACTCTTCAAGAAAGAGGTGAAAACCATCCTTCTGGCCAAGATCTCCTGATCGTTACAGATGTTGGTACAGAGACTCTGCACTGATGTGTATCACTGCTCACCCTATCCCCTGGCACTATATTCTACTTGTTGGGGGCACTACTGCGCTACTTTCTTACTACCGACCAAGATATGATACACGTTGGTTTACTGATCCACCTGTACACCTCTGTAGTGTGAACAATGACCTGTGCTGTTCCTATATTACTCCCTTACCTGATTGTATATGGATTGGTTTTATGTATGTTTTTATTATCCATGTTATTACCATGTTATTGACTATTATACTGTCTCCCATTATCTCTGTTGACTCCTACTGCCCCTTCCCTGTCTTTGTTAAGCGCTCTGATATCTGTAAGGATCCTGTTCGCGCTATATAAAACTTTGAATAAATAAATAAATAAATAAATAAACTAGTACTTTACTTACTACAATCTTGGCGACGATACCAGCTGGTCAAGAGAAATGAGTCCGCCTCTGGGAGAAGAACCGAATCCTGTTGAAGAAGGCTTCGAAGCAAGTGTGAGCAGCAGCCCCCATCGCTGGTAATCCATGATGTGCAGAGACATACAGAAGTCAGCCAGTAGAGGAGGAAGCTGAAATCACCCAGATAAGGAAGGATTTTGCAGTAAATCACCGTCGGACTTCCGTGAATGGCTTGTAAGTACAGCGCGCTATTCAAAAAGCGCCCGGCATTCTTCAGCGCGTTAGGGCCTAAACACTGCATCCTAGCAACGCGCTGCAAGCACACGGCAGCCTACGAGAACGGCAATTGTACAATGCTCCTGGGATAGTTTTGATGTCAGACGTCATTCGAACATGAAAACGTGCGTTTCAAGCCTCGTTTTCATGCGCTCAAGCCTCAAGTTGAAACGCGGCCATTTTGAATGATAATGTAAGTCGTTTCTCTCACTGCAACTGACGCAAAGCAGATTTAGCGCGTCCTTAGCGACTCTGGAGCGAGTGTTGAATTTGACAAATAGAAGACATTCGTATTTGTGAGACTTTCAGGGGCATTGATCATCGCAAGGTATGTGTTGCACTGCTAGTTTGATTTAAATTTTGGCAAAGGAAATCTAGCAGCATTATCCTGGAATTTACACTCTGGTACTGGTAAGATGCCCCCAAGGCTTTGAATAGATAATTCGAGAACTAATCCTTTACAGTTAAGTCCAGTATAAGCAGTTCATAACTTGTTATTATTGGAGGTCACTGCTTGAGAGACACTCACAATTTAAAATGGCACAGCAAGTGAATGTAACTTTACTACCGCAATTCTTGAGTGAACCTGGCAATCCACAGATTCCATGGGAGGATTGGTTCATCATGTTCGACAATTATCTTGCGGCTCTGGATGGGCAAGAATTCCCTGCAAAGCGAAAGAAAGCAATTCTTCTCAGTACCCTAGGGTAAGAGGGTCAGGGAGTTTTTAGGTTTTTACCTATGGCATTACAGGCAAATGGCCAAAGAAGCAATCTCTAGACTTGAGGTGAGATTTTCAAAGGAGGAGAATCTTGTGATGAATCGTTACAAGTTTTATACACAACGGCAAAAGGAATCTGAATCTTTAGATGACTTTGTAGCACACCTCAGGGAATTATCAATAAAATGTAAATTTGGGGCTATGAACAACAAGCTCATAAGGGATCAGCCCATAGTCCAATGCTATAATAAAAAAATACAGGAGAGGTTGTGGGCAGCGAAGAATCCCTCATTGAAGGTTGCTATCGATTTGGCAAAAGTAATTGAGGAATCTGAGAATTGCATGAAAGTGATTGATTCACACAAGAAAGTATGTCCACAACAAGATTTTTCAGAAGTGTCTGAGAAAAATATGGCTCTGAGGGTGAAGAGGAATCTATAGCTGTTGTCAAAAGCAAAGTAAAAATGAATGTAAGGAAGACCTTGACAAGTAACAAGCAATGTTCACGTTGTGGGAGTAATAGTCACACTTATGAAGCCAGGTTTTGTTTTGCTGCTAATAAAGAGTGCCTAAAATGTGGCTGCATAGCTCATTTTTCAAAGATGTGCAAAACAAGAAATAGACAGAAAGTTGCTGTTGTGGAGGATTATTTACAGGAAAGTAAGTCAGAAAGAGATAAACTCCTGGTTGTTGACAATGTTGACAACGTAGTGGACAGGAAGTATCTTTGATGGTGGACACTGGTTCCAGATATACTAGTATCCCACAAAGCATCTTCAATAATATCTGGAAAGAGAGGAAACTTGCACATAGTGACATCTCACCTACCAAGGAGAAAAGATTGACATTGTGGGCTATTTTGATTCTGACATTGTTTTTGAAAAAATGGTCTACATTTGGTAGAGTTTATGTTTCAGTTGATGGTCCACCTATATTGGGTTGGGTACATCCGTATGACCTTTACATTGTTATCAACCCAAGAGCAAAAAACCAAGTCATGGTTATTGAAGATGACTCTGTTGAAAGTATCCTTGAGGAATTCAGTTCAGTCTTTAAAAATGAACTAGGGGAGCTCAAAGGGTATTCTCACCTTATTAAATTAAAGAAAAATAGTGTGCCTGTGCAACACAGGTTAAGAAGAATTCCTCTGTCCATCAGGGCGATGTTAAGCATACCTTGAGCTTGTGGAGGATTGCTGGGTGATGTTAAGCATACCATGAGCCTGTTGAAGGATTTCAGGGCGATGTTAAGCATGCCACGAGCCTGTGGAAGGATTTCAGGGCGATGTTAAGCATACCACGAGCCGGTGGAGGGTTTTCAGGGTGTTGTTAGGCAGACCACAAGCCTTTTGAGGGATTTCAGGGCGATGTTTAGCATACCGCGAGCCTGTGGAAGGATTTCAGGGTAATGTTAATCATACCAAGAGCCGGTGGAAGGATTTTAGGATGATGTTAATCATACCAAGAGCCGGTGGAAGGATTTCAGCAGTAGCGGTCGGCAGTAGGTGTTTCTTTAGGGCGGTGACGTGGGCAGGGGGAGGGGCAAGGTGGGTGGTAGTAATGAATGGATTACGGAGTTTTACAGATAAGTAAACATTAAAAAAATAAAGCAAATTTTGTTGCGCCCACTGCATCACATTTGGTGATGCAGTGCGCCCAACGAAATTCATTTCATTTATTTAAATGTTTACTTACCTGTAAAACTCCGTAATCCATACATTATTTCCCCCCACCCTGCCCATCCCCCTGCCCACGTCACCACCCTACAGAAACACCTACTGCCGACCGCTACTGGGTTTCAGGATGATGTTAAGCATCCCACGAGCCTGTGAATGGATTTCAGGACGATGTTAAGCATACCACGAGCCAGTGGAGAGATTTCAGGGTGATATTAAGCATACCAAGAGCCGGTGGAGGGATTTCAGGGCAATGTTAGGCATACTAAGAGCGGTGAGGGATTTTAGGGCAATGTTAAGCATACCATGAGCCAGTGGAAGGATTTCAGGGTGATGTTATATAGTAATGGCATTTCAATCCAAACAACAAGGGGGACCACGAAGCATTAGAGAGGCATTAACAAAGCCAGTGTATAAACGGTTGCAATAATCCAGGTGGGACATGACCACAGCGAGAATCTGAGAACAGTTGAGCAAAGGCAGAATCTCTTTTTAACAGGTGTAAATTTAATGAAGTTTTAGGGAACACATTTTATTAACTTACAACTTTACTGCAGTGTTTCATACATGGCAGCGCAGTGGGCTCTGGCATAGTTAGGGCTAGATTTATCAATATTTCACACATCAAAGCACAACAACTTGCTTTGCGGTGTGAGAAGACTTAAATGTGCTAGATTTACCAATATACTGTGCATTCCTGCTCTCTGCCTACACTGGTGCTCAATCAGCTGCCGGTGCTCAATCAGCTGCCTAATGTCAATACAGTCACCCTTGAACCAAGATCTAAGGGTGCTTGCGTTGGAGGGTGGATTGTTTTTGTACAGAAAGGGACACCTTCCCATACAGAAACAATAATTAGAGGCTTGTTCCTTCTTCTTTGTGTGCTGCATAATGCAACCCACTGAGCCTCCATTGCGAAGGTGTTGCATTTTGACTCATTCCCAGCCCGACCGCCCTAGTCGGAGTAGGGCAGTTGGGAGACAGCCATCGTGAGTCTGGTGTTCCGTGGATCGCCGGACTGATAATAAGGTCCTTAGCCATTCACTTCCAGTGTTGTATGCTCACAAGAACATCCTCTCTGTAAATCTTGTGGCTCTACAAAGGAGAGAGAGATTAGAGACCCGCCTGGATGGACTGGATTACACTCATCCTTTTAGTAGGCTGTTTTCATTCTCATAACGTTTGCAATAATTTAGGATATCCAGTTGTAAATGCAGGAAGGGTTGCGAGTGGAACCTGTAGTGATGGACCATATGCGGGAGACATCTTCTTGCACTGGTTGTATGTCCTCTTGGTAGAGCGTGGCATTGCTTTAGGTGCGTTGATGGTGGTTGCCTGTCAGTAACACTGGGTCATAGGTGCCTTCAACACTGCTCTAGTTTGCCACAAGCACCTGTTTATTGGCATTCCCAGCCCTGGAAACACAAATAAACTGGTACATTTAGACAGACTGAGGAGTGTTGATTGCACACATTGTTCTTTCTTGAAACAATGGCTGTATGAGAAGTACAAACAACATAAACGCATTCTTGAGTTGCCAGTATGAAGAAAATTTACTTTTTCTGTGACTATGTTCATATGTAACATTACAATAACCCTAAAGAAGATCCTCCAGAATATAGAAAAAAACTTTTGCTTGCGGTTGTTGAAATAAAGATCACGACGCTTGGAAATTATTAAATATTGATGTTCCTGTTTTTTGGGACTCCATTATCAAGTGCATTCTGGGATCTAAGATCTCTGCCTGTGGCGCTGCAGTCTTTTTTGCAGATGGGAACTGATTGAGTTGCTCCAAATTATAGATAACTGGACTGGTAGGGACTGTGATGTCGTGCTTAAAACCGTTGCTTTTGTAAATAGTTCAGTTACAAAAATAGTGCTTCCTGTACTGAGAATGCTGTTCAACCAATTAACTTTTAATAATAGTAATATTCTAGTCTATATAGTAGCATTCTCTGCTGAGAGAATCATTGACATTTTGCTTATAAGACTGTGGGTCATTCCTTAGAGTAGCTCTATGGATGATGCAAAGTATCTTAGAGTTGACTGACCAGTGGCAGCATGAAAAGTGCATGAAGCACCAGTGTCAGCCCTTCAGAGGCGGTGTAGTGGCAGTCTCGCTCTAGCTTTTTGGATCCTTTGTTGTTTTAATAGTAAGATGCAGGGAATGCCTACTTTCAACCAGTTTGCGTAATCTACAGGTGATATTACGGGTTGAGAATGGTATGTAGTTCCTGACAGTAACCTAGCTGAAAAAAGATGCATCTTAGTGTCTGCATTGGAATAAAATATAGGTTTGAGTCCATGATCCATGGTCACTCAATGGTTCATTTTCCTCCCTTCATGTGTTTGATGGTGGCACTTGTTCTGTGTGGCATATTGTTGTAGGTTGGTAGTTGTTCCATCATTGAAAGGTTATGATCTCAGGTTTGGTGCAAGTGAGTTTAAGATGGGTTGTTCATGCTCTACTAATATACTAATTGCTGAGAAGTACTCATCAAGTCTACATGGTTTCTTCTTGGGTTTTCCAGCTTTCCAAATGTCTTTACAAGTTGTAACATTTGAAGTTAAAAGATCTGATCAGTTCCAGTAATAGGGTGAGGTGGAGGTTGAACAGGAGCCTAGGTGAACAGTGGCATTGCTACTAGGCTTTCTCTGTCTCTGAGATACGAGGAAAAACATTTTAGGATCTTGCCTAATATACCAAGATTTTCTTTTCTGAGTAGTAGCATCTGCATATGGACAAGTCAAAGCCTGCTGATAGGTCCAAAAGTAGCAGTGTTTCATCTTTGTTTTTGTCCACTGTTAATTTCAGGTTATCCAAGATGGATATCAATAATTTCTTTGTGCCTACGCCTAAGTAGAACCCTGATTGCTGGACTATGAGTAAATTATTCTCCTAAGCAAAGCTGAAGATTTGTCAGTAAATCACTCTTTCAATCGGCTTTCTCATGAACGCACCATTGGATAGTGGTCTGTAGTTTACAGAATTGAATGGGTTGAGGTTTAGTTACTGAGGATCTTGTGTCCAGTTGAGTTCCATTGCAAGGCTGAGACCAAAACGCAGTCTGCAGTCCCTGAAAGTGAAAACAAGAGTTCGATGTTAAGCATACCACTGTAGGTCCAGCGGCAGGGGTAGGTCACAAGACGCACATTCCAAGGATTGCTGGAAGCTAAGATGTATTGTCCATGGTCCCGCCGGATACTGATGAGGCATAATCTAAAAAGCATTTAGGTTCCTCAACTTCGTAGGTATTGACCTACAGTGTTACAACGTGGGATGTAGGTTTCACCTCACCACGGTGTGTAATTAGTTTTATTTTCACTCTGGTCCCAAAGAATTGCTGCAGATCCTCCTGACTTCCTCCTGACCTACTGAGAGTAGTGGGCATACATCTAGACACATAGTCCCTAGACATCCCCTACCCAATAGTTTTTAATCAGGCAGTTTACCTACCAGAATACAATTGCTATAGGATTAACTGACCTGTTTTAATCACTTCTCTTACCCTTGCCCTACATCTACACAAGCTGGGCCCCTCACCCACACTGCACCAAACGGCAGGAACAAAAGATCTCCGCTAAAGAGCCCCTCATTGGGGGCCTGTTGGGTATTGCAAGGCCGAGCCGACGAGGAGCAGGCCCAATGATGAAGCATGACACCTAGATGGCTTAGTGTGTGAGGACCCTAGCTCCGATAAGAGGTATTTCCCTTCCCTCCCCACCTCGGAGAGTTACCGCCACGAGGTAGTCAGACGTATCTCCCGCTCCTTGTCTCCTACTCAACTTTAGGAACAGCATACCCTTTCTTTGTACATTAAACTCTAGTCTGTAGAAACAATCCCTAAAAAATCAAATGTTTCTCATATTTTGAAAATGACTTTAGGGCTGTCACCCGCCTCACACTCAACTTTGATTCTTAGAATCAAATGCATTATGTTTGGCAGATCGAAGCTGAAGTATGTACTACTGTCTAATGATGTTAATACTGTGCTGTAAACTCACTCACTGGCAATGAATGATCCTTTTTATTTTTCTCTGTACATATTGTATATTAAGTGATAACCTGTACCAGATCATTGTGAAAAGGAGGCAACAAACTCATTTGCTGGTGGCATAAAAATCCATCTGGCTGCACTTCTTACAGTGGGTAGGACCACTGTAACAGCCCAGCTTTGGTTCACATCCCTCTTAGCAAGTTTTATGTACTCCAGCCTGACTTCATTGCTCACAGTGTAGGAAAGTTGAATGAATGACACTTGCATTAAAATCTTTAAAACAAGTAAAGAACTTTGGAAAGACTCTGGCAGAAATGTTAGAACCATAATAACAAGCTGTCACTCCAACGACATTCCTGTATCTCTTAGGCCAAAGCCAAAAAGGCTGAAAGGCATCATCGATCTTGGCGCGTCTGCACCCTGTCGATCAAAGGAACATCACACTATAAATACTGTGACCTGGAATGCTCTTCCTCCACTGAGAGATTACCTTATTGTATTGTTATATATTTGTAAGGTGCAAAACTCACAACATGTTTGTTTCTCTCAAATCACTCCCTTCTTCTTTTGAGGATCTGACTCTGCTATGTCCCCTGATTTTTATTTATTAACAATGACATGTTTCTTACTGCGATTCTCCAATGTACTTAACTTCCAGTCCGCCCCCACATATCTTTGTAACATTATAGATCCGTATAATTATAGCTCTCTTGAGTGTCTCAGCTGAGGACACTCCTATCAATTTCAGTCAATAGTGATCAGTTTCTTGATATGGCCCCGAATTATCGAATCCAAAGCTGGGCATAAATTTAAGCAGATGATGATCCTAAGTGCAGCATTGAAAGCGTTGGTACAGCAGGGAATTGCACAGTTTAGTCTTTTATAACCTACTATAGTTTTTAGAGCAGGCATACATCTCAAGCAAGGAGTGAGAAGACTTTACATATTCTTTACAAACTCATTAGCCTCCTAACTATATGCTGAAAAGCACCCGGGTAACAAATGATCGCAACATCCTCTATTGGGGGTTTAAATAAGAAAACACCTCCCCTGGTTCTGATACCTTCCAGGTGGACTAACCTTACAGCATGACTATGACTGATGCTGATAGCGTACTGTTTCTGTTACTCCTTAATCGTCACATGGAGCTTAAGAGCCTTGTCTCAAAATAAGAAATTCTATTTATTGAGACTAAATCCAACTTATTGAAGGAAACCCGGATCATCAACAGTTTATTTATATCATGGCAATAAAGGGCAAAACAAGTGTCTCCACCCCTTAATTTCATAGAAGAGTTGCATGTTGTTAATGATACTGTATTCGCATATGCTTTCTTAAATTTTTATTTGTAAATGAAGAAATATTATCCTGAACATAGCCAATATTTCTGAAAAACAGGAGCAATCACTGGTTTGCCCACTCAATATTAATGCAGCCCTGTCTGATAAACCGGCCTGAGTAGTAAAAGAAATACCAGATTCCATATTTCTATAACATTCAGTACTGGCAGTGTTCTTCTGTAATGTAGAGGTGACATATGATTATATTGTGGTCGTCCCGAGCCGATTGACAGAGCTATGGCATGAAGACCGCCTTAGGATGGATTTAGATGTTTGTGCTGCACTGTGTGGAATACGTACACACATGCATACATGTGTTGCTATTTAAGGAATATTGGACGTATTTATGAATAATACATTCATATCTAGGTATTTTCAAACACCATCATAGATAGAAGATTTTCAAATGGATGTAAGAGACCTTACTTATAATTAGATTCAGAAAAGGGGGTGGTGATGAACAGAGTGTCTGAATTAAGCAGACCACTCTTACCCAGTCCAAAGATCAGGGCTTGATCCATCACCGTTTTTTAGCTCACTGCACCATCCCAGCTCAGAACCTGGCTATATGCAAATTAGTCTGTTCCTGTCCCAGTGCATGATGGGAACAGGGCAAACCAAACTACCAAGCCAATTCTTATACTGGGAAGGAAACAAGCTTCCGGGGACCGGTTTCTGGCATTTTAGCCGTCGTCGGCCCGGCTTGCTTGAATCCTGATGGTGCAATGAGCAAGGGACTCACATCTGAGTATACCCTTCCACGCTTATGGTGGACAAAATGATTCAGAAAAGGGGGTGGTGATGAACAGAGTGTCTGAATTAAGCAGACCACTCTTACCCAGTCCAAAGATCAGGGCTTGATCCATCACCGTTTTTTAGCTCACTGCACCATCCCAGCTCAGAAC
This sequence comes from Lissotriton helveticus, assembly GCF_964261635.1. Classification (NCBI taxonomy): domain Eukaryota; kingdom Metazoa; phylum Chordata; class Amphibia; order Caudata; family Salamandridae; genus Lissotriton; species Lissotriton helveticus. The sequence continues at coordinate 216,764,892 of NC_136062.1, read as the reverse complement.
CTGGCTATATGCAAATTAGTCTGTTCCTGTCCCAGTGCATGATGGGAACAGGGCAAACCAAACTACGAAGCCAATTCTTATACTGGGAAGGAAACAAGCTTCCGGGGACCGGTTTCTGGCATTCTTGCTTGAATCCTGATGGTGCAATGAGTGGTCTGCTTAATTCAGACACTCTGTTCATCACCACCCCCTTTTCTGAATCGTTTTTGGCCACTATAGGTGTGGCAGGGTATACTCAGACATGAGTCCCTTGCTCACTGCTCCATCAGGATTCAAGCAAGCCGGGCCGACGAGGCTGAAATGCCAGAAACCGGTCCCCGGTAGCTTGTCTCCTTTCCGGTGAAGAATTGGCTTGGTAGTTTGGTCTGCCCTGTTCCCATGATGCACTGGGCCAGGGACAGACTAATTTGCATATAGCCAGGTTCTGAGCTGGGGTGGGGCAGTGAGCTAAATAACGGTGATGGATCAAGCCCTGATCTTTGGACTGGGTAAGAGGGGTCTGCTTAATTCAGACACTCTGTTCATCACCACCCCCTTTTCTGAATCGTTTTTGGCCACTATAGGTGTGGCAGGGTATACTCAGACATGAGTCCCTTGCTCACTGCTCCATCAGGATTCAAGCAAGCCGGGCCGACGAGGCTGAAATGCCAGAAACCGGTCCCCGGTAGCTTGTCTCCTTTCTGGTGAAGAATTGGCTTGGTAGTTTGGTCTGCCCTGTTCCCATGATGCACTGGGCCAGGGACAGACTAATTTGCATATAGCCAGGTTCTGAGCTGGGATGGGGCAGTGAGCTAAATAACGGTGATGGATCAAGCCCTGATCTTTGGACTGGGTAAGAGTGGTCTGCTTAATTCAGACACTCTGTTCATCACCACCCCCTTTTCTGAATCGTTTTTGGCCACTATAGGTGTGGCAGGGTATACTCAGACATGAGTCCCTTGCTCACTGCTCCATCAGGATTCAAGCAAGCCGGGCCGACGAGGCTGAAATGCCAGAAACCGGTCCCCGGTAGCTTGTCTCCTTTCTGGTGAAGAATTGGCTTGGTAGTTTGGTCTGCCCTGTTCCCATGATGCACTGGGCCAGGGACAGACTAATTTGCATATAGCCAGGTTCTGAGCTGGGATGGGGCAGTGAGCTAAATAACGGTGATGGATCAAGCCCTGATCTTTGGACTGGGTAAGAGTGGTCTGCTTAATTCAGACACTCTGTTCATCACCACCCCCTTTTCTGAATCGTTTTTGGCCACTATAGGTGTGGCAGGGTATACTCAGACATGAGTCCCTTGCTCACTGCTCCATCAGGATTCAAGCAAGCCGGGCCGACGAGGCTGAAATGCCAGAAACCGGTCCCCGGTAGCTGGTCTCCTTTCTGGTGAAGAATTGGCTTGGTAGTTTGGTCTGCCCAGTTCCCATGATGCACTGGGCCAGGGACAGGGCCAGGGCCAGGGACAGACTAATTTGCATATAGCCAGGTTCTGAGCTGGGATGGGGCAGTGAGCTAAATAACGGTGATGGATCAAGCCCTGATCTTTGGACTGGGTAAGAGTGGTCTGCTTAATTCAGACACTCTGTTCATCACCACCCCCTTTTCTGAATCGTTTTTGGCCACTATAGGTGTGGCAGGGTATACTCAGACATGAGTCCCTTGCTCACTGCTCCATCAGGATTCAAGCAAGCCGGGCCGACGAGGCTGAAATGCCAGAAACCGGTCCCCGGTAGCTTGTCTCCTTTCTGGTGAAGAATTGGCTTGGTAGTTTGGTCTGCCCTGTTCCCATGATGCACTGGGCCAGGGACAGACTAATTTGCATATAGCCAGGTTCTGAGCTGGGATGGGGCAGTGAGCTAAATAACGGTGATGGATCAAGCCCTGATCTTTGGACTGGGTAAGAGTGGTCTGCTTAATTCAGACACTCTGTTCATCACCACCCCCTTTTCTGAATCGTTTTTGGCCACTATAGGTGTGGCAGGGTATACTCAGACATGAGTCCCTTGCTCACTGCTCCATCAGGATTCAAGCAAGCCGGGCCGACGAGGCTGAAATGCCAGAAACCGGTCCTCGGTAGCTTGTCTCCTTTCTGGTGAAGAATTGGCTTGGTAGTTTGGTCTGCCCTGTTCCCATGATGCACTGGGCCAGGGACAGACTAATTTGCATATAGCCAGGTTCTGAGCTGGGATGGGGCAGTGAGCTAAATAACGGTGATGGATCAAGCCCTGATCTTTGGACTGGGTAAGAGTGGTCTGCTTAATTCAGACACTCTGTTCATCACCACCCCCTTTTCTGAATCGTTTTTGGCCACTATAGGTGTGGCAGGGTATACTCAGACATGAGTCCCTTGCTCACTGCTCCATCAGGATTCAAGCAAGCCGGGCCGACGAGGCTGAAATGCCAGAAACCGGTCCCCGGTAGCTTGTCTCCTTTCTGGTGAAGAATTGGCTTGGTAGTTTGGTCTGCCCTGTTCCCATGATGCACTGGGCCAGGGACAGACTAATTTGCATATAGTCAGGTTCTGAGCTGGGATGGGGCAGTGAGCTAAATAACGGTGATGGATCAAGCCCTGATCTTTGGACTGGGTAAGAGTGGTCTGCTTAATTCAGACACTCTGTTCATCACCACCCCCTTTTCTGAATCGTTTTTGGCCACTATAGGTGTGGCAGGGTATACTCAGACATGAGTCCCTAGCTCACTGCTCCATCAGGATTCAAGCAAGCCGGGCCGACGAGGCTGAAATGCCAGTAACCGGTCCCCGGTAGCTGGTCTCCTTTCTGGTGAAGAATTGGCTTGGTAGTTTGGTCTGCCCAGTTCCCATGATGCACTGGGCCAGGGACAGACTAATTTGCATATAGCCAGGTTCTGAGCTGGGATGGGGCAGTGAGCTAAATAACGGTGATGGATCAAGCCCTGATTTTTGGACTGGGTAAGAGTGGTCTGCTTAATTCAGACACTCTGTTCATCACCACCCCCTTTTCTGAATCGTTTTTGGCCACTATAGGTGTGGCAGGGTATACTCAGACATGAGTCCCTTGCTCACTGCTCCATCAGGATTCAAGCAAGCCGGGCCGACGAGGCTGAAATGCCAGAAACCGGTCCCCGGTAGCTTGTCTCCTTTCTGGTGAAGAATTGGCTTGGTAGTTTGGTCTGCCCTGTTCCCATGATGCACTGGGCCAGGGACAGACTAATTTGCATATAGCCAGGTTCTGAGCTGGGATAGGGCAGTGAGCTAAATAACGGTGATGGATCAAGCCCTGATCTTTGGACTGGGTAAGAGTGGTCTGCTTAATTCAGACACTCTGTTCATCACCACCCCCTTTTCTGAATCGTTTTTGGCCACTATAGGTGTGGCAGGGTATACTCAGACATGAGTCCCTTGCTCACTGCTCCATCAGGATTCAAGCAAGCCGGGCCGACGAGGCTGAAATGCCAGAAACCGGTCCCCGGTAGCTTGTCTCCTTTCTGGTGAAGAATTGGCTTGGTAGTTTGGTCTGCCCTGTTCCCATGATGCACTGGGCCAGGGACAGACTAATTTGCATATAGCCAGGTTCTGAGCTGGGATGGGGCAGTGAGCTAAATAACGGTGATGGATCAAGCCCTGATCTTTGGACTGGGTAAGAGTGGTCTGCTTAATTCAGACACTCTGTTCATCACCACCCCCTTTTCTGAATCGTTTTTGGCCACTATAGGTGTGGCAGGGTATACTCAGACATGAGTCCCTTGCTCACTGCTCCATCAGGATTCAAGCAATCCGGGCCGACGAGGCTGAAATGCCAGAAACCGGTCCCCGGTAGCTGGTCTCCTTTCTGGTGAAGAATTGGCTTGGTAGTTTGGTCTGCCCAGTTCCCATGATGCACTGGGCCAGGGACAGACTAATTTGCATATAGCCAGGTTCTGAGCTGGGATAGGGCAGTGAGCTAAATAACGGTGATGGATCAAGCCCTGATCTTTGGACTGGGTAAGAGTGGTCTGCTTAATTCAGACACTCTGTTCATCACCACCCCCTTTTCTGAATCGTTTTTGGCCACTATAGGTGTGGCAGGGTATACTCAGACATGAGTCCCTTGCTCACTGCTCCATCAGGATTCAAGCAAGCCGGGCCGACGAGGCTGAAATGCCAGAAACCGGTCCCCGGTAGCTTGTCTCCTTTCTGGTGAAGAATTGGCTTTGTAGTTTGGTCTGCCCTGTTCCCATGATGCACTGGGCCAGGGACAGACTAATTTGCATATAGCCAGGTTCTGAGCTGGGATGGGGCAGTGAGCTAAATAACGGTGATGGATCAAGCCCTGATCTTTGGACTGGGTAAGAGTGGTCTGCTTAATTCAGACACTCTGTTCATCACCACCCCCTTTTCTGAATCGTTTTTGGCCACTATAGGTGTGGCAGGGTATACTCAGACATGAGTCCCTTGCTCACTGCTCCATCAGGATTCAAGCAAGCCGGGCCGACGAGGCTGAAATGCCAGAAACCGGTCCCCGGTAGCTTGTCTCCTTTCTGGTGAAGAATTGGCTTGGTAGTTTGGTCTGCCCTGTTCCCATGATGCACTGGGCCAGGGACAGACTAATTTGCATATAGCCAGGTTCTGAGCTGGGATGGGGCAGTGAGCTAAATAACGGTGATGGATCAAGCCCTGATCTTTGGACTGGGTAAGAGTGGTCTGCTTAATTCAGACACTCTGTTCATCACCACCCCCTTTTCTGAATCGTTTTTGGCCACTATAGGTGTGGCAGGGTATACTCAGACATGAGTCCCTTGCTCACTGCTCCATCAGGATTCAAGCAAGCCGGGCCGACGAGGCTGAAATGCCAGAAACCGGTCCCCGGTAGCTTGTCTCCTTTCTGGTGAAGAATTGGCTTGGTAGTTTGGTCTGCCCTGTTCCCATGATGCACTGGGCCAGGGACAGACTAATTTGCATATAGCCAGGTTCTGAGCTGGGATGGGGCAGTGAGCTAAATAACGGTGATGGATCAAGCCCTGATCTTTGGACTGGGTAAGAGTGGTCTGCTTAATTCAGACACTCTGTTCATCACCACCCCCTTTTCTGAATCGTTTTTGGCCACTATAGGTGTGGCAGGGTATACTCAGACATGAGTCCCTTGCTCACTGCTCCATCAGGATTCAAGCAAGCCGGGCCGACGAGGCTGAAATGCCAGAAACCGGTCCCCGGTAGCTTGTCTCCTTTCTTGTGAAGAATTGGCTTGGTAGTTTGGTCTGCCCTGTTCCCATGATGCACTGGGCCAGGGACAGACTAATTTGCATATAGTCAGGTTCTGAGCTGGGATGGGGCAGTGAGCTAAATAACGGTGATGGATCAAGCCCTGATCTTTGGACTGGGTAAGAGTGGTCTGCTTAATTCAGACACTCTGTTCATCACCACCCCCTTTTCTGAATCGTTTTTGGCCACTATAGGTGTGGCAGGGTATACTCAGACATGAGTCCCTAGCTCACTGCTCCATCAGGATTCAAGCAAGCCGGGCCGACGAGGCTGAAATGCCAGAAACCGGTCCCCGGTAGCTGGTCTCCTTTCTGGTGAAGAATTGGCTTGGTAGTTTGGTCTGCCCAGTTCCCATGATGCACTGGGCCAGGGACAGACTAATTTGCATATAGCCAGGTTCTGAGCTGGGATGGGGCAGTGAGCTAAATAACGGTGATGGATCAAGCCCTGATTTTTGGACTGGGTAAGAGTGGTCTGCTTAATTCAGACACTCTGTTCATCACCACCCCCTTTTCTGAATCGTTTTTGGCCACTATAGGTGTGGCAGGGTATACTCAGACATGAGTCCCTTGCTCACTGCTCCATCAGGATTCAAGCAAGCCGGGCCGACGAGGCTGAAATGCCAGAAACCGGTCCCCGGTAGCTTGTCTCCTTTCTGGTGAAGAATTGGCTTGGTAGTTTGGTCTGCCCTGTTCCCAATATGCACTGGGCCAGGGACAGACTAATTTGCATATAGCCAGGTTCTGAGCTGGGATAGGGCAGTGAGCTAAATAACGGTGATGGATCAAGCCCTGATCTTTGGACTGGGTAAGAGTGGTCTGCTTAATTCAGACACTCTGTTCATCACCACCCCCTTTTCTGAATCGTTTTTGGCCACTATAGGTGTGGCAGGGTATACTCAGACATGAGTCCCTTGCTCACTGCTCCATCAGGATTCAAGCAAGCCGGGCCGACGAGGCTGAAATGCCAGAAACCGGTCCCCGGTAGCTTGTCTCCTTTCTGGTGAAGAATTGGCTTGGTAGTTTGGTCTGCCCTGTTCCCATGATGCACTGGGCCAGGGACAGACTAATTTGCATATAGCCAGGTTCTGAGCTGGGATGGGGCAGTGAGCTAAATAACGGTGATGGATCAAGCCCTGATCTTTGGACTGGGTAAGAGTGGTCTGCTTAATTCAGACACTCTGTTCATCACCACCCCCTTTTCTGAATCGTTTTTGGCCACTATAGGTGTGGCAGGGTATACTCAGACATGAGTCCCTTGCTCACTGCTCCATCAGGATTCAAGCAAGCCGGGCCGACGAGGCTGAAATGCCAGAAACCGGTCCCCGGTAGCTGGTCTCCTTTCTGGTGAAGAATTGGCTTGGTAGTTTGGTCTGCCCAGTTCCCATGATGCACTGGGCCAGGGACAGACTAATTTGCATATAGCCAGGTTCTGAGCTGGGATAGGGCAGTGAGCTAAATAACGGTGATGGATCAAGCCCTGATCTTTGGACTGGGTAAGAGTGGTCTGCTTAATTCAGACACTCTGTTCATCACCACCCCCTTTTCTGAATCGTTTTTGGCCACTATAGGTGTGGCAGGGTATACTCAGACATGAGTCCCTTGCTCACTGCTCCATCAGGATTCAAGCAAGCCGGGCCGACGAGGCTGAAATGCCAGAAACCGGTCCCCGGTAGCTTGTCTCCTTTCTGGTGAAGAATTGGCTTTGTAGTTTGGTCTGCCCTGTTCCCATGATGCACTGGGCCAGGGACAGACTAATTTGCATATAGCCAGGTTCTGAGCTGGGATGGGGCAGTGAGCTAAATAACGGTGATGGATCAAGCCCTGATCTTTGGACTGGGTAAGAGTGGTCTGCTTAATTCAGACACTCTGTTCATCACCACCCCCTTTTCTGAATCGTTTTTGGCCACTATAGGTGTGGCAGGGTATACTCAGACATGAGTCCCTTGCTCACTGCTCCATCAGGATTCAAGCAAGCCGGGCCGACGAGGCTGAAATGCCAGAAACCGGTCCCCGGTAGCTGGTCTCCTTTCTGGTGAAGAATTGGCTTGGTAGTTTGGTCTGCCCAGTTCTCATGATGCACTGGGCCAGGGACAGACTAATTTGCATATAGCCAGGTTCTGAGCTGGGATAGGGCAGTGAGCTAAATAACGGTGATGGATCAAGCCCTGATCTTTGGACTGGGTAAGAGTGGTCTGCTTAATTCAGACACTCTGTTCATCACCACCCCCTTTTCTGAATCGTTTTTGGCCACTATAGGTGTGGCAGGGTATACTCAGACATGAGTCCCTAGCTCACTGCTCCATCAGGATTCAAGCAAGCCGGGCCGACGAGGCTGAAATGCCAGAAACCGGTCCCCGGTAGCTGGTCTCCTTTCTGGTGAAGAATTGGCTTGGTAGTTTGGTCTGCCCAGTTCCCATGATGCACTGGGCCAGGGACAGACTAATTTGCATATAGCCAGGTTCTGAGCTGGGATGGGGCAGTGAGCTAAATAACGGTGATGGATCAAGCCCTGATTTTTGGACTGGGTAAGAGTGGTCTGCTTAATTCAGACACTCTGTTCATCACCACCCCCTTTTCTGAATCGTTTTTGGCCACTATAGGTGTGGCAGGGTATACTCAGACATGAGTCCCTTGCTCACTGCTCCATCAGGATTCAAGCAAGCCGGGCCGACGAGGCTGAAATGCCAGAAACCGGTCCCCGGTAGCTTGTCTCCTTTCTGGTGAAGAATTGGCTTGGTAGTTTGGTCTGCCCTGTTCCCATGATGCACTGGGCCAGGGACAGACTAATTTGCATATAGCCAGGTTCTGAGCTGGGATAGGGCAGTGAGCTAAATAACGGTGATGGATCAAGCCCTGATCTTTGGACTGGGTAAGAGTGGTCTGCTTAATTCAGACACTCTGTTCATCACCACCCCCTTTTCTGAATCGTTTTTGGCCACTATAGGTGTGGCAGGGTATACTCAGACATGAGTCCCTTGCTCACTGCTCCATCAGGATTCAAGCAAGCCGGGCCGACGAGGCTGAAATGCCAGAAACCGGTCCCCGGTAGCTTGTCTCCTTTCTGGTGAAGAATTGGCTTGGTAGTTTGGTCTGCCCTGTTCCCATGATGCACTGGGCCAGGGACAGACTAATTTGCATATAGCCAGGTTCTGAGCTGGGATGGGGCAGTGAGCTAAATAACGGTGATGGATCAAGCCCTGATCTTTGGACTGGGTAAGAGTGGTCTGCTTAATTCAGACACTCTGTTCATCACCACCCCCTTTTCTGAATCGTTTTTGGCCACTATAGGTGTGGCAGGGTATACTCAGACATGAGTCCCTTGCTCACTGCTCCATCAGGATTCAAGCAAGCCGGGCCGACGAGGCTGAAATGCCAGAAACCGGTCCCCGGTAGCTGGTCTCCTTTCTGGTGAAGAATTGGCTTGGTAGTTTGGTCTGCCCAGTTCCCATGATGCACTGGGCCAGGGACAGACTAATTTGCATATAGCCAGGTTCTGAGCTGGGATAGGGCAGTGAGCTAAATAACGGTGATGGATCAAGCCCTGATCTTTGGACTGGGTAAGAGTGGTCTGCTTAATTCAGACACTCTGTTCATCACCACCCCCTTTTCTGAATCGTTTTTGGCCACTATAGGTGTGGCAGGGTATACTCAGACATGAGTCCCTTGCTCACTGCTCCATCAGGATTCAAGCAAGCCGGGCCGACGAGGCTGAAATGCCAGAAACCGGTCCCCGGTAGCTTGTCTCCTTTCTGGTGAAGAATTGGCTTTGTAGTTTGGTCTGCCCTGTTCCCATGATGCACTGGGCCAGGGACAGACTAATTTGCATATAGCCAGGTTCTGAGCTGGGATGGGGCAGTGAGCTAAATAACGGTGATGGATCAAGCCCTGATCTTTGGACTGGGTAAGAGTGGTCTGCTTAATTCAGACACTCTGTTCATCACCACCCCCTTTTCTGAATCGTTTTTGGCCACTATAGGTGTGGCAGGGTATACTCAGACATGAGTCCCTTGCTCACTGCTCCATCAGGATTCAAGCAAGCCGGGCCGACGAGGCTGAAATGCCAGAAACAGGTCCCCGGTAGCTTGTCTCCTTTCTGGTGAAGAATTGGCTTGGTAGTTTGGTCTGCCCTGTTCCCATGATGCACTGGGCCAGGGACAGACTAATTTGCATATAGCCAGGTTCTGAGCTGGGATGGGGCAGTGAGCTAAATAACGGTGATGGATCAAGCCCTGATCTTTGGACTGGGTAAGAGTGGTCTGCTTAATTCAGACACTCTGTTCATCACCACCCCCTTTTCTGAATCGTTTTTGGCCACTATAGGTGTGGCAGGGTATACTCAGACATGAGTCCCTTGCTCACTGCTCCATCAGGATTCAAGCAAGCCGGGCCGACGAGGCTGAAATGCCAGAAACCGGTCCCCGGTAGCTTGTCTCCTTTCTGGTGAAGAATTGGCTTGGTAGTTTGGTCTGCCCTGTTCCCATGATGCACTGGGCCAGGGACAGATTAATTTGCATATAGCCAGGTTCTGAGCTGGGATGGGGCAGTGAGCTAAATAACGGTGATGGATCAAGCCCTGATCTTTGGACTGGGTAAGAGTGGTCTGCTTAATTCAGACACTCTGTTCATCACCACCCCCTTTTCTGAATCGTTTTTGGCCACTATAGGTGTGGCAGGGTATACTCAGACATGAGTCCCTTGCTCACTGCTCCATCAGGATTCAAGCAAGCCGGGCCGACGAGGCTGAAATGCCAGAAACCGGTCCCCGGTAGCTTGTCTCCTTTCTGGTGAAGAATTGGCTTGGTAGTTTGGTCTGCCCTGTTCCCATGATGCACTGGGCCAGGGACAGACTAATTTGCATATAGCCAGGTTCTGAGCTGGGATGGGGCAGTGAGCTAAATAACGGTGATGGATCAAGCCCTGATCTTTGGACTGGGTAAGAGTGGTCTGCTTAATTCAGACACTCTGTTCATCACCACCCCCTTTTCTGAATCGTTTTTGGCCACTATAGGTGTGGCAGGGTATACTCAGACATGAGTCCCTTGCTCACTGCTCCATCAGGATTCAAGCAAGCCGGGCCGACGAGGCTGAAATGCCAGAAACCGGTCCCCGGTAGCTGGTCTCCTTTCTGGTGAAGAATTGGCTTGGTAGTTTGGTCTGCCCAGTTCCCATGATGCACTGGGCCAGGGACAGACTAATTTGCATATAGCCAGGTTCTGAGCTGGGATGGGGCAGTGAGCTAAATAACGGTGATGGATCAAGCCCTGATCTTTGGACTGGGTAAGAGTGGTCTGCTTAATTCAGACACTCTGTTCATCACCACCCCCTTTTCTGAATCGTTTTTGGCCACTATAGGTGTGGCAGGGTATACTCAGATATGAGTCCCTTGCTCACTGCTCCATCAGGATTCAAGCAAGCCGGGCCGACGAGGCTGAAATGCCAGAAACCGGTCCCCGGTAGCTTGTCTCCTTTCTGGTGAAGAATTGGCTTGGTAGTTTGGTCTGCCCTGTTCCCATGATGCACTGGGCCAGGGACAGACTAATTTGCATATAGCCAGGTTCTGAGCTGGGATGGGGCAGTGAGCTAAATAACGGTGATGGATCAAGCCCTGATCTTTGGACTGGGTAAGAGTGGTCTGCTTAATTCAGACACTCTGTTCATCACCACCCCCTTTTCTGAATCGTGTTTGGCCACTATAGGTGTGGCAGGGTATACTCAGACATGAGTCCCTTGCTCACTGCTCCATCAGGATTCAAGCAAGCCGGGCCGACGAGGCTGAAATGCCAGAAACCGGTCCCCGGTAGCTTGTCTCCTTTCTGGTGAAGAATTGGCTTGGTAGTTTGGTCTGCCCTGTTCCCATGATGCACTGGGCCAGGGACAGACTAATTTGCATATAGCCAGGTTCTGAGCTGGGATGGGGCAGTGAGCTAAATAACGGTGATGGATCAAGCCCTGATCTTTGGACTGGGTAAGAGTGGTCTGCTTAATTCAGACACTCTGTTCATCACCACCCCCTTTTCTGAATCGTTTTTGGCCACTATAGGTGTGGCAGGGTATACTCAGACATGAGTCCCTTGCTCACTGCTCCATCAGGATTCAAGCAAGCCGGGCCGACGAGGCTGAAATGCCAGAAACCGGTCCCCGGTAGCTTGTCTCCTTTCTGGTGAAGAATTGGCTTGGTAGTTTGGTCTGCCCTGTTCCCATGATGCACTGGGCCAGGGACAGACTAATTTGCATATAGCCAGGTTCTGAGCTGGGATGGGGCAGTGAGCTAAATAACGGTGATGGATCAAGCCCTGATCTTTGGACTGGGTAAGAGTGGTCTGCTTAATTCAGACACTCTGTTCATCACCACCCCCTTTTCTGAATCGTTACTTATAATTAGGGCTCAGTTTTTATGGTATTTATTTTTTGAGGATGTATGTCATTACCACGCATGCTTTTACAACGCTTGCCTTTACTACGCAACTTTGCTATTTAAGGAATAGTGGACGTATTTATGAATAATACATTCATATCTAGGTATTTTCAAACACCATCATAGATAAAAGATTTTCAAATGAATGTAAGAGACCTAACTTATAATTAGGGCTCAGGTTTTATGGTATTTATTTTTTGAGGATGTTGGTCATTACCACGCATGCTTTTACAACGCATGCCTTTACTACGCAACTTTCACAACGCAAGTCGTTACAACGACTTGCGTTGGGGGGTGCTGGATAGTGAATAGTTTAATTTACTATTCCAACTCCAGTCCCCGTGGATAGTAGGGAAGGTTTTGGGTAGTAAATTAACTATTCCCTATCCTAGAGCGCCCCCGAGCGCAAGTTGTTGTAAAAGTTGCGTGGTAAAGGTACTGCGTTGTAAAAGTTGCGTTGTAAACGCTGTTCCCCTTTTTTGAGAATTCCGATGTATTTATCCATATTTATTTTTTGCTATATTTATCTGTATTTATCCGTATTTATTTTGGGTTTTGTGGAAAGATGAAGCAGAAACTAGTATATTTCCACATTTATTCAACCAATAAATATGCACTCATGCTTGAATGCCTGCCAAGTTTCAATTCTGTGAACACCCGCAGACGATAAATCAATGCACTTATATGAAAATATGAACATTTCAGTATCAACCTTGTGCGAATCTCCTGCTGGTAAAGCCTCTTTACCAACATTCCTTTCTTTTTTAACCCTCTTACCTATCAATCCATACAGATATTGGCCTGGCAGGCATGGCAGACAGTATTTAGAATTACTGAAAAAACAACCTATTTTCCGTTTTTATCCACATTTAAAAATAAATACAGACAAGAAAATAAATGTTTTCTGTCTGTATTTATCTGTAAAAATCAGTAAAAACGGAAAACAGGGAGCCCTACTTATAATGCAACGCGTGTCAATGTCGGGTTAATCATATAATACATTTTCTGTAAAAGGGTTTGTTCGTAGCTTCAAAGCAAAATGATGTAGTTTTACTACTTTTAGATTCAAAATATCTGCGTGCTGGTGCTCCGATGTAGTACTAGCCTGTGCATATGCTACAATGGAACACTAAGAGCCTAAGTAGGAAGGCCAGTAAATTAAGATGCCTGGACAAATGACCTTTTGCCTAGGTATCACGATTATAAGTGGCAACTACTGAGTGGGACGCAGTCCACACCCCTGCTTAGATTTTGGCTGGTCAATCCTACTAAAGTGAAAGAATGAAAAAGACCTGGAAATACCAGGATGTGCAAATTTACGGTGAGGTCAATCTGCCTGTTATGGCCCATTTTCATGCCAAAACTGTGGATGGGAGCTTATCATCCAACGCCAAAAAATTCAGAATAGCTGTGTGTTGGATTTTGCCGATGCAATAATTATCCCATTCGACCCCAGGGCACTAATAAACAGCCCCTTGGAAATACCTTTGCTTTTTGAATCACTTAATTCAAACAAAATAAGCATTACAACTGGTATTTATGTCGGTATTTATTTCAATCAATAATGTGAAAGAGAAAAAGTAGGTCCAAGCCTACTTGAAGCCTAAAAAAGTTTATTATGCAAATAATAAGCAAAAAGAAGCATAAATAGTAACTTTGCTGCCTAGCGAGACAGAGAGTCACCTCACCAAGCAATTGAGCATCTGGTGCCAACCTCTTAGTGCATCTGATCCTCACCTTTGCCCACATTTCCCAACTTGAATACTTTTTATTCGCATAGGCAACAGTGGGAAGGTTCATAGGACAGAACCCAAAACCTTTAGATAATGATAGTAACAGGTGCAGGGTATTCTCATGAGAAGATTGTAAAAAGACTGTGAAAATAAGATGCATGGAGGGAGCGTTCTTCCTGAGCTTACTCGATTCTAAGTTCACGCTTTTGGGTGCCAAGTATGCAGGCGAGGCTGGTGCACATCAAAAGCGAGAAGGCGTGAACAGTTAGACAGGTAAAACACAGACTTAAAATGCCCTGGGGGTAACCAACATAGCAGCTGTGATTGCACTGTTAAATCATTATAAAACAGGAAAAAAACGTATCAGCAAAATGATTTCACAACAAGTAGCGTGATCTCTGCTTGTCTTAATTATACTAGACTTGCTCGTTAATGAAATCAACAACAATCTAAGAACCAACCCTGCCTTTTTTACATTGCTAATCAAAACGACATAAGTCTCAATAAAAATATAAAGGAAATTCGCTAATCATTTCTGGCCTGGTGGTATTAACTGAAATAAAGCCAAATAGTTTTTTATGATTCTTTAAAATCTTGTAAAAAATGGTCACTTTGTAAAAATACATAAAATGAATGGCTGCATGTGTCGAAATGCTGTATAAATGCGCATTAAAAATAATGCTTTAATATTGTGCTCTATCTAACACTTTAATTGAAATTTGGGAACTGAAATTTGTTTAAGTGACCAGTTATCAGTGAGCTGATTTGAGATTGAATAATGCTTATTGTTTTGTTAATGCCGGCCAGGGAGATGCTTTGTGACAAACATTTAATGAAAGTAAAGGTAATATAAGTTAAAATAGTGTAAGTGCAGATGATGACATGTATTGGAGTTCAGTGTAGGAGAAGCGATGATAGATTATGGAGGGCCCCACATACGTTCTATTCTATTTTGGTGACGGTCTCAGTGACTTGCTTGAGGCACTCTTCTTTATCTTCATCTTTAGGTGGCTGTACAGGGACAAGAGGGGTTCCAATAATCCAATTACAAATTGGTAACTTAACCTGGCTGCTATTGCGTTACAAATCACTGAGTGGCTCTGTTTCTTGTCTGGTCTCTCCCTGAGCCTCGACAGACAATCATTAGATGTTTCTCTGTCGTCACCCGTGTATTTCTGTTTTTAGAATGTGTACTAGGTTTTTACAGGTAGCCTTCACCTCAATAACGGTGTCTAATTGTGTGTTGGACCTGGCCCTTTTTACAGGGTTATCCCAAACTTTTTGCATTCTTCCTCCGTTCTGACCCTTTTTTTGTTGTTTTTAGGATGCCAACCTCCACGAAGGAATGAAGGCCGTCGCCGACTGGATGAAGACCAGCAGTCTGAAGCTGAACTCGGACAAGACGGAGGTCCTCATTCTCTACTCCAACCCTTCAGCCTGGTACGACTCCTGGTGGCCGATGGCACTGGGGGCAGCCCCGACACCCACCGGCCATGCACGCAACCTGGGAATCATCCTCGACTCAACCACCTCAATGACCAAGCAAGTCAACGCCGTCTCCTCCTCCTGCTTCAACACCCTCCGCCTGCTCCGCAAGATCTACAGATAGATCCCGACAGATACAAGAAAGACAGTCACCCAGGCCCTCGTCAGCAGCAGACTCGACTACGGAAACGCCCTCTACGCGGGCGCCCTGACCAAGCTCATCAAACGACTGCAACGCATCCAAAACGCCTCGGCACGACTGATCCTTGACATACCACGCCACGGCCACATCACCCCCCACCTGAGAAACCTGCACTGGCTCCCCGTCAACAGAGGATATCCTTCAAGCTCTTCACCCACGCACACATGGCACTCCACAAGACTGGCCCAGCCTACCTCAACAGACGGCTCTCCTTCTACATCCCCAACCGCCAGCTACGCTCTGCCGACCTCTCACTCATCACCGTCCCGCGCATCCGAAGAACAATCACCGGTGGGAGATCCTTCTCCCACCTCGCCGCCAAGACATGGAACACCCTCCCACTGAGCCTACGACGGACCCAAGACCTTATGACCTTCAGGAGGATACTCAAGACCTGGCTGTACGATCAGAACCCCCCCACCCCAGCGCCTTGAGACCCTCGCGGGTATGTAGTGTGCTTTACATATGATTGATTGATTGATTGACAATAAAGTTACTCTGGGTAGGAACACTGATAATGGATGGGGATATGAATGCAGCAATTGATTCCGAGATGGACAGAGTGACGATTTCAAAACAAGAAAAGGGGCCCAAGCCATTGCGAGAATTTGTGGAGGCAATGGGGCTCATTGATCTCTGGACAGTACACAATCCAGAAGATCGGCAATATACGTTTCATTCAGCCTTCCTTGGGGGGTCCTCACGCTCAGATTATCTCATGAAACCGGGGGCACATACGCACTCATTTAATGGGACAGAACATAGGGCTAGAGGTATATCCGATCACTCCCCAGTAGAAACACAGCTAAAGAGTCCTGCATGGAACTACACCTTGCCCCCCAGAATGGACTCTTGGCTCTTCAGAGAAAGCCAGGAGAGGAAGCAACAAAGACCTATGCCAGAGCGACCCAAAGGCGAGTATATGAGCTAGGAGAGAAGACTACCAAATTATTGGCATGGTTGGATCCATACTGCACTTCTAGAGATCAAAAATATAGGTTAGTAAATTGCTGCTGCATTTGCAGATTACTATGAGGACCTGTATGAATCTACCTCAACCAAAACGAGGGAGCAGTGTGAAGAACTGCTTAGAGATATTCCAGTCCTGTGCCTGTCCAATGAGGATAGGGAGTCGATGGACGTGGAGTTCACAGCTGAAGATATAACCAGGGCCTTCGACGATTTGCAATCCGGTAAGGCACCAGCTCCCAATGGTATACCTGTGGCGTCTAGAGTGGCCCCACACATGTTAAAAATATACAATGAAGCACCCAGCAGTGGGGAACTACCAATTGATCAGAGGCTAGCCACAATAACAGTTATACCAAAGCAAGGAAAACCGCTGGTTGAATGCGGCTCATACCGCCCAATAGCCCTTCTAAATGTGGAGGCGAAGGTGCTAGCAAATATGCTTACCGCGATCATTGCCTCACCTGGATCAGTCCGAGTTTATGCCCCACAGGAGCACTAGGCTCAATTTGCAACAACTGTACGGAGTTCTCCATAATACTACAAATAACCTGAAGGACGATGCTGTGTTGCTATCTCTAGACACATGCATGGCTATCTATAGACGCATGCATGGCATTCGACAATGTATAGTGGTCATACCTACAAGCAGTGCTGGGAAAATGTGGGTTTGGACCTGGCTACTGTGCATGGGTGCAGCTCCTATATGCGAATCCATTAGCCAGGGTGAGAGTGTGCCACTCTCACCCATGCTGTTCGCCCCGGCCCTGGAGCAACTGGTGGCATAGGTTAGAATAGACTCGATAATCCGGGGAGTGAGCGGGGATGGAAACTGGGTGGAAAAGATATCCCTATATGTGGACAACATATTGCTATATGTCTCTAATCCCAGGTCGTCAATAAACAGGTCCATTCACATAGTTCAAACGTTAAGAAGTTATTCGGGCTATTGAATCAACTGGAGTAAATCCTTGCTGGATGTACTGGCTGGTACAGCTCCCTGCCTGCCATCTAGCGTACGCCCCTTAGTTATTAAAGCCACACTGAAGTACTTAGGCATAATTATTTCCAATGTAACTACTAGATTCCTGGAGGATAACCTGTACCCCCAACTGGACAGGTTGTGCAGGGATGTTCAACACTGGAGGAAACTTCCACTGACCCTGATGGTATGTGCATCCCTATTTAAGATGATGACACTCCGAGATTGTTGTCTGTGCTCCAAAGTACCCAGTGCAAGACCCCGCCTACCTTCTTCAGGGAAATAGACACAGAGTTAAGACTCCTTCTGTGGGATGGAGGGCATGCCAGAATTGCCATGCATAAATTGCAGCGCAGTGTAAATGAAGGGGGACTGGCTTTCCCCGATGTTAAGAAATACTATTGGGCCTCACAACTTATAACTATCAACGAATGGGTTTTTGCAGGGAGGGAGGAGCCCGTATACAGAGCTGACCGATAGGATATGGGCAAGGGATGGTATTTGGTGTCACTGTATCATCTGCGTGCAGGGGATAATTTGCCCACGCATACAGTGGTGACCGTACAAATATGGAGGGAGGCCACCCTGTTTTTGGGATGGAAAGGCAAACTGACTAAGCGAACAAATATGTAGGGAGGCCACCCTGTTTTTGGGATGGAAAGGCAAACTGACTGAGCGAACTCCTCTTTGGGACTCTGACCTTTTGCGAGAGGTGGGGCTATTGAAGGGGTTTGGCAAATGGTAGATCACCGGGATCTAACTCTTGGGAGATGTATGGAGGGGGCAAAAACTGATCAGTTTTGATGATCTGAAAGTAGAATACCATATGTCCGACAAGGAGTTTTTTCGATACCTGCAATTTAAGCTTGCCCTAAAGAGTCATGTCCCGGAGTGGGAACAACTGGCGGACTAGACCCCGCTTGAGGATATGCTGCTTATGGATCCCATGCTAGATAAGAAGGTCTCACTTGAGTACAGGAAAATTATTAACAACTCCCCTAACCCCCTAATGGCACTTAGGGAAGCCGGGACAAATGACTTAGGGATGATGTTGGAGGAGGACTGGGTGGAAGCGATACAGAGCCCGAGAGAGGTGGCTATTAGGGCTTGATTCAGATTAATACAACGTTGCATCCTCCATAGGTCATACACGTCCAGAGTACTCTTGCATCGGATTGGGCATAGTGATTTGAACCAGTGTGCAAGGGGCTGCGGGGCAGCGGGCTCCTTTTTCATATATTATGGACTTGCCCAATGATACAACAATTTTAGATAAAAGTGACACAGGTCATGTCAGAGGTACTAGATCTAGAGATCCCTTGTGAGGTGAAATGACACATCATATGCATAACGAGAGAGGAAAAATGGCCGAAATACACTAGGCTATAACTTATGATGGCAGGCATTGTTGCTAAGCGAAATATAGCAAAAGAATGGGGGCGCTCCCGGAGTTGAGTGTTGGGAAATGAAAAGATGATCTGGACTGGTGCTGCAGTGCCAAGAAGGTGGTGTTTCAGGGTAGGGGTAGCTCTAAGAAAGGGGGAAAAATATGGGAGAAATTATTTGATTTGATTTGATTTGATTTGTGGTTTTGTAAAGCGCGCATATGCCCGTGGGCGTCTTGGCCCTAGAGAAACGTATGACTAGTGCGGTGAGGGGAGGCCTAATTTAGCAGGACTCAAACAACCAGGTTTTTACAGATTTCCTAAAGGACAACAGGGAGGTACTGATTTTGATAGCAAGTGGGAGCCGATTCCAGTCCTTGGCTGCATGCAATAGGAAGCTTCTACCTCCCCACCTTGCTTGTTTGAAGCGGGGGATCTGTATCAATTTCGCCTGACTGGAGCGTAGTTCTCTTATAGGGACATATGGCTTGAGACGTGTTCTAAGGAACAGTGATCCAGAGCCCTGGAGTGCCTTGTATGTTAAACATAAGGATTTAAATGTAATTCGTTTTACCAAGGGGAGCCAATGTAAGGTATCCAGGTGATGAGATATATATTCTGATCTGGGGATGTCTAGTATCAACCTGGCTGCTGAATTTTGCAGGCGTTGCAGTTTGGCCAGGTGCTGGGCCTGCATCCTGGCATATAGCGAATTTCCGTAATCAAGTCTCAACAGAGCTAGTGTCGTGACCACAATTTTACGGGAATCCATAGGAATGTAGGGTAGTAGTTTCCTGATCATTTTCAGGATAAACCACATAGTGGCTACTAGTTTATTAGTTTGGGCATCAAACGTAAGTCTGTTGTCCAGCATCATACCCAGATTTTTGACTTTATTAACAGGTGTTGGGCAATTACTAAGATTGGCAGGCCACCATTCAGGGGTCCAGATTTCGTTATTTGTTCCCAGTATCATGACTTCACTTTTGTCCCCATTTAGTTTTAAACAGTTTCTCTCCATCCACAGACTGACCTGCCTCATACAGTTTTTAAATTTGTCTGCAATATCTGAGGTGTCATCTGCGATTGAAACCACAATTTGTGTGTCGTCACAGGAAGGAAATCACAAGCCCTAATGATCCCTGCCAACGGCGCTACATATAGATTAAAAAGAGTTGGGCGTAATGATGACCCCTGTGGGACCCCGCACGGGGAGCTGAAAGGTTTAGATTTTGCCTCCCCCAGCTCCACTGTGAAGGTTCTATTGTGCAAGTATGATGCCAGCAGTTTCCTTGCATCCCGGTGGACCACAGCTGTTGCCAGTCGGCCCAGGAGTGTAGCATGGTTTACCGTATCAAAGGCCGCCGAAAGATCCAACAGGATCAAGGCGGCCTTCCCCCCGGCATCCAGTACACTCCTGAGTTCTTCCACTGCCATCAGCAGAGCTGTTTCTGTACTGTGCCCCTCACGGAAACCGTACTGGGAAGGGTCAAGGATGTCCGCTTCTGAAATGAATTGGACAAGCTGTTTATTCAGCAATTTCACCAGAACCTTGGCACCAAAAGGTATCCTAGCTATTGCTCTGTAGTTCCCAGGTTCTAATGGATCCAAGTTCGGTTTCTTGAGAAGGGGTAAAACTGATGTAGATTTCCAGAGATCTGGGTAGTTGCCAGAGTTCACTATGTGGCCCATGAGCCTGACCAGTTGCTCACTAAAAAGCTCAGGAAAGAGATGTACTATTTTTGGTGGACATGGGTCCACAAGTGCCCCTGATTTCATCGTGATAACTGCCTGGTATACCTGTTCTAGCCCTGGGAGGTAGAATTGAAACAGCGATTTGGATTTTGTAAAAGGGTTCGCTTCTTTGCTTGGTTTGGTGTTTTCAAGAAAGGGGATTGCGATTCAGCTGATTTGAATGATTCATATACAGAGGTCACTTTATCGATTAAAAATTGACCAAGAGAGTTACAAAAATCCGTGTTGATGGGCGTCTTATTGTCAATTTTTATTTTAGATAATTTTCTTACAGTGGAGAAGAGTTCTCGACTGGAATTTTTTCCTCATCTATTTTCTGGATAAAGAAGTGACTTTTGGCTGTGAAAATTATTTTTTTATAAATGTTCAATGAGGCTTTGTATTCAGTTTTACTATCTAAGTCGTAGCTGACTCTCCATATCCTTTCAAGTTTTCTGCATTTACGTTTCTGAGCCATAAGAGGCCCTAAGAAATTGACCCAATACAGAGAACTGTGAATCAAGAGTCGGGCACACGAGCACAGTAGTAAATGGGGGGTATGCACACAGTATGGGGCCCTCGAGATCTGATTTACTGCTTTGTGTTGATAGACATGTAGTCACCTGATTGTTGATTAAGGCAACAACAATGAAAATGTATTGTGAATGTTGACCAATTGCCTCACTGCCAGGATATGCTTTGTTACTTAATAAAAAGAGTTAAACAAGACTGATTTGCATATTGTCTGGGGAATCACCATGTCGTGGCAGTCTAAAATCAGCCGCCATGTTCCTATACATCAGGCACGCGGAAGAAGATCGCTATATTTAAAACAACCCTCTATTGGTGCGTAACTAGTAGATATCTCAACAAACACGTGATAGAAATGCCAGGTTATTCCCTTTGAAAAAAGGCAAGCTACTAAACAGTGATACCCTTACGTTTAGAGTGCTGCTGTAACTAACTCTACTACTAAGGAATACATTTGAAATAAAACCCAAACAACATCTTTATACTCTTCAATAAAAGTCCTCAGCCGTGTAAAGTCATTAACTTTCGTATTGCGACCATCAGTATCGTCACCCACTTCATAAGTTCTAGTGCTAAAAAGTCTTGTGCTATCTTGTGAACATGTCGGCAGATTTTAGACTGCCACGACATAGTGATTACTCATACAATATGAGTCATTAAACTGTAGGCTATACCATCACAATAGCCTTTTCCATTACGTTTTAAGTTTCACAAAAACAACTGGGAAGAATATGGGTTTTTAGGTACACATAAATATAAATTTTAGTTTACAGAGGCCTTCGATAATATTATCTTGGTTTTCTGTTATTACAGAGCTTTTGCTCATATGAAGTGTTCAGTGGATTGAAACAACTGGATACATTTGGTTGTGCATGGTTTGTAGCGAAATATATAGCCTTCAAATTCCACCACCACAGAAGGTGAGATGAATATTAGAGTCCATATAAATGATATATAGATCAATCAGAATCCTCATAGTCACCTTTTTCAACAATAGGTATACTTACACCTGTGAATTCTGGACGTATAAGAAATCTTTGGGTTGGACATTCGATTTTATCTATGAACAATTCCAAGTAGGTCGTTTGTCAACGCATATTAAGTAACATGTGGGATCTCAAGGGTCAGTTTTAATGTGTAGACATATATATGGTTAATTGCTGAAAAAATTAAAAATTTGGATGCTGTGATGTGTAATTTCTTACCAAGTTATAACCTTCGATGTACTAAACCTGATGTATTCCTTTATTTTGTAGTGATATTTTTTAATGCTCTGTTATTGTACTGAAGAAGATGATGAATAATTGGTTTTTCACCGAAACGCAGCGTCGACAGTTCTTTTACAGTTTTGTATATAGACAACATTGTTTTTGTCTTTTTAACAGTTTTAGACATAAATGTGATATTGGATATAAAATAATTATTTTTTATTGTGTACTGAATTTTATGATTGTGTGTATGATACTCTTTAGGAGTTTTAAATCATTTGCACCAGCACTTTAGAAAATCTATTTTTAGTGTTTTGAAAAATATAGATGCATTATTGCTGAAAAAAAATAAAAACATTTGTATGTCTATGTTGATGTTACGACAGCCTTTTTCATTGAAAGGATTGCGAATTATTGAAGCTGAATGTTCATTGTTTTCATGTTTTGTATATTTATGATGATTGTTTATTTTTTGGGATCCCACGTTTATACCACACTTGAATAATAATTGGATGACCTTTACGCTTCCGTCTTATAAAACAAGTAATCTTGACTAGCTGGTATGTATGGAGAAAAGGGATCTTTTTGTTGTTGAATATAAATAAATAAATATATATATATATATATATATGTGTGTAAATATATATATATATAAAATGGACTTTACATGCTGGGATGTGGCTTCATCTTTGGAGGCAAATCGTTGGTATGATATATATATATATATATATATATATATATATATATATATATATATATATATATATATATATCATACCAACGATTTGCCTCCAAAGATGAAGCCACATCCCAGCATGTAAAGTCCATTTTATTTCAAGGATTTGCAAGGTAGGCAAGTGCACACAAATATCAGCCAAACGCGTTTCGGGCGTGGACCGCCCTTGATCACTGGCAAGGGAGTAACAGCAGAGCAGACCGTAGGCACAATTAAATATCCCGCCCATGTGGGCGTGTGCTCAATGGGATTATGGTTCTTGCAGTCCGCTCTTAGTAAAACCATGAATGGGCGCCGTCAATCCCCAAAATGTTTATCTTACCCCAGTGGGTATGTGCACTGCAGCCCAGCTTGCACACCATGACGTCATCCTTGAAATGGGCATGCTGTCCCTCTCGTGCCTCTTGATACACTGCACGGAGGTCCTGACAAATACGCAGTGGGGCTTCATCGCGGCTGAGCCTGCCGCTATACATCATACCAACGATTTGCCTCCAAAGATGAAGCCACATCCCAGCATGTAAAGTCCATTTTATTTCAAGGATTTGCAAGGTAGGCAAGTGCACACAAATATCAGCCAAACGCGTTTCAGGCGTGGACCGCCCTTGATCACTGGCAAGGGAGTAACAGCAGAGCAGACCGTAGGCACAATTAAATATCCCGCCCATGTGGGCGTGTGCTCAATGGGATTATGGTTCTTGCAGTCCGCTTTGGAGGCAAATCGTTGGTATGATGTATAGCGGCAGGCTCAGCCGCGATGAAGCCCCACTGCGTATTTGTCAGGACCTCCGTGCAGTGTATCAAGAGAGCAGAAGCTGTAACTGAGAATAAAACGCTTGAATATTGATACACGGAGTCAGCGCCTTCTTTTGATGGAAAGTGTGGTATGGTGAATATATATATATATATATATATATATACACCAAAGAGAATCCTGCCCGCCCCGAGCACTGGGACGGTAGAAGCCAGGCAGGGACCTCGTGCTTGCTCCTTATTTAATCAGCGACCTCCACAAGGATCTTTGTGGTAAGCAGTAAAAGTTTTTTATTCAAATATAAATATAAAAATGAAAGTATGTCTGTCTGTCTGTCTGTTTGTCCTTTATGCATTACTACACCATTCATCCGATCACCATTAAACTTTGGGAAGTTGTTGAGTACACTCCCACGAAGGTTTCTGGCCTAAATTTCTTTTTAAATATCGGCCCCCCAGGCCCCTCATAATCTTTCGAATACTGATGTACGCACCAGACAGAAAAACAACAAATCGTGTATCCACAAGCACTCGAATAAATAAATAGAATGAAAACACCATTCATCCGATCGCCATGAAACTTTGGGAAGTTGTTGAGTACACTCCCGCGAAGGTTTCTGCCATAAAATGTTTTTGAATATCGGCTCCCCAGGGCTCTCATAATCTTTAGAATACTGATGTACGCACCAGACGGAAAAACAACAAATCGTGTATCCACAAGCACTCGAATAAATAAATAGATTTAAAACACCATTTATCCGATCGCCATGAAACTTTGGGAAGTTGTTGAGTACACTCCAATATCGGTCCCCCAGGGCCCTTATAATCTTTCGAATACTCATGTACGCACAAGACGGAAAAACAAAAAACCGTGTATCCACAAGCACTCGAATAAATAAATAGAATTAAAACACCATTCATCCGATCACCAGGAAACTTTGGGAAGTTGTTAAGTACACTCCTGCGAAGGTTTCTGGCATAATGTTTTAAAAAATATAGGCTCCCCAGGGCCCTCATAATCTTTTGAATACTGAATTTGCAACCGCGACTTTGCAACGGTACAAGACTTCCGGTGGAAAAGATGATGAACAATGTCATCGAAGCTACAATTTTGAATGGGAAAGTCAAGGGGGAAGATGTACTGTTGCCACGTATTCCAATGATCCCAACAGATATGCCATTTGAATTCAAACGTTTACAGTTTCCGGTGCGACACGCTTTTGCAATGGGCATCAACAAAGCACAAGGACAATCGCTGCAAGTGTGTGGACTAGATTTGGAGAATCCGTGCTTCTCACATGGACAACTGTATGTGGCCAGCTCACGTGTCGGAAAACTTTCTGATTTATTTGTGTACGATGGAAAAACAACAAGCATTGAAAATGCAATAGGTCTCGCAATAGAAGAGTTTGACATTTTTCGTTTTGCAAATGGATGAGTGACACCTATAGCATTTGGAATGCAACATGTTTTGTATTTACGTGACTTATATGGCAGCTCTGGTCGTTATGCTACATCTCTAGATAGTTTTATCTTTCGCAAATGTGACACCTATTGTAACACAATATGTGTTGTGAGGGTGAGTGAGGGTGAGGGGTTGAGGGTGAGGTGTTAAGGGTGAGTGAGGGTGAGGTGTTGAGGGTGAGTGAGGGTGAGGGGTTGAGGGTGGGTGAGGGTGAGTGAGTGTGAGGGGTTGAGGGTGAGTGAGGGTGAGGGTGAGTGAGGGTGAGGGGTTGAGGGTGAGTGAGGGTGAGGGTGAGGGTGAGGCTGAGGGGTTGAGGGTGAGTGAGGGTGAGTGAGAGTGAGGGGTTGAGGGTGAAGGGTTGAGGGTGGGTGAGGGTGAGGGGTTGAGGGTGAGTGAGGGTGAGGGGTTGAGGGTGAGTGTGGGTGAGGGTGAGTGAGGGTGAGGTGTTGAGGGTGAGTGAGGGTGAGGGGTTGAGGGTGAGTGAGGGTGAGGGTGAGTGAGTGTGAGGGGTTGAGGGTGAGTGAGGGTGAGGGTGGGTGAGGGGTTGAGGGTGAGTGAGGGTGAGGGTGAGGGTGAGGCTGAGGGGTTGAGGGTGAGTGAGGGTGAGTGAGAGTGAGGGTGAGTGAGGGGTTGAGGGTGAAGGGTTGAGGGTGGGTGAGGGTGAGGGGTTGAGGGTGAGTGAGGGTGAGGGGTTGAGGGTGAGTGTGGGTGAGGGTGAGTGAGGGTGAGGTGTTGAGGGTGAGTGAGGGTGAGGTGTTGAGGGTGAGTGAGGGTGAGGGTGAGTGAGTGTGAGGGGTTGAGGGTGAGTGAGGGTGAGGGTGAGTGAGGGTGAGGGGTTGAGGGTGAGTGAGGGTGAGGGTGAGGCTGAGGGGTTGAGGGTGAGTGAGGGTGAGTGAGAGTGAGGGTGAGTGAGGGGTTGAGGGTGAAGGGTTGAGGGTGGGTGAGGGTGAGGGGTTGAGGGTGAGTGAGGGTGAGGGGTTGAGGGGTTGAGGGTGAGTGAGGGTGAGGCGTTGAGGGTGAGTGAGGGTGAGGGTGAGTGTGGGTGAGGGTGAGTGAGGGTGAGGGTGAGTGAGGGTGAGGGTGAGTGAGGGTGAGTGAGGGTGAGGGTGAGTGAGGGTGAGTGAGGGTGAGGGGTTGAGGGTGAGTGAGGGTGAGGGTGAGTGAGTGTGAGGGGTTGAGGGTGAGTGAGGGTGAGGGTGAGTGAGGGTGAGGGGTTGAGGGTGAGTGAGGGTGAGGGTGAGGGTGAGGCTGAGGGGTTGAGGGTGAGTGAGGGTGAGTGAGAGTGAGGGTGAGTGAGGGGTTGAGGGTGAAGGGTTGAGGGTGGGTGAGGGTGAGGGGTTGAGGGTGAGTGAGGGTGAGGGGTTGAGGGTTAGTGAGGGTGAGGCGTTGAGGGTGAGTGAGGGTGAGGGTGAGTGTGGGTGAGGGTGAGTGAGGGTGAGGGTGAGTGAGGGAGGGTGAGGGTGAGGGTGAGTGAGGGTGAGTGAGGGTGAGTGAGGGTGAGTGAGGGTGAGGGGTTGAGGGTGAGTGAGGGTGAGTGAGGGTGAGTGAGGGTGAGTGAGGGTGAGGGGTTGAGGGTGAGTGAGGGTGAGGGGTTGAGGGAGGGTGAGGGTGAGGGTGAGGGGTTGAGGGTGAGTGAGGGTGAGGGTGGGTGGGGGTGGGTGAGGGGTTGAGGGTGAGTGAGGGTAAGGGTGAGGGTGAGGGGTTGAGGGTGAGTGAGGGTGAGGGTGGGTGGGGGTGGGTGAGGGTGGGTGAGGGTGAGGGGTTGAGGGTGAGTGAGGGTGAGGGTGGGTGAGGGTGGGTGAGGGTGAGTGAGGGTGAGGGGTTGAGGGTGAGTGAGGGTGAGGTGTTGAGGGTGAGTGAGGGTGACAGCGTTTCTTTTCAAAGGCAACCGAAGTGCAAACACAAGTGGATCCCTGCCCCTCACACGATGGTTTTTAGGGTACAAATGTACAACGGCCGCCTGTGGGTCCTCGCCGGGCTTCCGAGAGGCAGGAAATACCGTTTGCATTCTTAAATTGCGAAGTTGTAGTGGGGGAGGGGGGGCGGTAAGAAAAAGGCGACCTCGAACTTCAGGTCCCAACAATCCAACACACACTCTCCGTTTAATGCAATATAATGGTGCCGAGAGACCTGGAAGGCGCGGGCCCTGCTGGCAGAGGTTGCACTGCGGCTGTGCAGCTTCAACACCTCCAAAGCACCGAAAATGACTGCTTCAATTCTACTGTGATG
The DNA here is from genome assembly GCF_964261635.1 of Lissotriton helveticus. Classification (NCBI taxonomy): domain Eukaryota; kingdom Metazoa; phylum Chordata; class Amphibia; order Caudata; family Salamandridae; genus Lissotriton; species Lissotriton helveticus. The sequence continues at coordinate 216,737,860 of NC_136062.1, read as the reverse complement.
ACTTACATGTGGTTTGGTGGCGCAGAGATTAGCTCAATTTTATGCAACGCTCCCCCCCCCCCCCACCAAGTCCTAATAGACACTGGGGGTGAGGTCACAACACCTGGCTACCACAGAGGCCATCTTCTCTTACAACCCACCCTCCCTGCTTCCGTCATGGCCTGAAAGTGATGGCGCGGCTGGGGTTAACATTGCTTCTGGAAGGGCACAAGCGGCAGGGCGTGAGAATTCCCCAAAGGCTAAAGCAACACCTGGCCCCTAACCACAAACCGCAATTTACAGCACGGCAGGGTAGTGAGCGAGATATTGGGGCCACATTAAAGTGGCCTGGTGGGGACTGGAAAAGAAAGTCAGTCACCGGGTTCGTTTTACAGAGGCCTAAAAAAAACGGCTCACAAATGACTCTGTGGCACCGGCCCATTGGCTGGCAGCAACCACTTGTGTAAGATTGTCCTGCGGTGAAAATGCAGGTGACCAGTTCCTCCACTCTGGCTGGATGTGTTACTATTCCCGGTGACAGAGACCCCTTGTCCGTTTTGGTGAGCCAGAAAATTCCACGACTGTGCCAACATTTTTACCTGTTTCCCCAATTTTTTTCTAAACAATAATTCTTACTATCTACCAATATTACATTTACCCAACATTATAACATAAAGTTTTAAAATCTGTGATCAGTGTACACCTTATATAAAGAACACAAAAATGTGTACACAGTGGATGTAAAGGGGCTGTGCACAGCTTTTTCGGCTTTTTGAAGGTGCACAAGAGAACACGTGATGGTCGCAGAGCTGAGCATTCGCCTGTAAGTCGAGCACACGTGAACATGCGCGTCCCTCCGGCCAGTGTAAGGCCAGGGTGACTGATTGCAGTGAGTGCCCGAGGTCAGCAGTCAGCAGTCAGGAATGGCAGAAAGATGCCAAAGCTGCATAGACGTGTCTTAAAGGCCATCTTCAGAAACGGACGATTAATCAGTGTAAACCATCAATCTATCAAAGTCTATGTCAGAAAGGTCTGGGTAGGTCATCTTCCTCAATGCTGTATTTTTTCCCTCAATCTTCCGGCTGTCGGCGGACACCTTCATATAGGGTGGACGAGGTTGGTATTTATTAAAACATTCACACAGTGGCTGTCAAGCTTACCCCAACCGAAAATAGAGGCTGAAAGTCGCGCTTTACCCTTTATAGGAAGTATTCTTTGATGGGGAAAACGGTCGGGTAAAGGAATGGGCCAAAGAAACCTGCACTGATGTAAGATGCTGACTGTACTGGAAACGTACTGCGTCCTCTGGCATTTTATATAATGTTAATCAGTACTGCGAATTGTGAAGCCAAACCACCCGTGTGCTCCTTTGTAAAGTTATCATGTTAACCACTGTAATGGGGCCTTTGCACAAGGCATTTACCTCTAGGCTTCATTTAAGCAAAGCTATCCTGTGATGCATCATTTTGTGGAATTGCCCAGCTCCTGGGAGACGGAGGGCATTGCTGTGGGGAGGGGGTGGAGGAGAAATGCACACGGCGGGCAGGGGAGGGGGCGGAGCGGGGAGAGCGGCATGTGGGTGTGAAGAAGCCGGGGCCTTTGAAGTGAAGCTAAGCTTCACTTCAAAAGGTGTCGGAGGAATGCGGCTGAGGGAACAGACGGCGATTGCGGCTGAGGGAACTGATGTGCACGCGCTTTTAAGCTCAATGCACATGCGCATTGAGCTTAAAAGTCACGGGCACTGCAAGGAATCGCCACGATTCCTTGCTTGCTAGTTAAAGGTTGTTTAAGCCACAATAGGCTCGCAAGCTTGATGCGCATGCGCATCGACAGGCGAGACCTAAAAAACTATTGTGTATCCACAAGCACTCGAATAAATAAATAGAATTAAAATGACACTTTGAAATGTTTTCCATATTAAAATGAATGTTTCAATAAAAATGACACAATGTAAATTGAATGTTATCATAACGAGTTTACTTGAATTTCCTTTCTTATGAGATCGCAGCAATGCGCGACGGGTAAGCTAGTGAATATATATACAGAAGAGCAGTGGCAGGTGACGGGATTTACTCTCTACAGTATTATTAGGACCATATATACAGTTTGCACGGCATATTTAGAACGCCGCAAGACACACTTACAAAGTATCATGATTTCCACAGACGCGCTCCGCAATAGAGAATCAGCAGTGGAGGCGCTTTTTGATAACCTCTTTTTGATAACCTTCCTGTGGTCACCAACGAACAACGTACCAACACTATTGGTAGTGACAGCAGCGATGCCAAATCTTTACTGAAAACACTTGAAAAGCTGTTACGTAATGAATTGTCCAAGAGGTGGGAAAAGAAATCTTTGGAAAAAATATAGAGATGCAAACCGCGTACCAAGGGGTCTGCGTGTATTAATTGTGCCCCAAGTATGAGAATCCCAATCCTCAAATGTTGCAAGAATGGGCTGAAAACAATCTTCAATCTTCAATGAATATGATCCATATTTTAATTAAATACGCTGAGTCGGACCGAGAGGTACTTCTGATTGAAATTGACCGCATTAATTCTCCACTAGATGCTACTGGGGAGCCGGAATTTATTGCCAAAAATAAAAAGGAAATAGAGGCACAGATCAGAAAACACGAAGACACAATCAAGGAGCGGAAAATATTTAAATTTGCCCGCGACCAAAATGATTATGCCACAGGTAAAATCTTCACGTTTGCGCGGAAATTTGATAACTACAAGCGCCAAGCACTTACAGGAAATAAAAAACCCACCAATCCAACAGAAGTTGCCAGTGCAATTTCCTCCGCTGATGGTGATACTGACACGACCTCATTAACCTCAAATAGTGATTCTGAGGACAGCAGACCTGGAAAATCACTACCTGGGTTAGCTGGTTTGGCAAACTTTTCCCTAGTGGAGGAATTGAATTTTGTGAGCGAGGACTGGAGGTACTCCCTGCGCCCCGGCAAACCTCAGCCAAAGCAAGGAAATCCGTCAACAAGCGCAGGCGTGACAGAAAACGCAGGTGCAAGCAGAGGTTCATCGCGAGGCAACGCAAAGAGGAGTTGGAAAAGACAACTGCATCAGTAGAAAACACGGTTGTTAACCTGACCAATGCCACACTTACTAAAGCTGAGGAGCAATTCTTGTCTTTGGGACTTACTTTCTCCCCCAAACATCGTTTTTCTTACAACCAGACTCGCATTGATGTTTTTAAATTCATCCATAAGATCAAGCTCATTAAATATTTTCAATTACACACATTTCGTAGGAAACTTCCCACTGATACATCGGATGACAGTTCTATTACTCCAATGCAAGTCGGTGACATTCCAGGTCTACAAAATCTTTATGATCTGGCTTTTAAAAATGAATCACAAGACGCTCCAGCAGTCAGTCAGGTCATCAACGTTACACAATCTGAACTTAGTCCTTTTCGCTCCAAATCCACATTTCTATCACTTATGCCGAAGGACGCCGTTGACGTCTTTAGTGACAGAATTATTGTGGAACTAAAGGATCTCAACAGGAGAGTATTGAATCATTCCAAGAAAATTGACTACAATAACAGCCAATACCATCAACTAGTCAAGAAATTACAAAGTAACCATAACATAATCATTAAAAATTCGGACAAAGGGGCAAATACAGTGTTGTGGGCAAGATCTGACTATTTGGATGAAACCGAGAAACATCTTTCAGATTCCTCTTGCTATGCTAAATCTACTAAATTTGCTATGCACAAAAGTGAGGAACTAACTCGCAAGAAAATTCACAACTGGCAGAGAATTGGTCTCCTTACCAAAGAGGAATCTAACTTTTTGAGTGTAGAACACCCTATCACTCCAATTTTATATTTCCTACCAAAAGTCCATAAATTGGTTACTCCAGTCCCAGGTCGTCTGATTATCTCCGCACAAAGCAGTATGAATGAGAACATTTCCAAATATGTTGATTTTTTTCTTCAATCCCATGTCACTAATTTGCCTTCTTATCTGAAAGATACTACTGACTTTTTAATCAAAATCAAGAATGTTGACTGGTGTTCTAACTATCTATTTGTTGTGATGGATATAGAATCATTGTATACATCTATTAACCATCAACAAGGTATCAAGGCTACTGAACACTTTTTAAACAGCCGTAATTTGTCTTTGCGTGAACATAACAAAATGCTAACAGAAATGACTGAGATCTGTCTTAACACCAATTTTTTCCAATTTCAGAATTATATTTTCCAGCAGTTGCGCGGGGTGTCAATGGATTTGTGCTTCTTCCCCAGCTATTCATGCTTGTATGTTGGCTCGTGGGAGCTGCCCTTCGCCACTGGTGGCAACACATAGTCCATTATTGGCATTATATTGATGACGTGTGTATTATATGGAAGGGTCTATCTAGTGAAGCTGTGGCTTTTGTTAATGATATCAACTCAAATGATCTTAATTTAAAGTTCACGGCAACAATCAATGATAGTGTGGCCGAATTTTTGGACATTCAATTATATATTGAGGCAGACACTTTACACACTAGGCTCCATAGAAAATCTACAGCGGCAATTCCATCCTCCAAGCCCAAAGTGCTCATCCCATTCACACCATCAATAGCATTCCGTATGGAGAATTTATTTGTATCCGTCGGATATGTAGCAGCACTGAAACAGCAGATGCCTGTCTAGCCGTATCTGTCCATAGATTTCTTAAAAGGGGCTACAAACGGAAAATTTTGGACCAAGCACTAATGAAAGCCAAACTGAGATCCCGAGACGAGCTATTGGAACCCGTGGCTAATGTAATGGTTGTTCCAAAAACAGAGTGTTCAATACGCCTCATAACTACTTTCTGTACCCAAGAAAGAGCTATCCGACGCATTATTTGCTCCGATTGGCCCATTGTCTTAACTGACAATATCTTGGGACCCATCATGCCTAGCCAGCCAGCGATCACCTTTAGGAAGGCTCCCTCCATGTGTGATGCCCTTGACAGATCTATGCCTGAGGTCCAGGTCAAGAAAACATGGCTTTCTAAAATGCTTTTTTTAAGTGCACTTCTTGTCGTGCTTACACTTTTGCCATAAACGGTACTCACTACACAACAGCTTTTAGTGAAGAAAAGATCGCAATTCAATAATATCTAACATGCAGGTCAGAATATGTTATATACAAACTTAAATGTACCTGTGATCTTGAATATATTGGCAGCACGAAGCTCCCCGCTTATAAGAGTATTTTGCAGCATATAAGAGCCATCGGAAATTCAGACAGTAACTATCCGGTGGCTAGACACTTTAAGTCCGTACACAACAACAAACTAAAGGACTTTGAGTATACTGTCTTGAGTTCAGTCCCTAGCCCCGGACGGGGAGGAATCGTGAGAAATTACTCAGACAGAGGGAAACCCATTTTATCTTGTCTCTTGACACCAGAGTCCCAAATGGACTCAATATGAACATAGACCTGCACAATTTTCTATAGTATCTGTTCACTGTGATATAAAATTGTATCTTCAGTTTAAGGAGGTTTTAACATCTATCCCTGACTCCATTTGGTCTCTGACCATTTTATAGCTTGCCATTTTCATGTAAACTTTTTGACTTTTGACTGTACATTCACGTATCAAGTTTAGTCGCTGTTTTTCTTCCTGGCAACTGTACCAATTGAAGGTTATCAATCTGTAAGCCTCCATTTCTGCTGCTATTCGTTATGAATATATTTTTTTGCACTATTTTTGCACACTTTTTCAAACCACTCTAAAGCACTTAAACACTTTAGACTATTTTAATGGCGCAATTTGATAATTTGTGTATTATGAAGCCTTTGCATTTTTGATATTCATTCATGACCTATAACCACTACTTCATTATTCGGATTATGACCATTTTAAAGATATCCACGCATGTCTTTCTATCTAGGCCCTTTATTTGATTGCTTGTTGAAATTTACAGGAAGTTTAATTTTTAAATGGACCTGATGTCCTTTCCCTATATTCGCACTTGCACTTTAATCAATTAGGTTGCTACACCTTTGAACATTTATCACTTGACCTGTATATTGGTGATCTATAGAAGATATCAAAGCCCGGTTCAACTGCCCATAACCTCTCTTTATAGTTTGAATTTGCTATACAGCTTAAATCAACACTACATACCGATAGGGGGGTTCTAGAGGCCATTCACTTAGGCACTTGCCGAGAATCAATAGACTTCACAAAACTTAAGGTTACACCTAGAGGTTGATTATCAGGGCACTCGCCAAAGATGTGGTTGGTCTGTGAAAATGTATATTGCAATTGATTTTTTGTATTGAAGATGGTGTCTTTTTTCGCTTTTAATGAACAATTGCACTGAAACATCTTTTGTTAATATGAATTGGTCATTTATATGCAAATACGACATACTATTTATGTGCCATTTTGCCATAGTCTTTTTTCTATATCTGTTACTGTTGGTTTGTTGCTGGACAGTTTATTTTTATAGCTGGTTGGGCTTTTAATCCACTTAAAAACGCTATGTTTGCTGGGGCGCGTCATGTGATCAAGCTCCTTCGTAGAGCGGAACGCGTCATGGAAAAAACACTTGTCTCTTTATGCTGATTAAACTAACTGCACTGCTTGCACCTTGATCCTGTGTGGTGGTCCGTGATTTCAAGGAATTTAAAAAGAGGTCTGCACCTGCATTTTGCCGTCATATATTTGGCGGTCAGGAACTTGCGCAATATATATATATATATATATATATATATATATTAAAAAAACCATAGGTTTCACACCAGTTATAGTTAGGTTGAAATTTTACTCGCATAAAACCATTGAAATTCCCACGTTATAGTTAGTTGGACTCACTATAACTTGCGCGTGCAATGCACTGCTGATGACGTCACATATTACATCACTCATGACATGGTCAGTGACATCACTCATGACATCACTGATGACATCTCAAATGACATCACTGATGACAACATCCTTGTGACAAAGTGGCAGACCTCCTATCAGTATAAAATAACCTTTGACACACACATTCAAAAATAGAAACTAACATTTTCTTAAAAAAGGAGAAACCAATACCAATTACAACAACTTATTAGGTAATTCCAACATCTACATATACATCCACTCATTCACCAACAGTTCTATATAGTCACTCATGCATGTACTTACTCATCATATGTACTCATACACCTATACATCCTGTTACACACTAATACTCATCCATATAGTTACTCACACACAAATTCACACATGCAAATAAGCTATCAAAAAAACATTTACTTGATTATACTGCTATATACACACCACTACACATACTTCTACAGAAACGGAAACATATTTACTCTCTTAAACAATCAATTATAAAAACACATACTCACTAACCCACCCATACACACAATCATCCACCCATACAGTCTTGCACACATGCTGTCTTCAAAATACATACAAATAGTGAGTCACTCATTCATGCATCTGTGCTCTAAGTAATATCCCCCACCGAACCATACAGACACTGATACTGATACTCAAAAAAACAACTAATAACCCATATACACACTCATGTTGCTACTCACCAACCCATGCAGCCACTTATACACAAAGTGAAACACAGATACAGATATTTAAATATTTAAACATTACTCGCTAATATATGTATTCACTAAGATACATTTAATAAGTCAGTCAACCAATCAATTTTACACAAAAAAACATCCATTTAGACATTTATTTACCCATTTATTCTTCCATCAACCTTAGATATACATATATAAAAAATATTTATTTTTCAGAAAGATACACATTCACTGGATGATGTCATTTGAGATGTCATCAGTGATGTCATGAGTGATGTCACTGACCATGTCATGAGTGATGTAATATGTGACGTCATCAGCAGTGCATTGCACGCGCAAGTTATAGTGAGTCCAACTAACTATAACGTGGGAATTTCAATGGTTTTATGCGAGTAAAATTTCCACCTAACTATAACTGGTGTGAAACCTATGGTTTTTTCAGTGAATTTAATAGGTTTTTAAAATGCTAATTCCTAACTATAACTGGTGTGAAACCTACGGTTTTTTCAGTGAATATTATTATATTATTATATATATATATATAAAATTTCTATGGCAAAATGAAACCCCTCATTTTGTTCCTTTTCAAATTAAATGTATTAAGTGTTACCACTTTATTCCAATCAAGATGACTTCAAGTGTGCCATACTTTTGTCATAAGTAAGACTGTTAGCGTTCTAGTTGTTCTTTAGAACACTCTGGGACATTCTATCATTGGGCTATAGTTGGGCTACATCTGGCTGATATTTGGGCTACATTTGTTTTTTTTTGTCTCTGGTGGCCATCTTTGGGCTACATTGGGCTACATTGGGCTACATTTGGGCTCTAACATATATATAGCCCAATGTAGCCCAATATATATTTTTTCAAAGTTAATTTTCGTAAAAACCACTGGAGCATATATCTTGATACATAGCAAAGGCACATCGGGGTACCAGTCCCTACAATTTTGCCAAGTTTGGTGGAAATCCATTCAGCCGTTCGGACTAAAAGTGAAACCAACCGCCCTATGGAAATTAACATTGGGAAAACATGTTTTGGGACCCCCCTTTTATCTTGGCCCCCGCTTGACGGATCCCCCCTCAGCAAACTCCTCCGACAGGCAAAGAAGCAGAGGCCACAGCGGGGAATCTGGTGGAAGCTTTAATATTTGATGCATTTCCCAGGTAAGTGCTGCATGCGGGGTGAGTCCATGTGGATTTATGCGTTGTGCGGGCAATGTAACGTTAAAAACATAGTCAATTTCCAGTGAATGAACTGAAAGCTTCCTCCAGTCCCCAGACGTTCCAGCCCCCTAAAACAAACATCAGCCAGGCAGGGGTCAAGAAGACAGTTCATTCCTGATCCTCCGTGAAGTCACGGACCACATAGCAGCCGCTCTGGAGTCAAAAGTGAAGAGAGGCGGGTACCGGGCTGAACCAACACCTTGGACAAACGAGAACCGCCGAAGCAGAAACCAGAAGAGCCCGGACCACTTTGAAGAACGGGGCCCCTGTAGCGCGTTTCTGGAAACCGCGCAAATTATTAGCAGCAAACTCCTCCGACAGGCAAAGAAGCAGAGGCCACAGCGGGGAATCTGGAGGAAGCTTTAATATTTGATTAACAGGCATAATGCATTTCGACCGCACACCGGCCTTCCTCAGATGCCACCAAACATTCTGGAGACTTGCTTCACGTTTAAAATGTCATTGCCGCGTTCCCATTAGCTGAAATTCGCCACACCCCCTCATTACTAACTGCTCACTCCTTGTAGTTCGTAGGAACCACAAGCCCCAGGATGCATTTCCCAGGTAAGTGCTGCATGCGGGGTGAGTCCATGTGGATTTATGCGTTGTGCGGGCAAAGTAACGTTGAAAACATAGTCAATCCAGTGAATGAAATCATTGAAAGCTTCCTCCAGTCCCTAGACGTTACAGCCCCCTAAAACAAACATCAGCCAGGCAGGGGTCAAGAAGACAGTTCATTCCTGATCCTCCGTGAAGTCACGGACCACGAGGCAGCCACTCTGGAGTCAAAAGTGAAGAGAGGCGGGTACCGGGCTGAACCAACACCTTGGACAAACGAGAACCGCCGAAGCAGAAACCAGAAGAGCCCGGACCACTTTGAAGAACGGGGCCCCTGTGGCGCGTTTCTGGAAACCGCGTGAATTAATAGCAGCAAACTCCTCCGACAGGCAAAGAAGCAGAGGCCACAGCGGGGAATCTGGGGGAAGCTTTAATATTTGATTAACAGGCATAATGCATTTCGACCGCACACCGGCCTTCCTCAGATGCCACCAAACATTTCTGGAGACTTGCTTCACGTTTAAAATGTCATTGTCGCGTTCCCATTAGATGGAATTCGCCACACCCCCTCATTACTAACTGCTCACTCCTTGTAGTTTGTAGGAACCACAAGCCCCAGGATGCATTTCCCAGGTAAGTGCTGCATGCGGGGTGTGTACATGTGGATTTATGCGTTGTGCGGGCAAAGTAACGTTGAAAACATAGTCAATTTCCAGTGAATGAAATCATTGAAAGCTTCCTCCAGTCCCCAGACGTTCCAGCCCCCTAAAACAAACATCAGCCAGGCAGGGGTCAAGAAGACAGTTCATTCCTGATCCTCCATGAAGTCACGGACCACGTAGCAGCCGCTCTGTAGTCAAAAGTGAAGAGAGGCGGGTACCGGGCTGAACCAACACCTTGGACAAACGAGAACCGCCGAAGCAGAAACCAGAAGAGCCCGGACCACTTTGAAGAACGGGGCCCCTGTAGCGCGTTTCTGGAAACCGCGCGAATTAATAGCAGCAAACTCCTCCGACAGGCAAAGAAGCAGAGGCCACAGCGGGGAATCTGGTGGAAGCTTTAATATTATATATATATATATATATATGCAAAAAAGAAGGAGAGAACTCTGGGTAGTTCTCAAGTTTAGGTGGAAAGCAGCTCCTGTTAGAGCACTCTCAACACCAGCGACACTCTAGATCTGCTCACCTCAAATGTCTGTTTTTCTATCAAAGTCTTTAAGCATAGGATTAGCACAGTGCCATCCACGCCGAGATAGAAAGGGACAAAGTATTTTGCCATTTCTACAGCAAAGTCTTTAAGCATAGGACTAGCACGGTGCTGTCCTTACCGCGCTGTAAAATGACAAAAGCCATTTATCACTTCAGGCACAGTATTACAGCTTTGAATTGGTAAAATACCAACTCAAGGCAACCTGAAATGAGTAAAAGCAAACCCTGACACAGTATTTCGCTCTAATTAGAGCTCTTCAGAGAGGTATAGCTTTGTCCAGACATAAGGGAGCACCCAGTATAAGTCAAAACAAAAACCCTTTCAGGCATAGAGTGACGCATAAATTATGAAAAAAAGAAGGAGAGGGTACCCTGCTCTTTGATGAGCCACCAATAATATTATCACTCATGCCCAGCATGTGGCATAGTGTGGCTCGGGGCAGAGGATCGAATAACCCTGAAAGTCCTACACACTGCTGACACTTTTACATTTTCAGGGAGATCAGGTTGCCAATAGCATGCCGGAAATCATGTTTTGTGTTGCATTTGTAAAAGATATAACTAAAAATATCTGCAAGGATGTGTAGCATTACTTTTCAAATGTCATTACCTTTCACAAACTGCATCGTTTTTTAAGAGTAACTTAGAAATATTAATCAATATGCACTCTAAGTAAGTATAGGGTATGATTAACATTAGTACGAATAATGAATCACAGCATTCTACCCGTTGTAAAGGTCATCTCACCAGAGTTCCCGCCCAAATGTTGAAATGTTAATGAAGAAATGCAGAAAAGTCGTTTTTACATCATAAATGCTAAATATTGACGCATTCCACAAAGATCCACAAATGGCCATGGCTTGGAACACAGTAAGACAAGTCGCTGGTGTATTTCTGCTTCTCCCATGTGTAAAGCTGGTGTCATATATTAATGGTCCAACCCCTTTATTACAGTACAAAATTGAAATGTCTGTGTCAGTGTCTGTGTGTATATAGTCATATGCATGTTTGTGTGTTGGTTTGTGTGTGTGTATGCATAAGCGTGTGTGCACACATGTTTCTGTGCATATGTTGTTGCACGCCTTGGGTTCCACAAGATCCCGGCTTGCGTCCCTAATTCCTCAAACAGACGACATACCGAGGGCTGCTGGTGAACTGAAGTGGACAAGTAGGATGCCCTAACAAGTATCCCATTGGGTATCTGTGACACAAACTAGGTTTCGGTGCAACAGCCCTCCCATAGGATTCAATTTGTGTGACAAGAAAGTGATAACACAAAAGAGTACACTGCTAATTTTGTTACTGTTTGCATATTATAGCTGTTTATTAAACAATTAATGAATATAGGCAAAATGACAGAATAGTAATTGCCAGAAAGCCTGCACCTAAAATGAGGACTAGCACTAAGCAGTAGGCAAAGACTACTCCTAACATTATCTATTTTTAAGTTAAACAACTGCAAAGGTGCACCACAAAAAACAATGAACAAATTCCAATGCTATTAATAAGCAAGAAAAAAGGACGTTTTGCATTAACGGGATGTTGTTAATCTTCAAGTTATCTTTATTTTCAATGTATTCAAAAACAATGTACAGCCGACGCGTTTCGTCCCAAGCTGGAACTTCTTCAGGGCTGTCGGTAAAAACATACAAACAAATGATTATTCTACTAGCTTCATAAAATGACAAACATTTCAACAACATACACAGTTTACAAAACATTTTTTAAAACACATGTTAAAACATGGGCATAGGAGCTTGTACGAACAAACAGCATCAATCCTCCGAAACCATGATGAAAAAAGGCCTCTATCTTTGACATCAACATCTATGTACACTAAAGTTTGTATATACAATATTTACATATATAAAGGTATAAATCTTTGATCAGGCAATCAGTGCTTTACATTTATTTCTAAACAAAAAGAATTAGGCGAAGGAAGAGTGCCTATATGTAAATGAACAATTGAGTGCCTATGTGTAAATGAACTATTATGTACAAGTGAATCTATATACAATATAAACATTTATAGAGGAAAAGAACCTCAATTAGACACTGAGTATAGGACATAACACGCTGATAGGGAAAAACTTAATGGATATTCGCAATATCATTTGGAAATTCCTTGGCTATAAGCACATTTTTTCATATATGACCAAGTGATTCATGGCGCGGAAAAACTGAGAAGAGTAATGCCCTCCCCCCCCCCAGGGGTCGTACCAAAAGGCGGAAAGCAATCTGATGTTAGAGTATGTCTGAAATCTAATGTTATTGAGAAAAACCCAGAAGGATGTGCTCACATCAAGGATAGTCAGGGAGACAGGGTCGGTCATATTATAAACCCTTCGTTCACCAGAAAATATAAGCAAATTACTTAATTACCTTATGTAAATGTAAGCTGTCCCATAAGGAGTGAGAGTATGCCAAAATTGGAGAGTCTGGACCACGTGTTCCCAGATTCAATCATCCAATGTGCACTTATTGGTGTATTGAATTTCTGATGTTTCCTTTTCTCAATCAGTATGGAACAAGCAGGGTTGTACCTCCAGGGAACAGAAGGAAAAGTAAAAACAGAGTCAGATTCGGTAAGATGCGAAATGAGAGACAGAATAGGAGATTCCTACACTTTAACATGTCTGGTCAGGGCATTAACTTGACTTACTATGTATTTATGTATTGGGTCTGGACTAGGTCAGGTAGGATTCCTGAATATAGACAGTGAAAACTCTTCAAAGATTCATATGTTTGAACATCTTCTACATGTTCTGAAAAACATATAAAGGATATATATAAATAAATGGCATAAATAAGCAAAGCCTGCAGTTGGGATGTAAGAAAAAAACTCTGTCGCAAGAAAGTTTACCTGTAATATTGACAAAATATCAGGGGACAAGGATGTCCTATAGGTCCCCAGAAGAAGGAGGTGGGCACTGTATTCCAGTAGGCCTGCCAAGTGAAGAATAAATATAGAAGATGTTTGTTGTAATTCAGTAAATACTTTAGAGATCATGGATATATGATCAGGTATCTACATTATATCCGTCCCCATAGGCTTATGTAAATATGCCCATCCGCATTGACCAATTCGTAATTTACATATGTGGGAGATCAAGGATATGTGATCAGGTATCTACATTATATCCGTCCCCAAAGACTTATGTAAACATGCCCATCCGTATTGACCAATTCGTAATTTACATATGTGGGGGATTGAAAGCGAAGGCCTTAAAGGCCATCTTGCCCAAATTAGGAATATGGCCTTGAATATAAGGCTCATCACATTAAGCAATGCCTCTCCTAGGTTTTTAGTAGTAAGAATGCTCAATTACAGTGATAAACCTAGTGCCATTAATTTAAAAAATAAAATAAAATAAATAAATAAATAAATAAAAAGGCTACTAAACAAAAGGTTGGATACATGGGCAGAGTAGGCCTTGGGCAGAGTTGAAAGCCAAAAGTAGGCTTTGGCCTAACAGTCTTACCGTTTGTGTTCAAAGCAGCCGGCGCCCATCCACCAAACCTACGTCCCGCCGAAACACCCGCAAGGTCGCTGTGTTCAACCATCCTGATTACAACACAGGCTTATATACAGGTATTAATTCGTTTCAAATGGTCACAGCTGTGTTTTTCGCGCCAGAATGCCGACTTGAAAACGGAGCTATTGCGCTATTGCTTCCTGGAGGGAAAGCGGCGGCCATCTTGTAGTGCGTTTCAAGTGGCTACAAGACCCTGTGCTTGGTATGCACTATTGATTAAATGCAATGGATCGTCACTCCTGATAGAAATTTCATTTTGAAGGGATTATTCCAGACAGTTTATGAAATTTACCCAGATGAACCAAAATCGAGTGAAGAAGAAATAAATTTTACCGATTTACCAGCCAATTGTCCGATTCAAACCTGTTGACATGTATTAATAACCCCTACACTCTAGAGTTTATATTTTGGGCAAGGTAAAGACTGATAATAGTAAAAACCCGAGCGAGGTGTATTTTTTGGCAGAATCCCGGAGTACAAGACGCAGGACGTCATAAAAAGACCGCAATAAGTGTAGTCAAAAACGGCGACCATCTTAGCCTATGTTTTTGAAACAGATGCTTTAAGTAAAACCGAAGCCTAGGGCAATGTGTCGATAATCACTGCATTTATTGACTTGTGGGGCAATTCTACAAAGAGTTTGTTTAATAATCATTGTTTACCCAAGCGTGGTGTATTTTTTGGCAGAATCCCGGAGTACAAGGCGGAGGGCGTCATAAAAAGACCGCAATAAGTGTAGTCAAAAACGGCGGCCATCTTAGCCTATGTTTTTGAAACTGATGCTTTAAGTAAAACCGAAGCCTAGGGCAATGTGTAGATAATCACAACATTTATTGACTTGTGGGGCAATTCTACAAAGAGTTTGTTTGATAAACATTGTTTACCCAACAGCAGTGAAAGTAAAATATATTTCACCTTTAATCCAACCGATACGATGAAAACCAGCACATTTGGGTGTGTTCATTATGAATATTCAAGCGAATAATAACGAAAACCGAGTCAAATCTATAAAACGGCCGATTACTACGAAAGAGCTGGAAAGCACCGGAATGTCATTACATGGGGACGGGGCAAACACGGCAGCCATCTTGGCCTGTGTTATTATTATTATGTTGCATATTCCATACGAAGGAAATTATTTTTTGCGTGGAATGAGAACCAAGGGACAGCGCTTGCAAGTTGCATAGTGGCAGTCCTCCAAGATAGATGTTTACGGCATATTAACCAATCTTGACCCTTAAAAAGTTAGGAAGGCACATTGGATGATTGAATCTGGGAACACGTGGTCCAGACTCTCCAATTTTGGCATACTCTCACTCCTTATGGGACAGCTTACATTTACATAAGGTAATTAAGTCAACTGCTTATATTTTCTGGTGAACGAAGGGTTTATAATATGACCGACCCTGTCTCCCTGACTATCCTTGATGTGAGCACATCCTTCTGGGTTTTTCTCAATAACATTAGATTTCAGACATACTCTAACATCAGATTGCTTTCTGCCTTTTGGTACGACCCCTGGGGGGGGGGGGCATTACTCTTCTCAGTTTTTCCGCGCCATGAATCACTTGGTCATATATGAAGAAATTTGCTTATCGCCAAGGAATTTCCAAATGATATTGCGAATATCCATTAAGTTTTTCCCTATCAGCGTGTTATGTCCTATACTCAGTGTCTAATTGAGGTTCTTTTCCTCTATAAATGTTTATATTGTATATAGATTCACTTGTACATAATAGTTCATTTACACATAGGCACTCAATTGTTCATTTACATATAGGCACTCTTCCTTCGCCTAATTCTTTTTGTTTAGAAATAAATGTAAAGCACTGATTGCCTGATCAAAGATTTATACCTTTATATATGTAAATATTGTATATACAAACTTTAGTGTACATAGATGTTGATGTCAAAGATAGAGGCCTTTTTTCATCATGGTTTCTGAGGATTGATGCTGTTTGTTCGTACAAGCTCCTATGCCCATGTTTTAACATGTGTTTTAAAAAATGTTTTGTAAACTGTGTATGTTGTTGAAATGTTTGTCATTTTATGAAGCTAGTAGAATAATCATTTGTTTGTATGTTTTTACCGACAGCCCTGAAGAAGTCCCAGCTTGGGACGAAACGCGTCGGCTGTACATTGTTTTTGAATACATTGAAAATAAAGATCACTTGAAGATTAACAACATCCCGTTAATGCAAAACGTCCTTTTTTCTTGCTTATTAATAGCATTGGAATTTGTTCATTGTTTTTTGTGGTGCACCTTTGCAGTTGTTTAACTTGTATATAATTCCATAAGGAATCAGCACAGTAACGATGGGTGCCAGTCAGTGTGCACACACTTCCCTTTAGTCATCTTGGGGTCAATTATCACTTGGGGTGAAAAATAGTCAGGTGCTGACATTAGGAAGGGTCCGTCGTTATACCTTTGGTATTCATTTCAGTTCACCCTCAAAAGCACTGCTAAACCCCGTATTGGGCTTATACGATTGTCTCATTGAGATCCATATAAACAAAGTGATCTCAAATATGCTGAGTTTTAAAGATAGACGGCAGGAGCTTGCCCAGGAACTTTTTACACCTGGGGCCAAACCAATTGGCACAACAACTCCAAAGGAGGATGGTTTAAAAGCCAAATTCCAAAAATTAGAAAAACTAAAAAAGAATGAGATGTCCCGTTGGTGGGATGGCACCACCTTAGGGAAGTACATAGAGAATGAGAAAGTCCCACGAGGGTTGAGGATACTCATCTTCCCCACGTTTGAAGACTTAGACACTGACCAATTAGAGGATTGGGAAAACAACTTGCGGAACGCTTCATTTACAATGATGCGTATACTTATAAAGAATGCTGAAAAAAAGGGAGCAAAAGCTCAGGAGGAAATAGAGGAGTTGGAAAAGGAGATAGCACTTTCAGAACTGAAAGAGGTAATTAAGAAGAACTATGCCATACTAGATGGTGTGCTAGAAAAACATCAGACTTACCTGAGGGATAAGAAACTAAAGAAAATAAGAAGGGATGACAAGGACTATAGTGACGGCAGAGTTTATACCTTCTCTCACAAATATGACAAGGTGAAAGTCCCGGGAGAAGACAAAAGAAAGAGAGTAGAGACTCCGGAAATGAGCTCTGCGAGCAGTTTTACATCACTCTCCTCAGTTGCAAGCTCTGTCTCCTCTACTGAACCCTTGAGCTCCAATCCAACTAACACTAGGCCTAATAATTTTTTATTAGAAATGGAGAGGTTGAGGCTCGGGGCACGTCCCACGCACAAAGAATCCCAAGGACAAGAAGGGGAGGGAGGAGGTGGCAGAAACACAAACAGAAACTTGAAAAAATCAGGTCAGGAAACAGTGGGGAGAGTAACAAGATCCAAAAAGAGGGGGAACCAGCAACAATAGTTGGTACAGATACTAATACTCCAGTTAGATCAATTGTAGTGAACCTGTCCAAGAGAGAGTTAAACCATGAAGAAATTTCGGTCCTTAGTAAGGGTCTGGGCTTTTGTCCTAACCAGACAGGAGGGGATGTTGACTTATTTGTTGATTTGATGAAGTTTTGTAGACTTTTAAAATTGAAGGATCATTTCTCACGTAATCCAACCAGTAATGTTAATTTGAATGTTGCTAATCATGTCTCGGACTATACTGTAAATGAAATAAATACCATACAAGCAATGATGTCTGTGGAATTTGATACACCCATTAATATTGAGACTGTAAGAGATGAACTAAATATAATGGAAGATGTACACATTGAAAGTGGACTAAAACCCAGATCTAAATTCATTCCAACAGGCACTCATCCTAACATTGAGATCTTCCGTGATAAGGTTAGAAAAGCATTCTACCAAATGCTCGAAAATCTGAAACAAACCTCTCCTCCTAAATATAATCTGACCCGGTCTGAGTCTGAAGCTTTAAAAGAACTACAGTCGGATATCAATATCGTTATCCGAGAAGCAGATAAGGGTGGGAACGTGATTGTTATGAATAAAGAGGATTATATGAATGAAATTGTCCGACAATTATCCGACTCCACCTGTTATACCAGGCTCAGTAATAACCCAACGGAGGCCCTTACGTCTCATATTAACATGAGACTGGTTGAATGGTGTGAGACAGGCTTGATTAGCGCTGAGGAATGCAGGTACCTTACAGTTACAGCTCCATCGTATCCATGTATTTACATACTCCCTAAAATTCATAAGGGGGGCCCCTTTCCACCGGGCCGCCCCATCATATCTGGGGTTAATTCACCAACGGAAAAACTGTCAGAGTACGTGGATACATTTATCCAGCCCATGGTACAGAATCTCCCGGCATACTTAAGGGACACTAAGGACATACTTGCCAAATTGGAGGGTTTCGTGTGGACAGACACCCTCCAGTTTGTCACACTTGACGTGGTTGGGCTCTACACCTGTATAAAGAAGGAGTTTGGGTTGAGGGCTCTAGAGTCTTTTTTGGAGAAAAGAACAGCAGACCATCTGTTGCATAACGGTGTTCTTCTTGAAATGACTGAGATCATACTATCAAAAAAAAAATTCCTCCACGATTCCAAATGGCACCACCAAACGCAAGGGACTGCGATGGATTCCAGGTTTGCTCCCGCTTACGCCGGCCTTTTTATGGGCTGGTTTGAGCGGGAGCATGCTTGGGGTCGTCACTCGGCAAAATGGATGAACAACATAATATTCTGGGGTAGGTACATCGATGATGTGATACTGATCTGGGATGGACCTACCCCAGACTTAATGGATTACTTTGGTTATCTTAATGATAATCCATTTAATGTCCGCTTCACCATGACACATAGTCAGGATGCCATTGATTTTTTGGATGTAAAACTTTTTATAGAAGATAATAAGATTCAAAGCTGTACTCACCGTAAGGCGACTGCCTGCAACAGTATCTTGCACTATGACAGTGCCCACCCCCGACATGTAATCGAGAATATCCCCTACGGGGAAATGATCCGAATGCGCCGCAATTGCAGCACGGAGGACATGTTCAAGAAAAACATTCATGAAACAGAACAAAGGTTCCTGGAAAGGGGCTATCCAAAGGTCACCCTTGGGAGAGCCAACAAAAAAGTTCTAAACACAACTAGGCAGAGCACGCTAGTAACGAAAATCAAATGCACGGACTATAGCAGACCCCCCGCATTTAGCACGCAGTACTCAGACCAAAGTGGTAAAATGTTCAACATTCTAAGGAAAAATTGGCATTATATAGCTGACATACCGAGCCTACAGGGATTGATATCTAGGACACCCAAAATATGCTACAGGAGAGGTAAAAACCTCCGCAACATACTGTGTCCAAGCTATATAGAATCTAACAAACGGCCAAATTGGCTGCTGCCCTCTACCAAGGGTTTCTATACATGTAGTGACTGCAACATGTGCGCATTAGGGAGAAACAGGACCAAGAATTTCTGCTTTAACAACAACAAAAACTATACAATAGATTCCCTGATCAATTGCAACACCAAATATGTGGTTTACATATTGGGGTGTGGCTGCAATAAAATATATGTTGGCAGTACCAAGAGAGCTCTTAAGATCCGTATTCAGGAACACGTCCGTGCGAGACGCAATGGGGATATGAGACACCCCATGACCTTCCATATGCAGCAACATCATAAATACACAGAAGACATGTGGTTTATAGGTATTGATCACCAACCCGTCCACCCAAGAGGAGGTGATAGGGAACTTGCCCTGAGAAGACGAGAAGCGGGTTGGATATGTAGACTACGCTGTATTGAACTCGGTCACAATACCGAGGACGAGTTACACCACTTCCTTGAATAGTTCTGCATCGTACCTCTGTTCTCTAGACCCCTTGAAATACACATTGCATTACTGTATATCCAACTGCATGTTATACAAGTGAGGTCCACTGCGGAGGGAGCACTCTGCAAATATCATTTCTCCTGGATAGGACTCGGTACACCTTAGCACAATAAGACTACACTTACAAAATGATACTGGATAAGAGGAGTCCATTAATTTAAAAGTATGTGAAATTGTGCAAGAATAACCCGGGCTGGCTTTGTACACATGTGCACTCTTTCACACTCCGTTTGTCAGAACTCCCCGGCCGCTGGTAAATCACTGCCTGCAGCGCGGAATCTACTTGAGCAGAAAAAACTACATTTCCCATGACTCCTTGAGCGTCGCGTGGTAATGACGCTATGCGACCAGGAAGGGGATATCTCGGCGTCAGTGAAGAGACGCCTTGCCGATTATTCGTTCCCGACGAGCAAGGTAGATTGCTCGTACCTTGTTCTTTGTCTTGTCCTGTCCGTGGTGGACTGCGGTAAGCTCACCAAGCGCATTACGATTCTGTTGGATATATTTTGGTGGGGCTTAGGAAACGCCCGCATCGGAATTCTGGTGTGCTGATTCCTGAACCCGGGGCACACCGCCCTTATGGATTACTTGGGAGGGGCTTAGGAAGCGCCCACATTCAAGTTCGGAGACCAGCATATTAAGGTTTCCCCTTTCTGGGGAGGTGCTTGTTTTACGCTACAGTTTTTCCTCAGTGTGGGTGTGTGTTAAACTCCACGTTTTCTTGGATCTGTGTCGGTTGGATACTGAGGCTAAAGTATCCTTGTGCTGATAACACTGTGTGCTTTCTGCTTTTCCTTGCAGAGACGTATCTGCTGGGGAAATTGAGTTTCTTGTACTGATAGCACCGTGTGCTTCCTGCTTTTCCTTGCAGAGACGTATCTGCTGGGGAAATTGAGTTTCTTGTACTGATAGCACCGTGTGCTTCCTGCTTTTCCTTGCAGAGACGTATCTGCTGGGGAAATTGAGTGTCTTGTACTGATAGCACCGTGTGCTTCCTGCTTTTCCTTGCAGAGACGTATCTGCTGGGGGAATTGAGTTCGTGACACTCTGTGAATCAGGCTGGGCTGTGCTTTCATATTGTTTGGTTCATTTCTGTTGGAGAGATACCCTATAGACTCCCCGTATTGGTGGTTGAGAGACATAGGGTGCTCAGTGCACTTACTTGTACATTAATATCTCCAAATCGGAGGGGAGGTAGTTTTGTCATTGCTCTGTATTGAGTGATGATAACGTGACCCCTTACTGGCTTTCAGGTCTCCTTCAATTCCCAGTAGGGTAGGTGTTACCTTTGTTTTCCACATAGTGTACTTTTGATCCATAATTACAGAGGTGGGCAGGAAGGGGCGTATTGATGGTCTTTTGTTATATATTTAAGCAGGAGAGTCGGGGAGTTGAGAAGAAGCCTGTTTCTGTTATTCTTCGTTCCATTATACCTATATGATTTATCAGGTGGGTGTAAAGCATAACATATCTGATAGAGAACATTTAGGCTTAGGGTGCTTCTCCCATTGATTCCATGCTTTATATATTCACAGGTATCCAGCTCCAGTCGCCCAGCTGTTCCCCTCCGGACATCCTTATTTTTCCCCCGCTTGATCTCCTTAATAGTCTGTGTTACATTATCCAGACTTGGGATGATCTAGAGGTGGGCCCCTTTTATTGCATCGATCCAATCCTGAGGAGCAACGACATCTGGCCTGACAGAATAATCGGCCCACGAGTTCTTCTCCTCCTGGTTGTATCGATAGAAGGTATGGCCACCTTAGATGATGTCCTGGCAGCGCTAGCCTTGGTCCAAACAGAATTAGCCGCCTCGCAGCAAGCGACCGCCGCACTGCAGGCGCGGTTTGATGCCTCACAGCGTAACCCTTTTGATGCAGGGGCCCCTGCCCCTCAACCTGCCTCAGTAGTGGTAGAAATGCCTTCCCCTGTTCCCTTGGCCCCCCCTGAACGATTTATGGGTGATAGAAAAAAGGTACAAGTATTCATGACCCAGGTGATGTTACACTTCACTTGTAAACCTAAATGTTTCTTAACCAACCAAGCCAGAGTTTCTTTCCTGATTTCCTATCTGGGTGGAGAGGCGGCTCAGTGGGCGGTGCCCATAGTGAAGAATAATGATGCAATTCTCTATGATTGGGATTTGTTTAAAGCCGAGTTTGAAAGAACCTTTGATAGGAGGGCTGAAACATTTTCAGCAGATAAGGAATTGCTTGTCCTTAAACAGGGCTCTTCCGATTTGGTCACTTACCTGAATCATTTTAGGAGGTTGATAGCGGAAACTGAATGGCCCGAGGCAAAGCGAATGGTTCTGTTCTACCAAGGACTCACAGAAAACCTGAAAGATGTCATCGCCCAGGTCGACCCACAGCCCACAACATGTGCTGCCTTTATCGATTTGGCTTTACGTTTGGACCACAGACTGCGGGAAAGAAAAGGAGAACAAGGAAGAAAGGACAGACCACTTCTTTTGGGTGAAAAACCAGCTACTGGGGACAAGCAAGAAGGAAAAGCAGAACCAATGGACATTGGGGTAGTGCGGGCATCCTTAACCCCAAACGAAAGGGAACATCGCCGTAAATTCGGGCTCTGCCTTTATTGTGGAAAGAAGGGGCACTTCTTAAGAGAATGCCCTGTGAAACCTAAGGGGGGTCGGTTCCGTTCAGGACAGACTGCAGTGTCCACAGTAGAAAAGGGGTCGGTAAACTCCAACGCTTGAGTGTACCAGAAGGGAGTAACTCGAGCAATCAATTCATCCCTTCAGTGACAGAAATAAACCCCGGGGGAAACCACCTCTTCTTTCTGGACATGGAGTTGTGGATAGATCACAACCCCAAGAACATCAGAGCTATGATAGACTCAGGAGCCACTGGCTGTTTCATGGATCTCGCAGAGGCACGACGTTTGGGGGTGACTCCGGTCACCAAGCTTGTTCCTGAGGTCGTCTTTGCTGTGGACGGACATGAACTGGAATCTGGCCCTATCAATCAACACACGCCGGATTACGAGATGTGGTATGGGGATTCTCATACGGAAGTCATATCGTTCAATCTCATCCATGCCCCTTCTTACGGGGTTATATTAGGACTCCCATGGCTGAAAAAACATGAGCCCACCATCGGGTGGACGGATCAGTCTTTGACTTTCTGCTCCGATTATTGCCAAGAACACTGCCTTCGAGAGAATTCACGACCTTCTAGGGTTCTAGCGGCTACCCACCACATCTCCACGGCTGCAGAGAAGGATGTAGAGCTACCTCATTGCTACCAAGAATATGAAGAGGTGTTCAGTAAAATCAAGGCTGAGGTGCTCCCCCCTCATCGTGAATACGACTGCCGTATAGATTTAAAACCGGGGTCTGTGATTCCCTGCGGCAGAATTTACGCTCTATCCCAACCTGAAACCGAACATCTCCGAGAATACTTGGACGACCTCCTGAAGTTGGGATTCATTCGGCCCTCCAGGTCTCCAGCGGCTTCCCCACTCTTTTTTATCCCTAAAGCGAATGGGGAACTACGCTGCTGCATCGATTATAGGGCGTTAAACGCCATAACAATAAAAAATCAGTACCCGCTCCCTTTGATACCTGTATTACTGGAGCAAGTCCGATCCGCCACCATCTACACTAAATTGGACCTTCGAGGGGCTTATCATTTAGTGAGAATGAGAAGTGGCGATGAATGGAAGACCGCTTTTAAAACACGGTACGGGCTTTTTGAGTACATGGTAATGCCCCAGCCTCTTTTCAGTTTTTTCTTAATGAGGTGTTAAGAGACTTTTTAGACATCTTCGTAGTCGTATATATTGACGACATCCTGATTTATTCCAACGGGGAGAGAGAACATCAAAGACATGTAGGTCAAGTCCTTCACGCCCTGCAGCAGAATCATCTATACTGCAAATTAACGAAGTGTGAGTTCCATGCCACCACTGTCGAATTCTTAGGGGTCATGCTCACCCCTTCAGGTCAAGTAATGGCGGAACGCAAGATACGTGCTATAGTGGAGTGGCCGAAACCGCACAACGTGAAAGACATTCAAAAACTCCTTGGTTTTGCGAACTTCTATAGAAGGTTTATCGCCCACTTCTCCGACATGGTAACACCACTCACTAAACTGACCAGGAAGAACACTCCCTTTGTGTGGGGTGTAGCAGAGCAGAACGCCTTTGAACGACTGAAGACGGCTTTCACCACTGCACCGGTGTTAACCCACGCAGATCCGAAACTCCCTTTTGTAGTCGAAGCGGATGCTTCCGAACTGGCTGTCGGAGCAATACTTTCTCAAAGGAATGAGAGTACAGGTCATCTCCATCCAGTCGCATTCATGTCTCGTAAATTGAACAATGCAGAGTGCAACTACACCATTGCGGAAAAAGAACTGCTAGCAATAAAGGATGCCTTCACTGAATGGAGGCATTGGTTGATGGGAGCCTCTCACCAGATTACGGTATACACCGACCACCGTAACTTACAATTCATGCGAGCAGCGCGTCACCTTACTCCCAGGCAATTACGCTGGATGTTGTTTTTTGCCGAATTTCATTTCATGGTCACTTTTCGTCCAGGTTGTGACAACCGGAAGGCAGACGCTCTCTCTCGTCCAGAAAACAGCCCAGCTGTACCAGTGGTGCCGGAGAAAAGCATCATTGATCCCATGAAAGTGGTAGGAGTGATACACTCGGAGGAGTTTCTTCAAAAGGTCAAGAGAGGAATACAAACCTTTGTTTGGAAAACATGGATCCGCCTACATCCCGAATGGAAAATAAGACAAGGGTTGCCAAGAAAAGGCAAGCAGCTGCTCCTTCCTACGCAAGCATTAAGACAACAGGCCTTCAAATGGTGTCACGATCTGCCGTGTGCTGGTCACACAGGAGGAAAGAAGACCCTGGAGAAACTGTTACGTATGTACTGGTGGCCTACTATCCGTCCTGATGTTTTTGCTTGGGTGCAACGCTGTGACATTTGTTCTCAGGCCAAGACTGATCATCGTCCAACACAGGGACTGCTACAGAGCATGCCAACTCCTGTGAGTCCTTGGGAGAGCTTTTCTGTGGACTTTGTAGTTGGTCTCCCTAAAGATCGGGGTATGACAGCTATTGTGGTAGTCGTGGACTATTTAACTAAACTGGGTCACTTTATAGCCTGCAAAGGGGTTCCAACAGCCGGCCAGCTTGCCCAGTTGTTACTGCTTCATATAGTCAGATTACATGGACTACCGTTGGTCATCGTTTCGGACAGGGGAGCCCAGTTCACTGCTAAGTTTTGGAGGGTTTGGTGTAAGAAACTAGGCATTGCTTCCTCCTTATCCACCAGTTTCCATCCCCAAACTGACGGGCAAACCGAAAGGCTAAATCAGACACTCAAGCAATACCTGAGATGCTTTGTTGACACCACTACTGAGGCATGGGTTGACTGGTTATGGACTGCAGAAGTGTCATATAATGATGCTATCCATTCCTCTACCTCTTACACGCCGTTTTTCTGTACTTACGGGTTTCATCCTAGATTCGCCCCTTTGAGTATCCCCTCAGCAGAAGTTCAGATCCCTCAGTTACAGACTCGTTTGGTTCAGTTGAGGGACACGGTACTGCAGGCCAGAAAGAACCTGGAGAAAGCGAAAAAATCTTATAAAGCCCAGGCCGATAAACACCGCAGGTCTTGTCCTCTTTACGCTAAAGGAGACTGGGTATGGTTGTCTACCAGAAATATCCGCTTCCGCAGATATAGTGTATTCAACCCTCGGTTTATTGGCCCTTACCAGGTAATCCGACACATTAACCCTGTGGCTGTGAAACTGCGCCTTCCGGTGCATTTTCGGATCCATCCGGTGTTCCATGTGTCTCTACTCAAGCCAGCAATGAGTCCCCGTTCTAAAGCCCCTGCGCCTGTGATGGTTCGTCAGGATATTGAGTATGAAGTACGGAGCATTTTAGACGCTCGCAGGGTGCGGGGCAAACTCCAGTATTTGGTAGCATGGAGAGGATATGGGCCGGAGGAGGACTCTTGGGAACCTGTTGGCAATGTTCATGCCCCTAGGCTGGTTAGGAGATTCCATCAGTCCCATCCGGGCAAGCCAGGTGGCAGTCAGTGAACCTTGCGGGAGGGGGGGTGTTCTGTCAGAACTCCCCGGCCGCTGGTAAATCACTGCCTGCAGCGCGGAATCTACTTGAGCAGAAAAAACTACATTTCCCATGACTCCTTGAGCGTCGCGTGGTAATGACGCTATGCGACCAGGAAGGGGATATCTCGGCGTCAGTGAAGAGACGCCTTGCCGATTATTCGTTCCCGACGAGCAAGGTAGATTGCTCGTACCTTGTTCTTTGTCTTGTCCTGTCCGTGGTGGACTGCGGTAAGCTCACCAAGCGCATTACGATTCTGTTGGATATATTTTGGTGGGGCTTAGGAAACGCCCGCATCGGAATTCTGGTGTGCTGATTCCTGAACCCGGGGCACACCGCCCTTATGGATTACTTGGGAGGGGCTTAGGAAGCGCCCACATTCAAGTTCGGAGACCAGCATATTAAGGTTTCCCCTTTCTGGGGAGGTGCTTGTTTTACGCTACAGTTTTTCCTCAGTGTGGGTGTGTGTTAAACTCCACGTTTTCTTGGATCTGTGTCGGTTGGATACTGAGGCTAAAGTATCCTTGTGCTGATAACACTGTGTGCTTTCTGCTTTTCCTTGCAGAGACGTATCTGCTGGGGAAATTGAGTTTCTTGTACTGATAGCACCGTGTGCTTCCTGCTTTTCCTTGTAGAGACGTATCTGCTGGGGAAATTGAGTTTCTTGTACTGATAGCACCGTGTGCTTCCTGCTTTTCCTTGCAGAGACGTATCTGCTGGGGAAATTGAGTGTCTTGTACTGATAGCACCGTGTGCTTCCTGCTTTTCCTTGCAGAGACGTATCTGCTGGGGGAATTGAGTTCGTGACACTCTGTGAATCAGGCTGGGCTGTGCTTTCATATTGTTTGGTTCATTTCTGTTGGAGAGATACCCTATAGACTCCCCGTATTGGTGGTTGAGAGACATAGGGTGCTCAGTGCACTTACTTGTACATTAATATCTCCAAATCGGAGGGGAGGTAGTTTTGTCATTGCTCTGTATTGAGTGATGATAACGTGACCCCTTACTGGCTTTCAGGTCTCCTTCAATTCCCAGTAGGGTAGGTGTTACCTTTGTTTTCCACATAGTGTACTTTTGATCCATAAGTACAGAGGTGGGCAGGAAGGGGCGTATTGATGGTCTTTTGTTATATATTTAAGCAGGAGAGTCGGGGAGTTGAGAAGAAGCCTGTTTCTGTTATTCTTCGTTCCATTATACCTATATGATTTATCAGGTGGGTGTAAAGCATAACATATCTGATAGAGAACATTTAGGCTTAGGGTGCTTCTCCCATTGATTCCATGCTTTATATATTCACAGGTATCCAGCTCCAGTCGCCCAGCTGTTCCCCTCCGGACATCCTTATTTTTCCCCCGCTTGATCTCCTTAATAGTCTGTGTTACATTATCCAGACTTGGGATGATCTAGAGGTGGGCCCCTTTTATTGCATCGATCCAATCCTGAGGAGCAACGACATCTGGCCTGACACCGTTACACACACACCCCCCTCCCCACCTCACACCTCCCTTCCTAACTTTTTAAGGGTCAAGATTGGTTAATATGCCGTAAACATCTATCTTGGAGGACTCCCCACCTCACACCTCCCTTCCTAACTTTTTAAGGGTCAAGATTGGTTAATATGCCGTAAACATCTATCTTGGAGGACTGCCACTATGCAACTTGCAAGCGCTGTCCCTTGGTTCTCATTCCACGCAAAAAATAATTTTCTTCGTATGGAATATGCAACATAATAATAATAACACAGGCCAAGATGGCTGCCGTGTTTGCCCCGTCCCCATGTAATGACATTCCGGTGCTTTCCAGCTCTTTCGTAGTAATCGGCCGTTTTATAGATTTGACTCGGTTTTCGTTATTATTCGCTTGAATATTCATAATGAACACACCCAAATGTGCTGGTTTTCATTCAGCGTATCGGTTGGATTAAAGGTGAAATATATTTTACTTTCACTGCTGTTGGGTAAACAATGTTTATCAAACAAACTCTTTGTAGAATTGCCCCACAAGTCAATAAATGTTGTGATTATCTACACATTGCCCTAGGCTTCGGTTTTACTTAAAGCATCAGTTTCAAAAACATAGGCTAAGATGGCCGCCGTTTTTGACTACACTTATTGCGGTCTTTTTATGACGCCCTCCGCCTTGTACTCCGGGATTCTGCCAAAAAATACACCACGCTTGGGTAAACAATGATTATTAAACAAACTCTTTGTAGAATTGCCCCACAAGTCAATAAATGCAGTGATTATCGACACATTGCCCTAGGCTTCGGTTTTACTTAAAGCATCTGTTTCAAAAACATAGGCTAAGATGGCCGCCATTTTTGACTACACTTATTGCGGTCTTTTTATGACGTCCTGCGTCTTGTACTCCGGGATTCCGCCAAAAAATACACCTCGCTCGGGTTTTTACTATTATCAGTCTTTACCTTGCCCAAAATATAAACTCTAGAGTGTAGGGGTTATTATTACATGTCAACAGGTTTGAATCGGACAATTGGCTGGTAAATCGGTAAAATTTATTTCTTCTTCACTCGATTTTGGTTCATCTGGGTAAATTTCATAAACTGTCTGGAATAATCTCTTCAAAATGAAATTTCTATCAGGAGTGACGATCCATTGCATTTAATCAATAGTGCATACCAAGCACAGGGTCTTGTAGCCACTTGAAACGCACTACAAGATGGCCGCCGCTTTCCCTCCAGGAAGCAATAGCGCAATAGCTCCGTTTTCAAGTCGGCATTCTGGCGCGAAAAACACAGCTGTGACCATTTGAAACGAATTAATACCTGTATATAAGCCTGTGTTGTAATCAGGATGGTTGAACACAGCGACCTTGCGGGTGTTTCGGCGGGACGCAGGTTTGGTGGATGGGCGCCGGCTGCTTTGAACACAAACGGTAAGACTGTTAGGCCAAAGCCTACTTTTGGCTTTCAACTCTGCCCAAGGCCTACTCTGCCCATGTATCCAACCTTTTGTTTAGTAGCCTTTTTTTTTTTTTTTTTTTTTTTAAATTAATGGCACTAGGTTTATCACTGTAATTGAGCATTCTTACTACTAAAAACCTAGGAGAGGCATTGCTTAATGTGATGAGCCCTATATTCAAGGCCATATTCCTAATTTGGGCAAGATGGCCTTTAAGGCCTTCGCTTTCAATCCCCCACATATGTAAATTACGAATTGGTCAATACGGATGGGCATGTTTACATAAGTCTTTGGGGACGGATATAATGTAGATACCTGATCACATATCCTTGATCTCCCACATATGTAAATTACGAATTGGTCAATGCGGATGGGCATATTTACATAAGCCTATGGGGACGGATATAATGTAGATACCTGATCATATATCCATGATCTCTAAAGTATTTACTGAATTACAACAAACATCTTCTATATTTATTCTTCACTTGGCAGGCCTACTGGAATACAGTGCCCACCTCCTTCTTCTGGGGACCTATAGGACATCCTTGTCCCCTGATATTTTGTCAATATTACAGGTAAACTTTCTTGCGACAGAGTTTTTTTCTTACATCCCAACTGCAGGCTTTGCTTATTTATGCCATTTATTTATATATATCCTTTATATGTTTTTCAGAATATGTAGAAGATGTTCAAACATATGAATCTTTGAAGAGTTTTCACTGTCTATATTCAGGAATCCAACCTGACCTAGTCCAGACCCAATACATAAATACATAGTAAGTCAAGTTAATGCCCTGACCAGACATGTTAAAGTGTAGGAATCTCCTATTTTGTCTCTCATTTCGCATCTTACCGAATCTGACTCTGTTTTTACTTTTCCTTCTGTTCCCTGGAGGTACAACCCTGCTTGTTCCATACTGATTGAGAAAAGGAAACATCAGAAATTCAATACACCAATAAGTGCACATTGGATGATTGAATCTGGGAACACGTGGTCCAGACTCTCCAATTTTGGCATACTCTCACTCCTTATGGGACAGCTTACATTTACATAAGGTAATTAAGTCAACTGCTTATATTTCCTGGTGAACGAAGGGTTTATAATATGACCGACCCTGTCTCCCTGACTATCCTTGATGTGAGCACATCCTTCTGGGTTTTTCTCAATAACATTAGATTTCAGACATACTCTAACATCAGATTGCTTTCTGCCTTTTGGTACGACCCCTGGGGGGGGGGGGCATTACTCTTCTCAGTTTTTCCGCGCCATGAATCACTTGGTCATATATGAAGAAATTTGCTTATAGCCAAGGAATTTCCAAATGATATTGCGAATATCCATTAAGTTTTTCCCTATCAGCGTGTTATGTCCTATACTCAGTGTCTAATTGAGGTTCTTTTCCTCTATAAATGTTTATATTGTATATAGATTCACTTGTACATAATAGTTCATTTACACATAGGCACTCAATTGTTCATTTACATATAGGCACTCTTCCTTCGCCTAATTCTTTTTGTTTAGAAATAAATGTAAAGCACTGATTGCCTGATCAAAGATTTATACCTTTATATATGTAAATATTGTATATACAAACTTTAGTGTACATAGATGTTGATGTCAAAGATAGAGGCCTTTTTTCATCATGGTTTCTGAGGATTGATGCTGTTTGTTCGTACAAGCTCCTATGCCCATGTTTTAACATGTGTTTTAAAAAATGTTTTGTAAACTGTGTATGTTGTTGAAATGTTTGTCATTTTATGAAGCTAGTAGAATAATCATTTGTTTGTATGTTTTTACCGACAGCCCTGAAGAAGTCCCAGCTTGGGACGAAACGCGTCGGCTGTACATTGTTTTTGAATACATTGAAAATAAAGATCACTTGAAGATTAACAACATCCCGTTAATGAAAAACGTCCTTTTTTCTTGCTTATTAATAGCATTGGAATTTGTTCATTGTTTTTTGTGGTGCACCTTTGCAGTTGTTTAACTTGTATATAATTCCATAAGGAATCAGCACAGTAACGATGGGTGCCAGTCAGTGTGCACACACTTCCCTTTAGTCATCTTGGGGTCAATTATCACTTGGGGTGAAAAATAGTCAGGTGCTGACATTAGGAAGGGTCCGTCGTTATACCTTTGGTATTCATTATCTATTTTTAACTTTATGACACTTGAACACAATTATCCAATAAACATTCAATTACACGAGTAGAAGCCATTTGTTAAACGTGCACTCAAACCCAACATGCCTGTACATCTTTTCCTTGGTAGGGGGAATATTAGATGTCTTGTTCAGGCGGGACTGAGCATATCGTGTTCAGCACTTCTCTTGGCTCTCTGCCCCCTCGCTCCCAAAACACTGTGTTCCCACAGATGTGGAAGGGGTGTTTAAAAGGGCACCTTCTCTTAATGTAATTGATAAATTTTAGAGAGCTCGTTAGTTGCAACTGTGAAACGGATGTTGCAAATCAGGTCTGTAAGAAAGACAACTGAAATGCCATTGGTTACCACATAGACATAAATATGCAATAAGAATTAAAAGATAAATGTTATTTCATTGGTTGCAAGAGTCACATATGCGTATCCAATCAGGATTATAATTAAGGCTCCATGTTTTCCGTTTTTACTGATTTTTACATACACATACAGACTGAAAGCCATTTATTTTCTTGTCTGTATTTATATTTAAATAAGGATAAAAACAGAAATTGGGTGCTTTTTGAGTAATTCTAAATGCACTTTGCCATGTGGATTGATAAGTAAAAAGGTTAAAAAAGAAAGGAATTTTAGTAATGAGGCCTAAACAGCAGTAAATATGCACAAGGCTGAAACAGAAATTTGGATATTTTTATGTAAGTGCATTGATTTATCTTCTGCGCGTGTTCATAGTACTGAAACCTGGCAGACATTCAAGCATGACTCCATATTTATTGGTTAAATAAATGTGGAATAATACCATTCAGCTTTATTTTTTTCACAAAACCCATAATAAATATGGATAAAGTTGACAGATAAAGTTGACAAAAAAATAATATGGATAAATGCAGTCGGAAATGTCAACAACAACAAAAAGAGCATAAAACCGGGAGCCCTAATTATAATTGGCCCTCTGAAATAGTATTGGCTTGAAGGTATGTAAGGACGTACTCTAATGAGACTAGTAATGAAGCAACTAAAATAATATTGGTTACACCGTACCTGAATAAATCCAATTAGAAATGCAGGTGAAACTGAATTATGATTGGCCATATTACATTCATGGATGTATCCAATCAGAATTGTAGAGGAAACCTGAGAGATAATTTGATGTAATGCTTAGATTGATGTATCTAGTCAGAATTGCAGAGCAACCTAAAATTGTATTGGCTGTAATATGTGCGTAGATACATCCAATAAGAATTGTATCACATTGTACTGTATGGTAGCATTTATAGAGCTCTTCCTTAATTAAGGCCCCAAAGTACTTTTTGGAACGCAGGGAAAAAATATTTAATTTCATTAATAAGCAGTGATCTTTGTATGTGAGTTTGTGAGCATTCGTCTATAGAAGTGTTAGTGTGTTTGTGTCATATATGTGTGTACATTTGTACATCTGTACATTAGTTCAGCACAAACAAATGTTTCCACGTGCATTTATGCATATACGTATGTGTTTTGTGTGTACAAGTGAGTTGTCCGGATTTGTGAATGTCTGTGTACTTGTGTTTGAATGCACGCCTGTGTGTGAGTGTAGGCCTTACATGTGTGTGTGAGTGGTTGTATGTGTATTTGCATGTTTGTGTGCACCTGTCAGTGTATTTGTCTGTCTACACGTTTGTATGTTAGTGGGAGCTGTGTGCTTGAGTGTATGTTTGTTTATTTCTGTATGTATATGTGTACCTGTGTAGAAATGGTTTTCAGTGCAGGTGTATATGCGTGTATATGTTCTCACTGGTCCATATAAGTTAACCTACCTAACAAAATATGTTAGTTTGTGTAAAATTGTTGGCATTCTGTCAGGCTCTTTTAATGAAGCACATTCCTTACAGGTTATAAAGAAATAAGTCAGAACTACGAACATTTTCAGATATAGTGTCAAATGATGTGGGTGTACCTGAGAATATTGCTGGTATGACTACAATCGTCCTCGAAAAATACCCGTAGGAAGAGGGGCATTTAAAGTGAAAGAAAAACGTTACTGAAAATTTAAAATGTATAGGCGATCAGGGATGTTCAGTAGCATAGATAATGTGATCAAGGGTAATATGACATTCCAGCAACTAATAAGACATGCATCGTTTATTATGAAAAGGGTAAATCTTTAATATTGTTCGAAAGAATGTTAAAATAATTTTTTATTGAGATAATAGGCAGAGCCAAAGTACTCCTTTTTAGGTCTGGCTAAACAGTCCAGCCCTCTTCCGACAAATTGTAACTAATAGTTTCAAATAAGCATACAAACGGTTTTACTCCACCTGGA
The DNA here is from genome assembly GCF_964261635.1 of Lissotriton helveticus. Lineage (NCBI taxonomy): Eukaryota > Metazoa > Chordata > Amphibia > Caudata > Salamandridae > Lissotriton > Lissotriton helveticus. Next base: position 216,704,425 of record NC_136062.1, on the reverse strand, counting down.
GAAATGCTATACTCTCACCACATGCTATTTGTGTCTCATTCTGCTTCCTAAGTAGTACGTCCATTCTAATGCAGTATGGACTATTTTACCTCTCAGTAGTAGAATTAATCATCACATTCAATTCTTCATCGTATAGATTAATTTTATACAGAATGCAAACATTTCTGTTTTGTGTTTTCATTGCAGCAGTTTCTAAAACAATAGCTTAGCCAGGACTCAGATTGCAAGCAACTTTGCCAAGGCTAATTGTTCTACGTGTAAATGTAAACGTTTTGGTAGCAAACTGTTTACGATCTTTTCGTTTCTGAGATGTTATGTTATATTGCATTGATTTGTAATTGCATTTATATCTTAATACCCCTGACGAGGCGTCGAAGCGCTTTTTCGGTGGGTAGGCGCTAGACCGGGACCCCTCGAGGATTTAAGATGCAGCTAAAAATGCCAGTGACTAAGGGGGGGACAATGAGAGTTCGTAGTAGACGCAATTGTTTGTGATCAGAAGGCAGCATCGCGCTCGTCGCACTTGCAATTGCTACTTTCTTTGACATTGTTTACCCATTCAGCATCGTTTCTGGGCAGGGATTGTGTCAGGTTTATTTTCACGGGCGCTCGCTCTTGCTCTGCAACAGGCGCTGCAGTCTCTGGCAGCTCCCCTGCTTGGATTTTAGCTCACGGAGCGGCGCCGCGCTGGTGGCTGTGCATGGCTGGCTCAGGGGGGAGTGGTGTCTGTCTGGTGTATGCACCGCTCGGAGGGCGCGGAGGCCACTATTCCACGGCACTGGAGCACCATCGGGATCCGAGGAGGGGGCAGCACTGAGACCTCGAACCCCAACTCTGAGTGAGTGACCTCTGACCTCGCCTGGGAAGCTACCAATGCCTGTTGCAAGGATACGGCTTCTTGCTTCTGATGTGAGGGGTCTGTGCAAGGGATAGGGTACCGGGCTAAGGATATGACATTGTGGCAAAAGGTGGTGTGTTCCAGGGAAAGAGTTCCCTGCCTGGGGGGGTCGTGTGTCAGGGAAAGGGTATGGACCAGAGATAGGGTTCAAAGGTGCCCAATATACCGCCCTATGGCAATGATAAGGGATAGTGACAGGACCTAGGTTTGGTGTCCACCCTGAGTGCGTGCTCATGGTGCAGCCATAGAACGCCGCCATAGAGCCCCATGACACCTGATGATGGGTCTCTGTCGCTGGAAGTGCTGTGTGCCACATCTGGGATTCTTTGCAAACGAGGTGGGTCTTTGCCAGGACTCTGTACCAAGAACAGGGCTCTGAGCATAGGTCTTGGCTGTGTCAGGAGGATGGCGTGGTGTGAGCCCTGTACCAAGGTTATGTATGGTACGTGCATTTATTTTATGTCGCTTGCATTCCGAAATAATTCTTGGCGCTAGATGTAATAGCGCTTAACTGTATCTGGGATAGCATCCTCCATTATCTGTAGTACAGAGATAGTGATTTGTTTTCTATTTAAGGGTTCGTGCATTGGACAGTCCTGTATGTCGCTGTTCTGGCTCTGTGCCATGATGGGGGTTGAAGCAAAGGATATATTTCGGTTGCTAACTGTAATTAATATGTGCCCAATATATGGTACTGTGCCAGGGATAGAGTTATCTGCCTGAGATGGGGATTGCTATAACATTTTAAGTTTTTTTCTTAATCAATACCACTTACAAAATTCAGATATATTTTGAGAGCTAGTAGAAGGTAGACATATGAGGGACGTGGGTTTGTTTGTGAAGTTGTACGCTTTGATGGCAGCAGCAAGAGTGGTATTCAGATATGCATGATGAGCGGGGTTTAGTGTTTGCATCCTACTAATGTGCAACCTACGGTTTTCATTGGAGTCACTATTAAAAAAGAAATGTAATCTTCCCAAAGTTCATTTGGAACACTGGCGTATGCTGTGTTCATGTCAGTTTACATGTGTGCCAGATTCATCGAAGTGACAGGCACATCAGGGTCCTGGGCTTTCACTATACAAAGTTGTGCATGCTAGGAGTTGTGATCTTGGTTTACCTCCGTTGGAATATTATAACACATCTATTGAAACTGATTTCTAATAGAAAGCTCAGGTCTGAAAAAAGTTGAGTACCTGTGAAATGGAAACTTCTAGTCACCGTGTGTGTGTTTTGCATTGTATTGACTCGCTGATACAAACATTTGTTTTCTTTATTAAACAGGAAAACAAAAATAAGTGAAATTGTCAATCTGTTAAGTCCTAAATATTGATTTTTGAATAGAAAATTGAACATTGTACTACTAGTAGATGAAGATCGCTGCGTTAATGTATGTGCTTTTCTGGATATGAGTGTGTACAAGTGTCAGCTGAAAGATCATGGTTGCCTGCAGGCGCACGAGTACTTGTAACATCACTCTGTCTTTTAGGCACCTAGAATTGACTTCATTGAGGAAAGGCCAACGATATAATAAATATTGACACCCAACTTCTTCCTTTACCCCGTTTCCTTTGCAGGTAGTCTAAATATTAGGTTGACCTCTTCCCCAGTGCCAGTTATGCATTACTTCATATTGAATCTGTCCCTTCTTACTATTTCTCATTGTCAGTCGCACTCTTCCTGTGTTCCTCTGTGTACTTGCACGTGTGCCTCTCTGTGTACTTTTTGCTGTCTGTGTTTTCTGTATATCTGTTGGAACTGTGTCAACTGTATATCTGGTGGTCTGTGTATATGGGCATCTGTATCTAGTGGCTGGAGTGAATGAACATTTGTATCTTGGAGTACGTGGGTGCCTAGTTAGTCATTTTGCTTGTATTCTTAGTTGTCTGTAAATATTTTGGTCTAGGGCATCGCTGCTTGCATGTATGTTTTCCAGTATGTTTAGGTGCCTATGTTTGGTATTTGTATGTGGGTAGCAGTAGGTTTTTTATTCTATCTTAATGGATGCCTGAATGCATGCTTGTGTACCTGCTTACATGCACTATACAAAATGCAACCTTATTGGTTTTACCAGTGCTTGTTATAGTAGTGGACGCATTACAAACATGAGGTGTTGGGCATTATTTTGTTTTTTGTTGCAACCGATTGCGGGAACCAAGATGGGATGTTTGAGAAACATGCAGCCTACATTCTACGGTAGGTTTTCGCATATTTGCATGACGCATATTTACTACAAGAGCAATATACAGATGAAGCAATTTGCTTACTTTTGTACAATCTATGCACAGAGGCATAACCTGGGATTAAAACATGCATGTTCAGAATCCAAGTCCAGCAACATTTCCACTACACCAAATCCGCTATCTCTCCATCCCTTCCTGCTCACTGTGAGGATATACTGCTGTGCTTGTTGGAAAAGGACAGAGCCATGAGCCTTTGATGTTCCATGAAGTTCCTTGCTGTGCTTTTTTGCCAGGTTTGATGCCGTTCTGTTATGTTGGTGACTGTTCTAAGTGTTAACAATGGAAAGTCTTGATTTTTATTAAAATATGAAGGCTAGTGTTTAGTGTTACCCATATTTACTATGAGAGTAAGAAAGTAATGCATAATAAGAGCCTTCGGCCTTGACATAAAATTGTCTCCGGTCACCTCAAAGTCCTTGGGGTGGTGGGATTGATGAGATAGACTAGTATGCAATAGGTCTGGCTTTTAAAGGTTGTGTATGGTAATGTGCAGTATTATAAGCAAATAGCATGGGAATGGAAATGTATGTGTTAAATATTGGTGTTAGGTTAAGGTCAGGTCAAGCACTGTCAAGCAGACCTAAATTCCCATGTAGGTTACTACATCCATCCTGACATCTGTGATGCTGCCAGAGAAAATCACCATAAATGATCTGGTTATCTAAGACACTTTAATAGCATTACAATGTCATGTGTGTGCCCCTGAAAGTACGAGCTCAGGCAGCTGGATAAATAAACAAAAGATCACAAGCTGTGTGGAAGGCAAGCATGTTGTTCGTGGAAGCACACCGTTTTTGCCCAATTTGAACATACTCCTGACTTCTAACATGTGGCTGGAGCCAAAGCCTCTCTCTACTGATGCACATTATTGCCCAGCGACCTCTGCGCTGTCAAGTCACATGATAGAAAGGGGAGCCAGGAAAGAAGGGGCCAGAATAGAGGGAATGTAGAAGGAGCATTGTGAATGTAGCGTTCTTCCCAAAAAGTCGTCCAGCCCCTGGATGGATCAATTGTGAAATGTGTGAAGGTGGCCTTGTAAAAGTGATCGGCAGGTTGGTAGGGTGAACCAGGGGTGGAAGACCAGTTATGTCCCGAATGGGGTGTAGTGGTGAGAGAAAGAGGTATCGGAGTGCTTTACATGGGCACCAGTTGTGTTGAAGACGGACACATTCATTCGGTCGAGCCTAGAGCGGCGCATGCGCTGCTTGCTCGACTTTTAGTAAGGGAGTTTTCAAAGTGCTACCAGAGGCTTTTGCTGGCCTCAAACTGGCGGTAACGCGCATGTGCTCGCGCTCACACTCAGCACTTGGCCCCCTGGTGTTTTGCAGACAGATTTCAAAAGAGGCCACGCAAGCTTAAAAACCTGTCCTCGCGGCCCCCACCCACCCCAGGGCTGCGGCTTATCATCGGCATGCAGAAACTACAGCTGAAAGCTGCTTGATAATCAGGTCGCGGCAGACACTGCCCAGCACTTCCCTTTCGAATGGAGGACCTGCGTGCTGCCTCATTCTAAGGCCGTATTGTTGCGCTTCCTGGCTGGACCTATGGCTTTATTAATCAACATTTTGCAGCGCTGACATCTACGGAAGCCCAGCAGGAGGTACTGTGAACTTTTCCTTACTTCAGAGATGTGCGTCTGTGACGTGAGCTGCTCGTTCCTGAGGCTTTAGGATCAGTTTGGTCTGTGAGGTGCTGTTTTGTTTTGTATTGCTATTGCCTTCATTTAGCGCTTCATTCCACTGGCGAGGCGCTGGAGTACAGGTATCGCACTGCTCCATGGGATCGTTACAGATTGAAGAGTTTGTGTTTGTAAGGATATCCTCTTATTCGGGGAGTAACTCTCTATTGTGACCCTAAACTCTATGCTTACGGCCGAGTTGGCCGTTTTAGTTGCCCAGAATCATTGCACCTAAAAATGAAGACTCTGAAATAAAGCCACTTGAAGCATGAAAAGCAGGGCTTTAAGTGGGCCGGGTACTGCCGGTGCTCAGCACCGGCAGTGCTTTAAAGCAGGTGGTGAGCCTGGTTCCTATCGGGCGCTCCATTATTGCTCTCCCCCTCAGGGTGAAAAATAAATCTTAACTCTGGAGCAGTGCCACCCTTGACTGCCTTTAATGTAACTTCAGAGAGTCGCTGTAGGGGTTTTACCTTTTCATCATTTCAGAACTGAAGCATTTTCAATGTTCTATATAATAAAACCATAGTTGTTGCTTATTTATCTTATCCAACTATCAACCATTGGCAAAGCCAATAGTCTTGGCTTGTTGTGAGTGTAATGTTACTTGTTTTATTTTATGTGTGGATGCAATGACAGAAGCAGCAAATTACCTGTGGGGCTACACATAATGCTAAGCACACATTTTTCCCATACTTTTTAAGCCACGCTCTAATCACATCGGCCACGCCCCTCTGAGAGACACTACCCCGTTTTATCATCCCACTCAAAGCCCTGATTAGAAGTAATTCTAATTTTTCACACCCGATTCCTCACTTTCAAGATTTCAGAAGTGGCCTTCAGGGGTATAATGGCGATCAGACTGCCCCATAGGCAGTTAGGGACAGAACTGGACAGACCAGTGACCCAAAGAGAAGTAGTGTAATGCATTTTATAGTATTAGTATTTTTAAAGGACTTTACATACCCCCAGCAAAGCCTAAAGTGCTTTTTGTTCCGTGGATAAAATGCTGCTCCCTGTCATTTATGTGGTGCTCTGCTGACCTAGAAGGACATTGTATGATGTGGCCTAAAGGCAAGAGCTGCATAATTTTGAGCTAGGGAATCCGGTTAGAATCTCGGCGTGGGCTCAGCATCCTGTGATTCTGGGCAAATCTACCCATGTCTAACAACAAGCATTGGCATAGCCAACACATCACCCCTCTGCTGAAAAAGCTACACTGGCTCCCAATAACCCAGAGATGCGCCTTCAAGGTGGGATGTATCATCTTTAAATCCCTGAATAGTAAAAACCCAAAATTCATCAACAGCCTGATCAGTAGGTACACCCCTGCCCATAACCTGCGATCTGCCCACTTGCATCTCCTGCTCACACCTCCTTTCAGGCTAAAACGCGCCGGGGGGACAAGGTTCGCCACCCTAGGCCCCAAATACTGGAACTCCCTGCCTTTGGAGATCAGATCCTGCACTGACCTCATGAGTTTCCGCAAACTCCTGAAAACATGGCTATTCAAACAGGCATACTAGTAACACCTTAGTATATTTCCTTTAGAGCAGCACCAAGAAACCAACCCGGTGTACGTGCGCTCTACAAATAAAGTTTAACATGACAGCCAATAGGTCTCGCCTTTGGGACCTTATAAGTGTTTAACCATGCAACAGTTAATGTTGTTGCAGTAAGGATATTGTGCTGCATAACTAAATACTTATAAGGTCCCAAAGGCGAGACCTATTAGCTATGCAATGTTTGTTTTTGTTAGGCGGGAAGATTAAGTGACTTGCCCAGAATCACAGGCTGTTGAGTGCCCCAGCCGAGACTCGAACCCAGTTTCCCAGCTTCCAGGTCGTCCGGCCTTTCCCTCAGTAGTTGTGCCTTTGGGTACTCTAGTATCTAAAGTCCAGCGTGACCTGGAGTGGGCTCAGCCATCACGCTAGGTTTCCTTTGCTGTTCTGCTCCAGTGAGGCCTCGGTGTTTTTAGCCTGCCATGTTTTGGACTTGTTTTATTTTCTGAAATGTCATTACTTGCGTATACTGTTTATCTCTGCGTTTCTTGCGGGAATTTGTGATGTTTTCTCTATATATGGGGCGTCTTTTCGTCTCACAGTCCTCATTCTCTGGGAATTTGGTAATGTTTTCTGTTCTTTCCCTTTCGTATTTTTACACTCTCTCTGTAGGAATGTTCTAATGACTGCCCCTAGGCACGCCCCCTCTTCCCAGCGCGCTCGGTTTGGTCTTTCTTTCTCGGTAGGAACGTTCTCTCTTTCGCCGATAGGTAATGTGCACTCTGTGATCTTATATTCCCGGTATGTCTGTCTCATCTTTCTCTTGGCCGCTTCTTCTGAACATCCCTGGACTTCCCCATCCTTGGACACATCCAGTTTTAGGTCGCGGCTGGGTGGGGCAGCTTTGCTGCCACGCCTCACCGTGAGATCTTGTAATCTAAAAGGGACTCTAAGCCCCGCCCCTCCTTTCCATTGGGTAGCGTCAGCGTTCATGGTAAACGCTGGCTTCCCAATGGAAAGGAGGGTTTTTAGTTGTCACCCTGTCTGCTTTTCAGACAGCCTCTCCGCACACTGTGTCCTGCTTTGGGCTGGGGGTCGTGAATACCTTTCTTATCAGCTTGTCTGATGAGGCTGCCCAGGGAAGGTTCAGGGAGAGTTCAGCAAGCTGAAGCTCAGATGCCTCTGTTTATCAGGAGAGAAAGGCAAGCAGTCTTACTTCCCTCCGAACCTCTGAGGTGAGGTCACCGCCTGCCCCTCCTCCTCCCCCACCCACCCAAGCTCTGCTGCCTCCCGGGCTCGGACAGAGGGCAGACAGCTGAGCATTTCGTCACGGATGCTCTTGCTGCTCCACTCACACATCCTTGCACTTTCACAAGTGCACTCTTTTCTGGTTCACTCGTGCACTCACTCCTGTGCTGGTTCCATGCCCCAGTTCTTCGCTGGATCCCTTGTGCTTGTCCTTGTTGTTTCAGTTATTCGCCCACCCTCATTCACTCACATGACATACTCCCTCAGATACTGGCACACTGGATCATTCACGCACTCCCTCAGTGAGGCGTGAGTCATCAGTCCGACGACATTGTGCGTCGCCGGTTCCCTTACCCTCAGGATGAAGTAGTCGCCGCCGCTCCGGAGCCGGCTCCAAGGCGCGTAACCCATGCGGGGCTCTTTGGGGGTAGAAGCGCGCGAGGGGCTCCTGGTGGTCCACGTGGGAGCCGGGAGAGAGGCTGTGGTCCGCGGGGGTGCCCTGGAGCCCCCCACACACGTTGTCACCGGCTCTATGGCGCTCTCTCGCCGTCTCTCTCCTGGGGCCGTCTCTCTAGTTCTCGCTCTGCTATTTCTGTATTTCCTGCTGCACCTGCTTTTCACCCACTCTCTCCTCCCCTCAGACACCCGGAAGATGGACACAACAACATAGCGCTTTCAAAGGCGCCGCCCGCCCCTTCCTGCCAGCCCTCCCGCTTTCGAAATAGCAACAACACATACATTTTTATATAGCGCTTCGTGCTGGACCGCTGCTGCTTCTGGGTGATTTTATGACAGTTGGTGGCACAGCCTAAGTCAGTGAGGCTCGGGGCCCCCTTCCTGGGAAGATGTGAAACTAAACAAGTCTATTCTGCACGGTTCAAAGACGAGAGACACAGGTCAGCAGGTCTGTGCTGCAGGCGCACAAACCAACTGAGCTGGTTTCTGCGTGACGCTTTAATCTCCAGGTTGCCAGATTCCAGCAGGGGGCGCATATTTTCTTCCATGTTATCTGCCAAATGTTACAATTGTATTATTTGTATGGATCTGGTTACCAACTGCATGCCCAAAGACGCCTTGTTTCTAGAACTCAGTGCCTTGTGGGAGTTGTAGTCTTCAACTGAATGCAATCAGTTCGGCTAACACACCTGAATCCATGTTTTGTGAAATGACAGCCCAGAGCTGGAAAAACAGTATCCGGTTGTTATGGAGTCATCTGGTTAGCCTACTTCTAGAACTGAATAAAATGTTTCTAACTAGCTGCTGGTCACATAGTACCAGGGTACAAGTCCTAAAAAAAGAAGTGGGGGGGGAGGGTGATGTGTGAGTGAGGCTTTGGAGGAGTGAGTGAAGCTGTGATGGAGTGGGTAAGTCACTGAAGCAGCGAAGCAATAAAGTACCTCTACTTTTTAGGTCTCGGCTGGGCGGGGCAGCTATGCTGCCACGCCTCTCCGAAAGATCTTGTAATCTAAAAGGGACTCTAAGCCCCACCCCTCCTTTCCATTGGATAGTGTCAGCGTTCATGGTAAACGCTGGCTTCCCAATGTAAAGGAGGGTTTTTAGTTGCCACCCTGTCCGCTTTTCAGACAGCCCCTCCGGACACTGTGTCCTGCTTTGGGCCGGGGGTCGTGAATACCTTTCTAATCAGCTTGTTAGGTCTCGGAGAGGCGTGGGCAGAGGCCACGCCTCTTCGAGAGGTATTGTTTCTAAAAAGTGTACTGTCAGCCCCGCCCCCTTTTCCATTGGGTAGCGTCAGCGTTCATGGTAAACGCTGGCTTCCCATTGGAATAGAGGCGTTTTGGGTGCCACCCTGTCCGGGTTGAGTGGTGATGTAGGCGTTGCGGGTTGAGTGGTGATGTAGGTGTTGCGGGTTGAGTGGTGTTGTACGCGGTGGGAATTGAGTGGTGCTGTAGGCGTTGCGGGTTGAGTGGTGCTGTAGGCGGTGGGGATTGTGTGGTGATGTAGGCGTTGCAGGTTGAGTGGTGCTGTACGCGGTGGGGGATTGAGTGGTGCTGTAGGTGGTGGGGATTAAGTGGTGCAGTAGGCATTGCGGGTTGAGTGGTGATGTAGGCATTGCAGGTTAAGTGGTGATGTAGGCGTTGGGAAGTTAAGCGGTGCTGTAGGTGTTGCGGGTAGAGTGGCGCTGTACGCGGTGGGGGTTGAGTGGTGCTGTAGGCGGTGCACATTTTCAGCTAGCACACTCCTCCAGCTTTGCAATACAAAGGAGGGAACCAACTATGGACGATATTTAGCGGGGTCCAGTGTACATGTCCAGTCAACCACATACAACAAAAGGTACAAAGTTCCCCGGGGGATAGACAAGAAAGTGTGTGTGTGTAAAGGAGGAGAGCAAAGGCAGGGAACAGGTTGTTCCCTTGTTGGAACTAGAAGGACTCACACACCCAGTGAGCTAGATGTCATGCTTCATCATTGGCCTACTGCTCCTCGTCAGACTGGCGCTGCAATGTCTGACAGGCGCCTAACAGGCGCTCTTTGTTGGAGTTCTTTTGTTCCAGCCAATGGTTGAGTGCATGTGAGGGGTCAAGTGAAGGTGTAGTCGTGAGGGGGTGGTGGTTAAAAAAAGGTGGGTCAGTTCACAAGGATCTTTATTCACGTGGCTGACTCCCTTGATTAAAAGAGTGGGAGGGGAGATAGAGACTGTAAGGGGCACAGCGGACTACCTCAAACCCTCTGATTAGGTCGACATGTTTCTTGCCCAACTGGCAATTCTTCAGGACCTCAGGTGCTCAGTACTACACAGTGTTGAAAAACAACAAAGAAAAATAAAAGATACAACCTCTCTGGGTCAGTAGGGGGGCAGGCCAGGAGGTCCTGCTGTAGTGTGGTGACCCTAGGGGTGTTCCTAGTGGGCCCCGCAGTCTGTTCCCGTGGGGCAGCACGATAAGGTATGGTACCTCTAGTGCTTGCAGCCAGGGCTCGTAAACCTACCCACACGCGTGGCGCTCCAAAGGTAGCGCGGAACAGCTACACTCCTCCAGCTGTCAGTGCACACTTTCACCAGGCACACACCACTATCCGTCACTGCACAGCAATCGCAGTATGGCGCACTTTACTTTTAAAATATTAGAAGTGCATACAATTGGAAATTGGTTGCATCCCATGGGGCACACTGAAGTTCCCCTGAGCAGCATCTGTTGTTTACTTCGTTTTTCACCCTTTCACCGCTTGATTGCACTCCATGCACGTTTATCGTATATTTCACGTTTTCTCACCACCTCTTCACCATTGTAGATACCATTGTTTGTTGCTTATTGTAAACACTATGAACCTAATAGATTCAATGAGCTTCATTATTCTAATTTATAGATATGCTCCCCGACGAAGGGCCATTGCCCGAAATGCATAGGACCTTATGCTAATCAGATGTGTAATCGATATTGATGAATATGGAATAACTACTTGAAAAAAAGAACAAAAAGAAAAATAAATGAATTTGACAAACTAAAAACTTCGTTCAACAATATTTATTCATAACTTTCTTGAAATGTATTGAACATTTTCTTCAGTGTGCCCCATGGGATGCAACCAATTTCCAATTGTATGCACTTCTAATATTTTCAATGTCTAATCGTCAAGACAGGAGACGATACTGTGGGAGCACCTACTTACAATACTGAACATTCATTTACCATTAGGATTACTCGCTGTGCACCTGTTCAATTTCTCAAAGCACTTTACTTTTAAACATATTCATCTAAAGCGCAGCATGCCAACATTGCTACAAAAATAAATACACATATTTTTGGCCTACAATTTATAGACTTTTGTTGCAGTTGGTGTTGCAATATTTATCAATGCCAATAGTTCAAACTTAATTAACCCGAGACCTATTGCATTGTAAATTCTTGTTTTCATTGGTGAATGGGAGTCTGGTTTGAAAGGGTTTCCTTACATTCTTTGAGTTTTCGTGCTTGTCACTAAACTTTTCCCTGACTGCCCTTTTCCTACCGCTCGTATTTTTCCTGCTGCTCAGGAATGTACATGTATCTTCTATTCTTTTTATAATCAGCTGACCCCACGCTGTCTGAGCTGTCTCTGTTCTGGGACAGTGACCTGTTTGAGTTTTTAACAAAGATGTATTCGTATAGATGAATTTTGCAGCCAGTGATCCACACGCAGTCGCCAGCCAGAATAATTTGTGTGGAATTCCCATCTAGAGTGAACTGTGGGCTAGCTCCTGGTCGCTGCGGCAGTGGTGTGCATGCAGACCCTGGCTAGACCGGTTTACATGGGATCCCCAGTTGTAGTGTTGTACGTGCAGTCGCAGGTTGAGTGATCTAGGTGAAGTGCTTAGCTGGTGTGGTTTCCATGCACTCCACAGCTAAAGTGATCTGGGTGCAGTGCTTAGCTAGTGTGGTTTCATGCAGTACCCAGCTAGACGACGCTACGTGCAGTGCTTAGCTACAGTGATCTGGGTGCTGTCCTTAGCTAGAGTGGTTTCCATGCAGTCCCCAGCTAGAGTGATCTGTGGGCTAGCTCCTGGCCACTGCGCCAGCGATGGGCATGCAGACCCTTGTTAGACCTGTTTACATGCAATCCAGAGTTGGAGTGATTTATGTGTAGTCCCCAGCTAGAGTGATCTGGGTGAAGTGCTTAGCTAGAGTGATCTGGGTGAAGTGCTTAGCTAGAGTGATGTGGGTGCTGTGCTTAGCTAGAGTGATCGGGCTACAGTTCTTAGCTAGTGTGGTTTCCATGCAGTCCCCAGCTAGAGTGGGTGAAGTCCTTAGCTAGAGTGATCTGGGTGCAGTGCTTAGCTAGAATGATCTGGGTGCAGTGCTTAGCTAGAATGATCTGGGTGCAGTACTTAGCTAGTGTGGTTTCCATGCAGTCCCCAGCTAGAGTGATCTGGGTGCAGGGCTAGTGTGGTTCCCATGCAGTCCCCAGCTAGAGTGATCTGTGCTAGCTCCTGGCCACTACAGCAGCGATGTGCATGCAGACCCTGGTTAGAACAGTTCACGTTCGATCCTGAGATGAAGTGATTTACGTGCAATTCCCAGCTAGATTGATCTGGGTGCTGTCCTTAGCTAGCTTGGTTTATGTGAAGTTCCAGCGAGAGTGATCTGGGTGCCATCCTTAGAGTGGTTTCAATGCAATCCCCAGCTAGAGTGAATTGGGTGCCGTCCTTAGCTAGCATGGTTTCAATGCAGTCCCCAGCTAGAGCGATCTGTGTACTAGCTCCTGGCCGCTGCAGCAGCGGTGTGAATGTAGACCCTGGCTAGACCAGTTTCCATTCGATCCTGAGTTGAAGTGATTATGTGCAATCCCCAGCTAGAGTGATCTGTGCGCTGTCCTTAGCTAAAGTGGTTTCCATTCAGCACCTAGCTAGAGTGATCTGTTTACTAGCGCCTGCCCACTGCCGCAGTGGTGTGCATGCAGACCCTGGCTAGCCCACTGCCGCAGTGGTGTGCATGCAGACCCTGGCTAGACTGGTTTACATATGTTCCCGAGTTGAAGTGATGTATGCGCAGTCCCAGCTAGAGTGATCTGGGAGCTGTCCTTAGCTAGAGTGCTTGCAATGCAGTCCCAAGCTAGAGCAATCTCTAACTAGTGTTTTACATACACCAATATCTAGACTGATTATAATGCAACCCATAGCTAGAGCACTTGACATGCAATTCTAAACTAGACTGATTTACATGTTATTCCCCGCTAGAGTGACTCAGCTTCGTTTGCAATATGATGTGATTTACATGTAGTCCCTCGCTAGAGTGATTTCATGCAATCTCTAGTTTACAATCTACATGCCACTCCTACTACAGGGATATGTATGACAAACCTACCTAGTGCGATATATGAGGAAACGTCAGACTACCTAGTGAGACCTGCATGCTCACCCCAGTTAACATGATTTGCATGCAGCCTCAAACTAGAGTGCTTTACCCGTAGCCCCTGCAATCCTAAACTGATTCACATGCAGTCCAGAGCTAGATTGTTTTGATTTTTGTATCCACCACTAGTGGCTCATAGCTCCATAAACCAGGATACCTCCCCCCACTCACCCTTTTGAAATGACCAACTTGCATTCCCCAGCTAGAGTGATCTGCATACATTCCTTGCTAGAGAAATTTCCATGGAATCCCCAGCTAGATTGAGTGAGTTCAACGTAGCGGAAGGATATGCATGCATTTCTTAAGCTAGAGATATCCATATGCACACCCTGTGTGGAATGATCTGCATTCTACCACCAAGAGGATCCAGTTCAGGTCCTAGGTGTCTAGTCCATACAATTCAGTGGAAGCATTCGCTGATTCACAAGCTCTTGTCGCATGTGCATACAGAGGTCTGCCTCACCTATTGATCTAAATGTGCCATTTTTTAAGTCTCACCTTCAGGGTACCAGGCCTGGCGTGCTGGGTCATATGTGCTACAAAATCAAAGAAGCTTTGGTAAAGCTAATAGCTCTATTGTTCGCCGCCCATCTTTTGGCTTTGTCAATGGTTATTTTATTTTTTCAAGAATTTTCAAAACTTTTTATTGTTGGGGTAGCTACCAGTCCCTCATCTATGTTAAAATAAATAAATGAAAAAAGCTGTCACTCACGGTGAAGTTAGCCAACGGCTGAAGTGGGCTGAACCATGGCCCTATGCTTTGTGCCGTATTGGGCGGAAGGAAAATGTGAATGACATAACCGCAGACCAATAGTCCAAGAGGGATGGCTAAAAGTCCCTTTAAGTAAGTATGTCTTACATATAATTTTAGTGAAATCAAAAGGCCTTTGCTAAAGCCAGGCATAAAAATGTCATACCGCGCTGCTTTTGAACAAAATCATGTCTTATTCAAGAATTGTCTTAAAATCGGAGTAGCGAGGTGTTCTCCTCTGCTGCTTCGTTTATCACAAAGTTCGTATCTTTTTCATGGATAAAACTGAAGCTGCATCATTTGAAAAAATATACATATAATGTTACCTTAGCAGGATCCCATATTGTCAATTCAAAACTCTTTAGTGTACAAAATATGCTTTAGCTAATTATATACTCTAAGTTGTTATCTTATCCTTCCCTCACTCAGTACAGAGCTTCGTTATCTCCATGGTTGAGCCCAATCTTTTTAACCTATATAGATAAATAAAACTGTTGTCAAGTTATTTACATAGTTATGATGGAAAAAAGAAAGCTAAAAAGTGAGTTCCTTTGTGAAACTGCCATATCCAGTGCCTACTGATTGGCATTTTATTTGGGACTGAAACTAGTGATCAATTGCTTCAGGCGGGAGAGAAATGCCTTAAGGAGTTCAAGCTGTGCTGATGGTCGTGTAAAATGTAAATACCGCTGTTTAAGTTGTGATAAACTTGAAAATTAGTGGTGACATATTGATTTTAGACCTTGCACAGTTTGGCGGCAGTATGGGTTCCTGCAAAACAAACTTTTTTATCATAAGTTTTTCCTGCATTTTTTATGTAGAAGAATTATTTGAATTCTATTTGAGTTTTCGCCAAACTAATAATATTGACAAACATTCAATTTTTTTTTAAACTTTACAAAATAGACGATTCGAGAGTTGCCTACCTTTGCACAGCTCGTGTTTGTGATCCTGGCGTTTACACTCACCCCGAAAAAAAGCAGGATACTTCTCGCTCCAAGGCAGGATTCGGTTTTAAAACTAGAGAGAGTGAATAATAGACAACCCTTTCCTTTTCAATGTAGAGGTGACGTTCTACTGTAAGAGAAACCGATCTGATAATAATCCGTGCAGTCGAGAGGGTTTCTGACAGAGCTTCTCCAGTTTCGTGTGGGCGTGCACCTTAATAACCTTGTAATTTGCAGACAGGTGGGCAGACCTCTGTATTATCCGTCTTTCTGTGACAGCATCTGGCAGACTGCTCCTGCATTGGCTTGTTTTTTGTGCAAAAATGTGTGTTTTTCTGTGAACAAATATGTAAGTAAGAATCATGTTTAATATTATATAATTTTTGTTTAAAGAAGCGGAGCTAGTGACAGCAAGGGAAAGGAATAGGTAGTATCTGCAGATAGACCTGTTTTAGAGGTTGAGAATTGTTTAGCACCCCATCAAAATCTTGAGTGGATTAGAATTGTTGGGGTGCCTGTAGTTTGGCCCTTATCCTCGGTTTAGAACTTGAGATCGTTTTTCATCGGCAAAGTATCAGTATAACGACTTCTTGTTGGTCCTGAAAGTAGGTGATTGTTTTCTCTTTGAACGAAGATGGATGAGGGCATTTTTTGTTGAAACAAGACGAGAAGTCCCAGTTTTCAAAACTCACTTGCAGACAAAATTTAGACCTACAGGGAGTTATGGAGAGCTCACAAACAAAAATCTTTCCCAAGCATAGCGAGGTATAATATTTGACAAAATTGTATCCCTGTGTTTATTTTCGTTGTCTTTTCTTTTTGCTGCCTATTATTTTGCCCATTGTTATTACTCTACTGTAATCCAGACTCGAGGAGGCCAAATCTAGATTAAATGTTGAAAAACATTAACATGGTCCGATGGTGTATCTGCTATGTAAAACGCACATTGGAGTACAAACCTCTGGTCCACAACAAATAGCCAGCATTGCTTTGAGGTCTTGCCTATAGGCATGTTTTGTTGAGATCTAATACTTACAGGGCTCTTTGGGTCACCCTGCTGCTTATCATTGATTGAATTTCTTTGTCAGTTACACTTGTTTGCTTCTTATCATGAGCCTCTTGCAGCTCCTCCGTTGCTTTCCCTTCCCTGCCGGATCCCACCTGTCTTTATTACTTTTTTAAAAATGTATTTCTTTGAAGGGTCTGGCAGCTACTGAACTGCTCCTCTCTTTGTTATGCCTTTTAACCCACCTTTTCTTTTGTTTTTAATGTACAGCTCCAAGATGGTGAAGTACCAGAAGTTCTTCTACATCGTCATGACATAAGCATGTGTGTGCCAGCATTGTAACACATATATACATCATCACTCTTTTGGAGGCATTGTGGTTATTTAGGTTTCTCCTGCACAGCGCTTGCACTGTGCTTGCAAACTCTCTCTTGTAAAAAAAAAAAAAAAAAAAATCTTAAAAGAGGCTTAGAGCCCGCCCATTACTTACCTTCACTTACCACCGGTTGGCTCTAACGTAATCACTCTCATTTCCTTGCTTTCTATTGGTCTGCACCTCCTCCTCTTCGCCTCCGGCTTCCTCCTGGACTTCAAGTCTTTGTCCTTGCCATGCAGCATGGACCAAGTACAGCTTTCTGTGGCCAGTGTCCTTCCACCAGGTGCTTTTTAAAAATCTTTAGAGATGTACTCTTAGGGAGCACATGCATCTGCAGCCCCTCTCCTCTCCCCCTGCTCACCGTGGCATCACCCTCTCTCCCACCCTCCTCTCTCTTTGTGGTGTCACCCTCGACCCGCTCTCCTCCGTCTAGCTCTGGTATCAATCCCCCCCCCCCCCGCCCTATCAATAAGGTAATCATTAAAGCTGTGAAATATCTTTACAAAACATTAGCTGTGCCAAATAGATCACCCCGAGCTGTCTGGCTTTGTTAATGTTTTTTAAAGATGTACAGTAAACAAACAAATTAATATGATGCGGTCCGCGCTTGCTGCTACATATCGCTTTGTTTTTATTTACTTTAAGGCATTGAACAGCAGCCCACGCTGCTGTGCAACATCTTTAAAAAACATTGACAAAACCAATATATTTCACATATGCGATAATTTTGTTCTTGGGGGAACCCATTCCTACACATAATGAAGCATTCTAAGGATGCCAAAGCAGGATGCAGATAAGGAGTGACTTGATCAGCTATGGAGAGGTTTTTGTCCAGGATTATACCCAAATTTTCCTGCGGAGTCGGATGGTAGGGGTGAGGTTCCCGTCTCTGTGGGCCACCTGCTCTCCGACCAGTATGAGGTAGTTTAGCCAAAGAGGATCACCTCTGCTTTATCTTCATTTAGCTTGAGGTAATTAGGCTTCATCCAGATGGCAACTTGAGACATTCAGGTATGAAAGGTTGCCTGAGTTTTGAAAAAATTATCGGCAATGGAGATGGTCAACTGAGTATCATCCGCACTGGAAACTGTTAAGAAGCTGTAAGATCTGAGTATCCCATGCAGGGCGTCATGTATGTAATAACAATTGTTGATCTCTTCTCAGGAGCACACTGGACGACTCTGCAAGCTCTCCTGATGCTGTTTGAGTGATATGGGTAAATAAAACAGGTTGGGATCTGTTTCTGGAAGGATCTAAACCACTTTAAAACATCAAGGCAGATGTTGATTTCATGGTGGGCTTTGAATTAACCCTCTTTTCAGCACCTTGGCAGCGAAGGACATCGAGGATAGAGGCCTATAAATTATGTTATGTTATGTTATGTCATAAAGTCTTGTAAAGCGCTCAGCTGCCCCAGCAAAGGAGCGTCCCGGCGCTAAATCATGTAGAAAGAAACAAACAACTGGGTTCACTAAGATAGGCGTACAGAAAGAGTTATTTCAAAGGAAATAAATATGTTTTGATGGCTTTCCTAAATTGAAACGGGCCTTCCATTCCCCGGATGTGGGCTGGTAGGGCATTCCATAATTTTGCTGCTAGAAAACAGAAGGAGCGTCCACCAGCTCTGCTTCGATTGAAATGGGGTACTTCGACCAGGTTCTGACCAGCCGAACGTAGAGCCCGCATAGGAACATACATGTTTAGCAGAGTACCCAACATTTTGGGGGTAGCCAGTTTTAAGATTTTAAATGAAATGCATATGGTCTTAAACTGTATCCGCTGAGCCACCGGAAGCCAGTGAAGTTTCAGGATGGTAGCAGAGGTAGGGCTAAATCGAGGCAGTCCTACTAATGCCCTGGCAGCCGCATTTTGAATGCATTGCAATCGGGCAATTTCAGCCTGGTTAGCCCCTAACAGCAATGAACATGCGTAGTCCTGTTTGGACAACACCGTAGACTGGACAATCAGCTGCCTAATGGCAGGGTCGAAGAATTTCAAGACCGGTTTCAAACTGCGTAGTATGCCGAAACATGTAGCGGCGACCTTTTTCGGTTGAGTGCTGAAGCTTAGGGCTGAGTCTAGCCAGACTCCCAAATTTTTTACTTCCGTCTTAGGTGTAGGAGCTTTCCCCAAGGTAGATGGCCACCAATGATCCCCCCATAGGTGGGTGTTCCTTCCGACCAATAACACCTCTGTCTTAGCAGCGTTTAATTGTAGACAGTTAGCTGTCATCCACTCTGCCACAGCGGCCAGACCAGCTTTGAACTTAACATGGTTCATGGTGGTACCTTCCGTGAGGGCAACCACCAGCTGCGTATCGTCAGCATATGAGACGATGTTAAGATCCCACATTTTGGCGACCGCAGCTAGTGGCTGAACATAGAGGTTGAACAAGGTGGGGCTCAATGCCGAGCCCTGAGGAACACCCTGTTCAACAGCATGTGCCCTATAAAGGAAGGGGGGGGGGTAGAAACACGGAATGATCGATCGGTCAAAAAAGATCTAAACCAGGCAAGAGCCATATCCGTGATCCCTGCCTCTTCAAGCCGGTGGAGCAGGATCTGATGGGAAACCGTGTCAAAGGCGCCACTAAGATCCAATAGGATCAGTGCCGCCATATGACCGTGATCAAGAGTGGAACGAAGGTGCTCCGTCATAGCCAGGGGCGCCGTCTCTGTGCTATGACCGGCGCGGAACCCGTGCTGAGTTTCATCCAGCATGTTATTGGCATTCAATACTTTAGTAAGGATTGAATTAACATGAGACTCCGCAATCTTCGCAGCCCAGGGTAGCAGGGAAATAGGCCTGACATTTTCAGGTTTCAGAGGGTCTAAAGAGGGCTTTTTGAGTATAGGGGAGACCCATGCCTGCTTCCATTTAACTGGGACAGTAGCAGCTGAAAAAGAGGCATTAATAAGATTGTGAAGCGGGGCCAGACAACATAGAGAAGAGTCTCTGAATTGGGCAGGCTTGCGGGGATCTGCCGGAGAGCCAGATTTAATATATCTAGTTAATTTGCCAAACTCCTCTTCAGAGATTTCGGGAATGACTGACAGTTGGGAGGCAAGACTAGGTCTTGTGACAGGGATGAAGCGAGGCTCATTCGCGGGAGCGAACGCTTGATAAATGCCCTGGATTTTCTCCACAAAGAAGGAGGCTAACTCTTCACATTGGGCAGCAGACGTAGGGATATTTTTTGCAGATTTTTTAGTGCTGAGTTCTTTAAGAATCTTAAAAATGACTTTAGCAGGATTAGAACTCATTTTTATTTCGGAGGCGTAATTACAAGCATCTGAGAGCCTGCAATGTCTTTCTTCAGCAGAGGAAGGTCTATGGTATGCTTCTGTTCACATGGCGGTTTGCATGTGACGAGAGAGCTTGGATTAGTTTGTACAACACTGAATGTTATTGTGGAAAAACTCTAAGAGTTCGGTGCACAGGGTGTGCGAGGAAGGGATCAATTGAGAATGGGCTTTCGGTTGTGGATTCCTTAATTTTACTGAAGATTTCTCATGAGGTGTTGGCGCTAGAGTGGACAAGGTTGACAAGGAATCTCTGACGAGTGAGACGCATAAGAGGACTTCTGTATTTTCCCGGCTAGGGAAGTTCGTCTTGTTTGTTCCACCCTCACCAGACAGTTGTTAGTGGTTACTGAAAACAAAACAACACTCCTGTGATCCGCATCATAGCACGTCCGAGTGTTTGGCAACAGTGAGTAACCCTGCCTAAGTCCAGTACGGATCAGCATTTGTGTGGCCCGGGCCTTTTCAACGAAAATGTATGTGACTTCTTCTCACTGAAGCCATTGACAGCTCATTGTTTTCCTCCGAATCCCTGATCTCCAGGGTGGGGGTGTGCCCAGCGTCAATGACTAATCCACAAAACAGAGTACCTAAACTTTGAAAATCCAGTTGCAATCCAACCTGTAGCAAAACGCTAATGGATAAGGACCATTAAATCCGTTGAATATAGAAAAATAAATGCTTTTTTAGGTCTCGCCTGTCGATGCGCATGCGCATCGAGCAAGGCGAGAGTATTGGCACTTATCCGCTCTTTATCCACACTGCAAGGAATCGTGGCGATTCCTTGCAGTGCACGATAAATTTAAGCTCAATGCGCATGCGCATTGAGCTTAAATGCGCGTGCACATGCCCCCAGCCGCCTACTCTCTCTCTCAGCATTCCCACAACTCCGCCCCCTCACTACTTGATTGCACGGCCGCTAGGCCGTGCCTCCCCTACTCTCCTCCCCCCTCCTCCTCTCCTCCCATGCCTGCCTCAACTCTCCGCCTCCCGATCTTTTCCTAGCTCCTGATCTTCTCCTGCCGGGGTTCCGATTTCCCTTGCACCCCCGATCGTCCCCTGATTTCCTCTTGTCTCTGCCCTCGCCGGATCCTCGGTTTCCTACTTCCTGGCTCCCTTTTTTTTTTTTTTTTCCAGTTGTACTGGCCTGACGGGGGATATGTGGGGCTGTGCGGAACCAACAGTCAGATGCCCGGAATGAGCTAGGTGTTACTCCGACATCGGCCGTGCGGTTTCTTTACTCAGCCTAATGCACCACGGGGCTGGTATACGTGGGTGTCTGCTACACCGGGCCTGGTCTCTCGCGTGTAAGATGTGGCTCAAACGGTAGGGAGGCCGACTTTAAGATCGGGAGCCATGTTCGTATCTGGCAGGAGGTCGGGCAGGCGGTGTTTCTATACAGGAGTATCCCCCCAGTCTCATTCTGCTAGTGGTCATGTTACCGCTGTGGTAACTTTTCACCCCGTGCCAGCTTGGGGGCGCAGCGTATGTTGTGCAGGGTTTTTCTTTTCTTTCTTCCCTCTCCCCAGCAGCTCTGCAGGCTGTGCAGTCTACGCTGGCGTTCTGGGCCCCCCAGGAGGAGGGGTCCGAGGCTGCCCCCGTCCCGATATTTTGCACGCTCTCCTGCGCGGCTTCTGCCTATTGCCTAAGTACTTTTAAGACTCGTAGCCTGTGAGTTTCTAGCGCCTTCGCTCCCCAGCTATCCTCAGTGCGGCATGTGTGCAAGTGGTGGAGGCGACCATGGCGTTAGGTGGGCTGGACAAGGTGGTACGGTTAAGCGCCCCAGCTCAGTGGTCAGTTTCCTACTAGTCATTGGGGGTGGGGAAATTGGCGCGCTTTCTCTTCGGCCATTTCCGGTCTCCTCCACCCCCTTCCCCCTCTGGTGGCCATTTCTTCGAAGGGTCAGCGCTTCATCAGTTTTCCTTCGGGGCTCCACGTTGCCCGGTCTTTTGACGCGAGCGATAGGTATTTATTTGGCTGATGTCTATTTTGGGCTACTCAGCACTAAATTACCAGCAGGAGTGGGAGCGCTTCTCTATAGGACCAGTTCTTTCTAGTGTTTAGGGTCATTTACGGAGGATATTTTAAGGAGGTAGAGTGACACCTGTGAGATGTATATTCAATTGATCTCAAACTACCAGCAGGTTCAGTGCGGCGGTCTTTTGGATTGCCTCCCACGCTGCTTCGGGGCGGCAATGTGCGTCTCTCCAACCATTTGCCCCTTACTAGCACGCTGCGTTTTCGTCGGCTTTTCTTGTAACAGTGGAGTGGGTCTTCTCTTTAGGGGGAAGGGTTTTCGCACTTTTGGAAGGGGGCGGGGCAGAATCCGTGCTCAGAGCCAGTCTCGCAGTACCCTGTTAGTCACCGCAGAGAGGCCAAGGTTTGAATGGTCAGGTCAAGAGCTTAAGGCCTGGGAGGCAGCATGCCCATAAGCACATGTTGTAGGTTTACACCACACTGGGGCAGAGTGGTAGACTTTACCGTGTGCTGCTCACATGAGGCTGGGGCACCGGGGTGATATCAGGCGGGCAATTGGGAGGTCGATGCCCTCTCTGATTACAGCTGCGGCATGCTTTCTTACCCGCTGTTTTAAGTATGTATTTTTCAACGTAGACCGGCTGTGCCTCGCTAGCCCGTCACCAGGGCACGTTGGCCCTGGAGGACGAGAAGAGGATTTGGCAGGGGGGTCACTCTAGATTCGGCATCACATCACAGCGTATTCTGTGTGGTAGAAATGTTCTTAGATCCTCGGTTTCCTACTTCCTGGCTCCCTTTTCCCGGCTTCCTGGTTGCGCCTCACCGAACCCGGGGCATCTCCCGGGCGTTGCACACTCCGGTCGGCGGAGCCTGAAAGTGAAACCACGCGGGCTCTTCCTCCTGACGCTGCTTTCGGTTCTGAAGGAACACGTGTGCAGAGTACAGATGAAAGCCATCTGCCCCGCGCCCCCTCCCCCTAGCACCCCCAGCCCGAGGCAGCTTCCCCTGCACAGACCTGCTCTCGGAGGTTCAATTATCGATCCTGTTTCCGGTGCCTTTGTGTGTCTCCGAAAGTGGGAATTGTACTGAACGTGAGAAAAACACACACAGCTACTGCTGCCTTGGAAGACTGCCAAAAGGGCGCTGACGCTGACCACAAACTTGTTTGTTTTTGTTTTTACAAAGTACTTGTCGCGTAAGTATTGACGCCTCCACAGGTTATTTTGTTCAGTGTTAACTTTGTGTACCAATCACCGTTAGTGCCCCTATCTTTCGCGTCGGCATCTTATTTATTGACCGTCCTTCCATTCTACAATGCCACTAACTGCATTT
This sequence comes from Lissotriton helveticus, assembly GCF_964261635.1. Lineage (NCBI taxonomy): Eukaryota > Metazoa > Chordata > Amphibia > Caudata > Salamandridae > Lissotriton > Lissotriton helveticus. The sequence goes on along the minus strand of NC_136062.1, from coordinate 216,681,322 downwards.
AGTGCTCTGGCGAAATGGCCAACTCGATTCGGATGTACATCAGCGTAATTCTTCTTTTTACTGCTTACTGAGATTAATCTATTTTGCCCTTTCCCTCTGCTAAATTGTAAGGTGGTGAATGTTTACTGTTCAACCCCAACATTGTTTTCATTAAGGCCAACCCAGAATTTGTTACAAAGGTATCCGTAAATAAACCAGTGGTTTGTGCTGGCACATTACGTAGTGAGTTTTTATTTCGATACATTTTGGTGTTATAGCACGTGTGCCTAAATAATAGCAATTTCCTTTTGCTTGCATTGGTTAAAGCTTTTACAATTGTTTATTGCTTTTTTGATTTGTAATTCTTTAGCATTGGCTACAAAAAATAAAAATGCAAAAGATTTACAACAAAAAACCCATAAACAATTCTAAACGCACTAACTCTAATGCTGCGAGACCTATTGCATTTCTAATGCTTGTCATTAATTGCTTCTTTCTCCCCATGAAATGACCCATCGAGTTATCCACATCTGTCCACCGACCTGTTCATCCATGTACCTGTTGATCCAGGTGTGGGCATGTGCGTCTCAGTTCGTTTTATGTGCCACTATATAGCACTCTATTCTTTGCTCATGGGTGTCTGTATGTGGATGGGTGGATGTAGAGATGCCGCTGTGTCTCTGGAGTCTGTCTGCATGTACGACCCTTCTGTGATACTTGCCTCCGAGTACACGCACTCTTGTAGCCAAACCTTGTGATTTTCTGAATCTGTGTTTTTATAGCTTTCATCCGAAATGTGCTTCTCTGCGCTAGAAGCTCGTGCTGTGCTCTGCTGTGGGGCGGAAGCAGCTGCAACAGTGTCTCCGCCAAGCCCCAATCTCCGTCGGTTTATTTGTCTTCGTGTTTCCCTGTTCGGTCGTCCCTGAGTTTGTTTGAAAACAGAAATAAGAATACTTATTTTTCCTGATTTTATGATCTAGAAAGATCTAGCAGTCGTGTGTGGGTGGTTTGAAGCCCCCCGGGTCTCCTGGTCTCCTCCGGGGCGTCTCTGCCAGGTGGCCATCAGCTGTTCATTCAGAGCGGGCGCTCTGCTCGGAGGCCCGTGCCCATGCAATGCCAGTGTGTCGATGCCACTTGTCTTTATTGTTGTTTACTGGCCTAGTTTCTGTGTCCGGTCAACGGATGCCGCCCAGGGAGGCGAATATTTTCTCTACGGGTCGATAGTGTTGACAATTTTATGTTTCCGGCCTCTCGTGTCCCTTTCTCGGAGGAGCGAACAAACAAGCCGCATCTGTGCTGAGCAGGCCTTTCCATCCCCGGCTTCCTCCAGGCCTGGGCTCCGGTGATGAATGCGCGGGCACAGGGCGGCCGTCTGCACCTGCGCAGCTCCGGAAACACCTATTGTTCTGCCCAGGGTACACTGCTTGGCAGGCTCCGGGCATGCCTTCGCGGACCCGCCTGCACCGCGTCCTTTCCCACGCATACACTCGCCGCCAAATCAGGACATCAGAAGCAACTTGTCAGCTAATATACCTCCGCTCGTTTTTATCTAAATATTTGGACCGCTAAATATTCAAATCCGTGATATGGGGTACTCCAGGAACTTTATAATTGCACAACACAATACCACCCATTGTAAGAACCTGTGAAGGATGAATGCCTCTGTGAACCCTGCCTCAAAATACAACTGTCACCTGCGAGGTACATTGAGATTTTTGTAGCAGGCTGCGTAGCAAAGTGTGTGATCTTCCCTATACTGGGCCAGCTCTTCAAGGCAGAAAACTATGTTTTAATCGACTCTACTGACTGATTAAACACCGAATTGTGTCTATTCAGACACGCTGTGAGTCGCATATATACAGTGTATCCTGATTGTTTCTCAATTAGAACCTAAAGTTTGGAAGCAGAGTGTAGTAGTTTACTCCTTCTTTGCAAATTCCAAATTGATGAATCCAGAAGGTTTTTGGTTGTTTAGCAAAAGATGACTTCAAACAGCCGGGGGAGCATGAAAGGATGTAGGAATAGCCGGATGTACCAGATGCTCTGTTCTACCTTTTTTGATTGTACGAAAAAGTAATCCTGTAGTGTAGTTGTTTGCTTGTTAGTGCGGCCCCCTAATCTGAAGAACCTTCAATGCACTAACACTAGAATTCACTTTCAGAATCTGAGTCGTGAAAAGGGCCACAGAGCAGTGTATCTGAATTCACATGAATTTTGACACGGTTTCCCATAATATCTTACTGAGTCGCCTGGAAAACATAGGGATCAGTGATCTGGCCCTCGAATGGTTCCTGACGAGCAGATCCTTCCGTGTCTCAGCACCCCCGTTCACCTCCCGATCACACTCTATCGGCCAAGGAGTTCCGCAGGGTTCGGCTCTCAGTCCATCCCTTTTTAACCTGTATGTGCAGCCTCTCGCGGCAGTGGCCAAAGAATGGGACCTCACGCTGGTGTCGTACGCCGACGACACACAGCTGGTAATTACCCTCACTGAGGCGCCCTCAACCTCTGCCACGAGATTCAGGGATGGACTGGCTGCGCCACACTGACTTTTTGCCCTGTGGAGGAAGGAAGGAGTTGACATCGTCGAGGGAAGGATTGACCAGCAGCTTGCGGAACCCGCTGCGCGGGTCCCGCTGCGTTGAGGCTGCACATCCGTTTCTTGGCCTCTGCTGGGTGAGAGAGTGAGAGACAGGGCTGCGAGCACTGGGTCCGGGACTCGCTTTCCCAGGAGTCCCGGCTTCCCAGAGGCCAAGTCACCTGGCCCGCTCTCCCTGACCGACCCGCCCTAATTACTGACGCCTATAAGAATCGGACCAACACACTGCGCGGGAGCGCGCGGGAGTGCCCGGGGCTAAGCCCGGGCAAAGGGCGGGCCCTCTGTGGCCCTCAGAGGCCAGAGGAGGCCGGGCTGGGCCACTGATCCTGGTCGATTGTAGCAATCTTGCTCGCACTTTGCATCCCTAGGGCATACAGGTTATGTCCACTCGAAAAACTAGAAGTATGGCTGTTGCTAGTGCTAAAAAACTTACTGGGACACTGGATGACTTTATTACCCGCACACACGCACTAATTGACGAGGGAATCGTATTAATGGACAGGAGAGTATCACAAGATCTGGCCATGGCCAAACGCTCATCATTGGGTCTGATTGCGCTGGCCCAAACCCCTACCACTGTTTGCCGCCCAGAAACCCAGGCTCTAATACATAGCAACGGAGATATTGGGGCTATGGATGGCTCTAATAGTAACACTGACATCGTTCAGGACTTGGAGGCTTCACCTAACCTTAATATTCTAACTCTGAGTGGTACACAACTGCAAGAGTCACACACCTGTGATACCACCGATGTTAACGTTAGAAGTGAGAGGGGTAAGATTGAAGGGGCTATTCCTAAACAGAAACAGAAGGGGAACAAACAAACTACTCGTATACGAAAGAAGGGCCAGATACACCCCAACCCTAATTCCACTAACCGCGAGAAGCTCTCTGAGGTTCAAACTAGCTCAATAGAGGGGACACTCCCAAACAAGGTTGGTTTACCCCTAAATCTACCAGACGACACTTTAATTGATCCAAGCCTGGAGGAAATTTTACAGTTTAGTGTAGTCGCTGATAATCCTCCTCCATTAACGCCACCACAGGAGGAGGTTGGTTTAACTATTAACAACTCTGTGATTTTCAATATGTTGAAATCACTGTTAGAACCCATAGAGGTAAGACTACGCTGTCTTGAAACTGTCCTTAAAAACATACACAAGGATATAAGTGCCCCTAGTTTCTCCTTAAATAATAAAACTGCCCAGATCTCTAATCAGCCTAAACCGCTAAAACCCCAGGCGATTTCTACAAAAACATTGGAGACCGATAAAGGGTTGCCTAAGAATAATAGTAATACCACAATTCAAACTATTTCTAATAATAAGCCCCCTTCAGCAGTGGGAACTAAGAAAACTGCCTCCGGCCATACACCTTCAAAAAACAACTCAAATTTAACTCCTCAGGCTACCTCTAGGGATGGTCTATCCCAACCGACAATCCCTGAAGCACTTGATAATGTTAAATGTAAGGTCCGGAAAAATATCCATTTGCCTCCAGATGCCTGTCCCTATGTTGTTATACTTACTGGGGTCACAGAGATACCCGCAACTGAACAAGAGTCATATCAGACCCTAAAAAATAAAGTACGCCACTGGCTAGCCAATAATTATCCTCTCCCTCCAAATATTCCCTGCAATATCTTGATGATAGAGAGAGCTCCATGGGTAGGACATAATAGGAAAAATCTTCCAGGGGATTGCGTAGTGATTACCTTCGAGAATACTGAGGTCGTAGAATTTATTTTTAGCAGAAGGGCCCCGAGATACCAGGCGAACACAGTAACTGCTAGACCTCTCTCCTATTTTTATCTCCCACACAATCAAGCTGACAATCGATGGAGTTGGCTTAAGGGTTCTCACGATCGTAAACCCAGACAGAGATTCAATCCTCCCTGGATGCCACAAACCCCTGGATGGGAGGAGGATTGGGATGGGGGTTGGAACCTGGTTGGGAATAGAGGAGGCAGACCACCTCAAGGTGGCCCTTCCTTTGGTCCGCATTCTTCTCAACTATATCATTTCCCCCAACAGCGAAATGGACCTCCCAATGCTCTGTACTTCCCAATGGCGAATCGTTTTGAATGCCTCTCAAACACAGACTGGGTGGACTGACATATGCGGGGCTCTCCAAAGGGAATGGGGCATCAGTCCAGTCTAATTACCCCTCATAAGGGAGTGGCAACATCGTTTTTGATTACTGACAAACTCCCTTTTACTCCCTCTGATAGTTTGTTGGAGGCGCAGAACCGGGGCACACCATCTTTTCTCCCAGTCGCACCTCCCCAACTTTGTAAATTCCTTACCTGGAATGTGGCAGGTCTAAATGCAAAGGCGTTGGACCCCATATGGCAAGAGTTTGTAAAACAATACGACATAGTGGGTCTGCAAGAAACCTGGGACACCACAACTAATTTTGCACTAGATGGCTTTCGTAGTTTTTTTACTCCAGCAACCTCTAGTGCAAGAGGTAGGGCAAAAGGTGGCCTACTTACATTGTGTTCCTTGGAGTTGGTAGGGGCATTCAAACAATTGGAATCCGCACCTGCAAACACGCTAGTCGTGGAATGGACCTTACCTGGCTTCCAACCTCTCTTAGTGGTTAATTTTTATAATTCCAGGGAGTCTTTATTTGTGAATGAACATTTGACTTCCTTACTACAATTTTTGTCAGCCTATAGAATCGACTGCACCTCTTCCCTAGAGATGATTATCTTGGGTGATTTTAATATTCACCCCTGCGAGGGTGATTGCCTTAATGATAGTTATGGGGGCTCACCGACGGAAGCCATCCCCCATTTTGTGCATACAATTGAGGGTGAGTGTCTTGAGTCTTTCCTGGCGAGTTTAAATTTATTTGAATTTGCCCAAAGTAGGAACGATCCCAGAGCTCCAACCTTCGTGGGGAAAGACGCTAATACTATTATAGACTTCATTTTTGTTTCATCTGGGGTACTAGCCAAGGCACGCGAGTACATGGTGGTCACTGCTAGTTTCAGTGATCACAATCCTGTCCTCCTGATGCTGGACCTAGACTGTTTCCGGACCCATAATCCATCAGATGTGGCAGCCCCAAGGGACTTGATAACTAAAGACCAGGGAAGGCGCCTAAAATGGGAACAAATAGTCCCTGAACACTTCTTCCATTCACTTGCCCAAGAGTCAGAGGCGGATATGGCAGTATGTCTGGACCCAACTGCTCGAGGCCCGGATGTAGTAGTCGCATACGAGGAGATATGCGGAAGGATTGCTAAGAACTTGGAGCTAAGGTCTATCGGGCTAAGGAGTAAGAAACCCCAGAAATGGTTCAATAAAGAATGTTCCCAGAAACATAGTGCTCTGATGAAAGCTCTAAAACAAAAACCTAGGGACAGGACGTTGGTGGCCAATTTAAGGAAGGATTACAAAACTGCAGTTTTTAAACGTAAATCTGGAATCAAGGAAGAAGCTTGGGAGAGCCTTTTATCTACGGATGTACAGAGAGACAGCAAAAAGTTTTGGGCCATTGTGAACCAACCCTTCTTTTCTAATGAAGGGAAGACCGACATGGACTGTGTAATAGAAGATGATAGATGGGTAGCCCACTTCGAAAAGATCTACGAATCCACAGCACCTGGTCTAACCGATAATGTCCACAAATCCCCTAACCTGGTTATGGAATTTAGTAGTTTGGAGGTTGAAAGGGCGATTAGAGACACAAGCAAACACAAAGCCCCGGGCCCTGATGGGGTTCCTGCAGATCTCTACATCCAATACCCCCAATTCTGGTCGAAGATATTAATGAACGTTTTTAACGCAATACCCACAGCTGGTTTTCCTTCCTCTTGGTCCACCTCTATCATTGTGCCCATATTTAAGAAAGGGAACAGGGGGGACCCGGCTTGCTACAGGCCAATCTCCCTGCTGGACTCTGCCGTTAAGATCTTGGGCAGGGTCATTTTGCAGAGGCTTGAGGATTGGCTTGGAGAGAGCAGGATCCTCTCGGAGTTACAGTATGCCTTCAGAGCACACAGAGGGACCATGGACCAGTGTCTCAACCTCCACTTAATTATCAGCAAGTACACAGTGGTGAAGGGGGGACTCCTTTATTTGGGTTTTATGGACTTATCATCCGCTTTTGATTTGGTCAATCGCTCAAAACTGTGGTCTATTTTGGGTAATATGGGTTTGGACATAACTTTGGTTAATTTTCTGCACGACCTTCATTTAAATTTATTTGCATCTGTTAGGGTGAACAGGGAGGGAAGGTGCACAGCAAAGTTTAAGTCTGGAAGAGGTGTCAGACAAGGCTGCATTCTGGCACCTCTCCTTTTCACACTGTACATCAACTCCCTAGGTAATTCTTTGAACTCAGTCACCCCAGATATTCCGCGTATGGGGGGGGGTTCCCATTCCGGTCCTCCTATACGCGGACGACGCCGTCCTCTTAGCTCGGACTGGCACAGGCCTTCAAAAACTCTTAGATCACTTTGGCCTCTTCATGGAAGCTCTCGATCTTAAAATCAACTCGACCAAATCCCATGTTATGGTTACAGGCTCACGGAAAAAACACACGAAGATCAGATCTTTTAGCTGTAATAGTTCACCAATTTCCAGGGTCCCTTTCTTTTGCTATCTGGGCGTCACCTTCGATGAGAAAGGAACATGGGGTGCACAAATGAGATTAAAACAGAATGGAGTTACTAGATCCACTACAGCCCTCCTGCACTTCTCTAAAAAACTGGGATCAAAACCTATGGAAGCTATGACCCGCATTTATAAAGCTAAATGTTTGGCAATTGCCTCTTATGGGGCTGCCATATGGGGCTATGTTTCATGCCCAGGCATTCAGATCGCAGAAAATAATTTTTTGCGAGCCTTATTATCACTACCTAAATCTTCCCCTATACACACAATTCATAACGAATTAGGCTTGGGTCACGTTACTGACCTCTTAAAAATGGCCCCAGTGATATATTGGGTTAAAACGTGGACAAACGAGGAAATCAGTTTAAATCATTGCATCCTCAAAGATTGTCTGTCTCTGGATAAAGCCAATAACATCCCGTGGCTGGCGTATGTTAGAGCGGCATGCGCGAGACTTGGGCGTCCAGAAATGTACTCTTTACCCCACAATTTAAAAAAAGAGGATGTAAAGTGGGTCAAGCTGCATTTCCAAAACCTGTTGGAGGCTGAAAGGGAAACGGTAGAATTAGGTAAACCAATGGTACGATCACTTTTTCAACTCTCCTCAACTTTAGCCATGGAACCTTACTTGAAATATGTTACTAAGCCTTACCATCGCTTTTTACTCATAAGGTTCAGGTTCAATCTAATACACCTTGTGCTTGGCTCACAATCAAAGTGGGGCTCACCAGAGAACTTACCCCCCTGTACCTGCGACTGTTTTTCCATACAGGACACCCTCCACTTAGTTATGCTTTGTGAACATTATTTGGTGGCTCGCAAAAAATTCCTGGTACCTATTCTGAAAAAATTGAACTTTGTCCAGGTACGGCCAGCATTATTACATTTACAGATGCTGAACTCGGTACAGACAACATATGGGGTAGCTTGTTTTCTGGCAGCAGCTGCCAGACAAAATAAACTAAGAATGGCTGCTATTTCTAACAACCAAATTTTGACACTTGTATAACTTTTGTTGGACACCATGTAAATTTGCTCTTACAGTCATCTATTTTTAATAATATTCGGTTTTTTGTGCTTTTTATGAAAGTGTAGTAATGTCTTTTTATATAAGTTTAATTGAATTTTAAACTTGTTTTGTATACCATGTCTTGCTTTTATGGTTTTAAATAACCGAATAAAGTTTCTTTGACTGACTGACTGACTGGCTGCAGTCGCCCATTGGATGACGGCTAACTGCTTACAATTGAACGCAGGGAAAACCGAGGTGCTGCTCCTGGGTAAGAACCCCAGCTGTTGGAGTGACCATTGGTGGCCCCCCTTGCTGGGCCCCATCCCTCCTTCTAAATCTCTGGTAAAAAACCTGGGAGTTTGGTTGGACTCCTCGCTGAGCTACCAAACTCGCACCAAAAGAGTAGCAGCTACGTGTATCGGGCTGCTGAGAAGCCTTAATTCCATTCTAGGGTTCTTTGACCCCAAAACACGGCAGCTCATAGTCCAATCCACCATCCTTTCCCGGTTAGACTATGCTAGCGTCCTACTGTTAGGCGCTAACAAAGCTGAGACAACCAGGCTTCAACGAATTCAGAATTCTGTGGCCAGGGCAATAGTAGGCCTTCCTAGAAGATGCTCTGCTAGAGCCACCATACAAAGACTCCACTGGCTCCCAGTGGAAGCCCAAATCCAATTTAAGGCCCTTACCACTGCCTTTAAAATCCTCAAAACTGATGGCCCTGAACTCCTCCGTCCGCTTCTAACACCCTACACCCCCCAGCGCAATCTCCGCTCCCTAGGTCAACATTTAGTAGTGGTCCCCCGAACGAAACTCTGCCGTGTCGGGGGTCGCTCTTTCAGACTTTTGGGAGCAAAACTCTGGAATTCCCTTCCCCTGAACATCCGCCGCCTTGACAACTTGTCCGCTTTTCGCAAGGCAATAAAAACTCACCTGTTCCCACTATTGTAAGCCTCTGGCCTCCCCACCCCCTCCCAGTAGGTTATGCTATGGTTTCTCAGCGCCGGGACGCCCCGTTGCTGGGGCAGCTGTCGCGCTTCAACAAACTCGTAACATAACATAACATGGTGAATGGTTGGATTCCAGGACACACTGTTGAGTAGCTGCGCGCTCTACAAGTATTAAATAACATAACGCTTATTGTCATTCCTGGATTCTGTGATAATCTTTCATAAATGGCTATATGGAATTGCCCCCTCCAGGTGTTAGACCAGTCATTACCTGTTTCTCTTTTGCGGTGTGCTACGTCACAGGCTCACCGCTCTGTTTGTGGGTCCTTCCGTCACAGGCCCTTGATCCCTCCCTCTCACCCTGTTCCTCCATTTACTGTAGTGGCTGCTTCCTAATCTGAGGGTCTGCCTCCCCTATAGTCCTTATTTGCCCATAGAGAGTAGGCACTGTCTTCCTCTTCTCCAGTCCTTGTATTAATCGAAGACTGGCGCTCCTTTGTTCGCAGCTTCTCTCTCTTCCTTTCAACCTGTGCTCCCATCCATCAGAGTCGACCCTCTGATCTTCACAGCCTCTCTCTTGTCACCCCGTCTATCCTGCAGCCCTCTACTCTTTACAGCGTCTCTTTCTGTCGCCCTCTGCCTTTATGCATCGGACTCTGGCCCTCTCTTTTGCATAGCTTTCATGCTCTCTGCCCTTCACAGCTTCTCTCTTCTCTCACCATGTGCTCCAATTCAGCAAGAATCTTGCGCTCTGCTCTTCAGTCCATATATGCCTTCTGTTCTTCGCAGAGACCCTCTTCCTCCACCCAGTTCTTCCATTCATTAAAGTAGGAACCCCTGTTCTTCACAGTTTTTCTCTTCCTACCCCTCTGTCATTCCATTCATTAGATTTTGCCCCTCTTTTCTTCACCGCTTCTTCCTTACCCTGCCCTTCTATTCATCACTCTCTGTACTTCTCAGACTATCTTCTCACCCTATCCTTCCATTCTTAAGGTCTTTGGAATTCTGCTGTTCCCTACTTCTCTCTCCCTCTCTGCTTCTATTTGTCTGATCCTGGCCGTTTGTTCACAGCCTCTGTCTTCCACTTACCCTAGCCTTCCATCGTCAAACTTACACCCTCTGTGCAGCTTCTTTCTTTTTCTCACCATGTCCTCCCATTCATCAGACTTTCTTTCTGCTCTTTCTCCCAACCTTTCCTTTACTTTGTCAGGTCATGTCCCCGGCCGCCTGTTCCTCTCTTCTTCTCTCTTCCGGTCACTGTGTCCTTCCATTCATCAGATTCTGGGCCTTACTTCTTCACAGCCGTCTTTTTTCTTTTCGCCCGCTCCTTCCATTTATCAGACTCTCTGCTTTTCAGAGTTTCTCTATTTTATTCACCCTGTCCTTTCAGTCATCAAAGATACCATCTGTCTATTCATCAGAGTTCACACCCCTGCTTCTTCTCTGTGTCCACCCAGAAGTCAAAGTTCCTGTCCCTTCCCACCTATAAGATCAGTCATCACAATCTCTGTCATCTCTCCTCGTCCATCCAAAGGACAGACTTTGTCTCCCCTCCATGACTCTTCATTCATCACTGCATCAAAGGGCGGGCTCTAAGCTCCTCCTTCTAACACAGGCCATACCTTCCTCATAGCTCCATCCCTACCCCGCTTCCATCGCAAGACGTGGCCCTGCTTCAGACTTTCATACTTCTTCCTTCAAGGGGTCAAAGCTTATGGCTCTGACAGTTCTTGCTTCCCACCACGACCTTTCATTTTGCCAGATTGTCTTCCTGTTGCGCCTCCTCATCCTATATTCTCTCAGACTCAAAGATTGTGCCTGCTCCTCCTTCTTGCCACTCATTTTTAGGTTGAGCCTACCATACAGGACAAACTGTCTGATTGTGAAAGTCCTATAGTGAATGTACTGTGGGCTTAGAGCCTGCCCTTTGTGTACTATTGGTTGGCTTTATTTCCCCTGTCTGCTTGCTTTTTATTTGTTGCCATGTGTTGGCTTGCCATGCTCTTCCATGTTTATCCCTCCCCTACAGCATACCCTCTTTACTTGTGTCCTTTCACCGCTTATTTTCGGGAACAACATTTTTTTTGGGTTAAACACTCCATGAGAATGCATGTGTTTTCCAGCTGTTTCCCTTAAGTATTTCTCTTCCTCTTCTCTGCAGTACTGTGCGTTGGTCTCTCTCACCCATGTGCTTCTCTCCCATCCCCCTCCAAGTTGCACTCGCCCTGTGTTTCCCCCCCCAGCATTGCTTTCTCACTTGTGTGCTTCTCCATAAATGCTGCTTTTCCACGCCTCCACTGCTTCCCGTTCCTGCACCAGTCACCCTTTTTCTCCCCTTTACTATACCTACCTGCCCTACACCCTTTGCTAAAGAATCAAAAGAGGGCCTTGACTCATTACTCAGTGAGGCTGAGTCCAACTAATACAAAAAACCAAAAAAGGAGCCAAAACTGGGATTCCAATAAACAGAACTGATTTCAATGAGGGTTGTTTTGATCAAATCAAGTAACAACCGGTTGACTTGTAACACCGAGCAATTTTATTTGTTGCAAACGGTCATAATTTTAAATTTGAACACATTGTTTGTTGTGCGTGGAAAATACAAAAATGAACAATGAGAATACGTTTTATATACAATATATACAGACATCTAAATGCAACATATCAAACATACTTGGCCATACATTCATACAAAGACAATACAAAGTGAAATACAAAAGATACAAAAAACGCTAAGTCCAAGCAACTGGCAAATGATCAGTAGACAATATTTTCTATTTTACAATGTCATTATGATTGTCATGAGATCCCTCATGAAACCAAATTTATGAATACTCGATTTCGACAAAATAATGGTGGCCAGAAGCGGGACAGAAAAAGCTGGTCGACGCGTTTCAAACCCCTAAGAGTGAATGGGGTTCTCCTCAGGACCGAATGTTGGTTCTCAATCCATAGGTTCAATCGATACCTTGAGAGTATTTAATCAATGGTGTATTTCCCAACAGGTTTTTAACAGCAGCTGCAAGCGGGCGAATTCAATGGCGCTGCTTTGTTTTTTCCTTTAATGGCTGCTCCTAATCGAGGCTGGAGCAAGGCGAAAGTCCTTCTCCCTCGCTGGTGTGTACGGATCCAACGTCTGGAGACCTCGAGTAAGGGTCCCTCATTGAAATCAGTTCTGTTTATTGGAATCCCAGTTTTGGCTCCTTTTTTGGTTTTTTCTACACCCTTTGCTGGCCCTTCCCACTCTCACTCTCCCATTGCTGCTTCTTCCCACCCTCCCTCTCCCAATTGCTGCTGTCTCCCGACCACTCGCCATTGCTGCCTCCTCCCAGGATTCTGATCCCCATTGCTTCCTGCTTCCAGCTCCTCCCCACCCACTACTGCCCCCTCCAGCGATCTTTCTTTAATTAATCTAGTTTTTATTTATTTATTTGCAAAGGCCAGGCAGCCAATTACTGTCCACTTTAAAAACGTTTTTGTGCTACAATTTTTTTTTAAGTGGTCTATTCCATATAAAAATGGCACCCACATAATGTTGTAGGCCTGTCCTCCTTCTCGCCTTTCATTCTTCATAATGGTTCTGTCTGTCTGTCCTTTTCAACCTTCTTTCTTCATGGCCTTAGACACTGCCTGTACCACTTTCTTACTAATAATTCTTCACAGGAAGAAGAGTTCTAAGTGCTAACACCCTCCACTCCTCACCCCGGCATCCTGCTTCTCCTAAATGACTGCTGTCTGCCCCTCTTGATTGTGTGCCTTTTTAGGTCGAGCCTTGGCAGCGCATGTGCTGCTCTGGAAGCCATGCTATATTGGTGCATGTACTTGAAGCTCCGCCTCACTCTCCGCCCATATTTGTCACTCCCTTGTGTCATTGTACTTCGTAAATGGCCGGGGGCCGTCATGAGCACCAATCACTTAACCTCCCTGTGCCTAACAGAAAAATGTATTTATTCAGTTCACTTCAACAAGGACTCATCCCCGATTCACTCAAAATTTGACAAGTTACACCTATACTCAAGAAACCAACAGCGGACCCTACTGACCTAAACAATTACCGTCCTATTACCAATATTCCCACACTTTCAAAACTTTTGGAAAAATGCGTACAACTCCAATTAACAAATCACATTGATCAGTTTGACCTCCTCAACCCTCATCAATCGGGTTTCCGAGCAGGGCACAGTACTGAAACTGCTATGACACACATAATTGATGATGCACTCCAAATCCTAGATCAAAACGATACCTGCCTTCTCATCCTTCTTGATCTCTCCTCAGCATTTGACACTGTCAAACACGAGATCTTACTCGAGCTGTTAAACACCAGAATGGGCCTATCTGGGGCTGTTTTCAAATGGTTCACCTCCTTTCTGCATAACAGGACTCAGAAATTCAAGAGCAACAACTTGATGTCCCCACCAGTGCCTGTAACTTTAGGCGTCCCACAAGGATCTTCTTTATCCCCTACACTGTTCAATCTGGTCATGGAACCTCTCGCCACCTTGTTACAAGCATCTAATGTGCACTTTCACATGTACGCCGACGACACCCAACTTTATCTCAAATTACAATCCCCAAAAGACATCAAACTTCTTAACTCAACGCTCAGAAATACCCAATCATGGCTTGCCGATAATCACCTCAAACTCAATGCTCTGAAAACTGAGTTCCTTCTGATTTCACCTCCCGCGAAAATCTCCACCACCCAAAACTGGCTTAAACACCTATCTGCACTCAATGTCCAACCTACCATCATGGACTCAGCGAAATCCTTAGGCATTACACTTGACACCAATCTCAACATGCAGCAGCATATCAGCAAAGCAACTAAGGGAGCTAATTTCCAAATTAATACCCTGAGGAAACTAAAACCCTTCCTCCCAGCCAAAGACTTCCAAACTGCTGTACAAGCCCTTGTAATTCCTCGCTTAGACTACGGTATCGTCGCCCTTTGCGGACTCCCTCTATCTACAACTGCACCCATGAGAGCCTCTTTGAACGCTGCAGCAAGACTCATCACTGGATCAAAAAAACACTCGCATATTTCCCCTGACTTAAAATCCCTGAACTGGCTGCCTTTTGAAGCCAGAATACATCTGAAAATTGCCTGCATGACGCACAGAGTTGTACACCACAACTCACCCGGCTACCTCACTCAGAAACTGACAATATCTGGTGGCTCAAGAACCACTAGAAGCACAAAGAATCTTCTCCTGAAACCTCGTAGATTCCGGAAGGAAAAAACATATAAACGCTCTTTCTCAGGAATGGCACCCAGGATCTGGAACTCACTCCCTTCCGAAACCAGACTTATCTCCTCCTCTGCATTCTTTAAACAAGCATTAGAAATGCAATCGGGCTCGGATTTATTTGAGTTTGAGCTAATGGCATTGTAAATGCCAATGTATTGTTGCTATGTGTTATGGAGTGTGTTCATGTGGTGTGTACTGCCAGTGATCTCCTTGTGAGTGTGAGAATATTGCACCGTTACTGCCTGTGATGTCCTTCTTGTGAGTGTGAGGAGCTTGCACCTCTGCTGCCTGTGGTCTCCTTGTGAGTGCAAGAAGATTGCACTGCTGCTGCCTGTGATGTCGTTCTTGTGAGTGTGAGAAGCTTGCACCACTGCTGCTTGTGATGTCTTTGTGAGTGGGAGAAGCTTGCACCTCAGCTGCCTGTGGTCTCCTTGTGAGTGTAAGAAGCTTGCACAGCTGCTGCCTGTGATGTCCTTCGTGCGAGTGTGAGAAGCTTGCACCGCTGCTGCCTGTGAGTATGAGAAAGATTGCATTGAGCATCTCTGTGCTGTGCCTGTTCTTTGTAAGAGACTCTTGCTCTGTTGCTGCTGCTGCCTTGGCACAGTACCTGCTGTGAGTGTGTAAGGGAAGCTTGCACCACTGCTGCTTGTGATGTCGTTCTTGCGAGTGTGAGAAGCTTGCACCTCTGCTGCCTGTGGCCTCCTTGTGAGTGTAAGAAGCTTGCACTGCTGCTGCCTGTGATGTCGTTCTTGTGAGTATGAGAAGCTTGCACCGCTGCTGCTTGTGATGTCCTTCTTGTGAGTGGGAGAAGCTTGCACCTCAGCTGCCTGTGGTCTCCTTGTGAGTGTAAGATGCTTGCACAGCTGCTGCCTGTGATGTACTACTCACTACTCTACTCTACTCACTACTCTGCACTCACTACTCACTACTCTGCACTCACTACTCACTACTCTACTCACTACTCTAGTCACTACTCTGCACTCACTACTCTACTCACTACTCTACTCACTACTCACTACTCTACTGACTACTCTACTCACTAGTCTACTCACTACTCACTACTCTGCACTCACTAATCACTACTCACTACTCTCCACTCACTACTCTACTCACTACTCACTACTCTACTCACTACTCATTACTCTGCACTCACTACTTTACTCACTACTCTACTCTACTCACCTCACTACTCTACTCACTACTCTACTCACTACTAACTACTCAACTCACTACTCTACTCACTACTCTGCACTCACTACTCACTACTCACCTCACTACACTACTCACTACTCTCTTCTCACTACTCACTACTCTGCACTCACTACTTTACTCACTACTCTACTCTACTCACCTCACTACTCTACTCACTACTCTGCACTCACTACTCACTACTCACCTCACTACTCTATTCACTACTCACTACTCACTCCTCTACTCACTACTCTACTCACTACTCTACTCACTACTCACTACTCTACTCACTACTCTGCACTCACAACTCACTACTCTAGTCACTACTCTGCACTCACTACTCACTACTCTATTCACTTCTCACTACTCTACTCACTTCTCACTACCCTACTCACTACTCTGCACTCACTACTCACTACTCTACTCACTACTCACTACTCTACTCTCTACTCACTACTCTACTCACTACTCTACTCACTACTCTACTCACTACTCACTACTCTACTCACTACTCTACTACTCTACTCACTACTCTACTCTCTACTCTACTCACTACTCTACTCCCTACTCTACTCACTACTCTACTCCCTACTCTACTCACTACTCTACTCACTACTCTACTCACTACTCACTACTCTACACACTACTCTGCACTCACATCTCACATCTCACAACACTTACGACTTGAAAGCGCTGCAACAAAAGATGTTACAGTTAACCAATGAATTGGTACGCAGTTTACATACATAGGAAGGATGGACATTTACGTTGGCTTTGCTTGTTCTTCCTATCAAAACCGATGTTCGCAGCAAGAGTTTAACTCAGTGAGACATCTTGCTGTACATTATGCATGTTAGTGCTTACAAACTACTGTATTCAAACTACGTTTTGAAGTGTTCTGCTCTGCAGTGCCCTGTATGACCTCTGAGCCCTCCATTGCCATTTGACCCGCACTAAAGTGCACAGGTGCACATCCCCTCCCTGGCCCAGGGCCTGGGTTATTGCCCTGTGTCCTTTATGTGCTGCGTACAAGTGCCTAGATCTGCTTGCGTCCGTTCTGCCGTGCCATGAATAGGCGCTGGAAGGAAGCGTGTCACCTCTACATTCATTGTGTAACAGTTTGTTCTAGCCTAGGCAGCAGTGTAGCTCACTGTATGTCTTGTGCTGTGTCATGCTGCACTGCATTCTGCAGCATTGTCTCCCATCTCATTGTCTCGCCTAGCCGGCTTTTCAAATTTTGGTTATCCATTTGTTGTTGAAAGTGATTCTCCCCGCCAAACCTCACAGGTTATTTGTTCGTCGCTGCATATTTGTTCTAGTGCGGAGAAGGGATGTTCTTGTGCAAGATCCTTGTCGATAACACCTACATCCGGTCTTCGTCCGGCTTTCCAGTTCTGCATCTGCAGTCAATGCTATTGGTCTTTGTCTGTCTTTTAGTTTTCCCAACTCTACTTTAATGATAATCAGCATTTCATCTCGCCACCGTTAGAAACATAGTTGGTCTCGTTCATTATGCAAATATCCAGTTTTCTGTGTTTCATGCAGCCGCAGCCCGGTCAGCTTGGCCTACCCCAGGTGACAGGAGAGGGGGGGAGGGGGAGGATGGAGGGGGGTTGAGGGGGGAGGAGGGGGGGGGAACTGGAGCACTCTCAACCCAATGGGCTTTGCATTATTTCTTTGGTGTTTTTTTAGCTGATCTGAGCCATAGTTTTCATCCGTTTATAGTGCCTGGTGCGTTTCTCAGTGAAAAGATTTGTTGTAGTTATTAGTTTTCACAGGTGCTCGGTGTGAGCTGCTATAACGCATATTTACGTGCTCCGACTTAAAGCATTTTTTCCTTGTAATCCCCTCTAGAAATGTCCTGGCCTTTTTGACATAATCCGCGAACTCCTTTTGGCCCGTGTTTTGGCAAGATAAGAGTGTTCCTGCTCGAAATAGTGTGTTATAAGAATACATAATCCTTGTATCCCACCTTCTTAAAGATTGATGGAGTTTTGGCACCGCAAATCACGAACAGCTTGGATCCGTGTGCTGTTTTGTGTTTACACAGGCGCTCCTCGCATTGTGATGCTTTACAATTTCAGCTTGGCAAACCGGTGCAGACTAGAGCGCCTCGCAGTTCGGTGCTTCTGCTGCCGCTGCCCTGTGCGTGCCCATTACCCAGTGCGGATGGGCTCGGGGGCCATACGGGAGCACAGCGGCGCTGCTGCTGCCACTTGCACGTCCCCATAAACTGCAGAGAGCACCGCAGCACATCTACTGCTCCTGGCACGTGCCCATAAACTACAGACTAAATCAGGCGGGGAGACGGGGGGTGAGCCAGAGAGCGGCAGAGCAGCTCCCCGGGCCGGCAGGAAGGAGCCGCACACGGCGTCTATGCCTGTGTGCACGCGAGGAGGACGCGCACCAGACAAACACACTGCTAGATGGTGAACGCGCGCACACCATCTGGAATGCATTACACGGCCACCCTGACAGCTCCTAATTATAATTAATGTACTTCTTTGCGCGAGCACGAACGAAATATGCCCAAGATGGCGGAACAAAACTACATTTACCCTATCACTTCAAGCCTATTAAAACGACAACACAACGAAGACGAATCACTGGCCAGATGACAGAACACGCAAAGGAATGTGTGGAATTTGTCTCGGCCAAAGCCCTAGGAGATACTTCTTTATTTCCTTCTTTAACATTAGTTCTCGAAGCTCCTCCCACTTTCAGTGGGGAGGAGTCCGAGCCCTAAAAAGAAGTAAAAGCTATCCTCATGACTAAATTCACTTGAACTTTTACTCTTGATCTATTTGAAGATATACACCTATCTGCACTATTGGTTGTTCGATTGTCGATTTGTATAATTGGTTTTAGTCAATTATGCTACCCCATGTACCCACCCTATTTTGCTTTTCATTTTTTTACCTACAAGTATTTTATGCTCAAAGTTCTGTTAATCTCTCCCATGTTTCTTGTTTCCTACCTCCTGTATTTGTAAAGCGCTCTGATATCTGCAAAGATCTTGTTCGCGCTATATAAAACTTTCAAAATAAATAAATAAATAACATAACATGCCAGTACAAATAAAGGGCCTTTCTTGTTGTCCTTGTGCTGGAGAATCTACAACCCTTCCCACCCAGGCAGTTCCCCCCAAGAAACTGTGGGGTAAAAGGTCGAAGTTGACCAGCATTCTCTACCATACATTGTTTTATGAAGTTATGGTTCTCCTGCCTGGCTCGGACCTATGATACACATAGGAGATGTGATTCAAGCCACCCTCTGTCCCTCTGTGGGGAGTGTGGGTGAAAGCATGTGAAGATGCTGTTTACTCTGGTTGACTGTATGGATGCTAAATTGGGTGTAGGGTGGCAACTTTGGGAGCCGATCCACCTAACTTGACATTTTATACCCCCAGCACTGCCATCACTCTGGTCTTGGAGGTCATGAATGCGGTATTAGACACAGAAGGCAAACCTGACTCTAAAACCAGGTTTACTTTCTGTGGTCTTTGCAGCAGCAAAAGGAAGGCTATTGAGTTATGGTTGGGGAATGTTGGTCGACCCTCTGATGTCATGAAGTTCTGAAGTGCATATAATATCAGTTGTGCTACCCCTTGCATTTTGTCCCCCGATAAACTGTTGCTTAATACTTGAGTTATGCCAGACCCTGCACTGCAGTTGACTTTTGGCCCCACATCCCTAGCGTAGGAATATAAAGTTGAACCTTATATTCCCCCACAAAAAAGTAATAACTTTTTAGGGCGAGGCTGGGCAGCGCATGCGCTGCGAGGCATGCTGTACTGAGGTAGGGACTTGAAGCTCCTCTCACTCTCCGCCCACATTTTTCATTGGCTTGTGTCATTGTCTACTGTAAACTGTGGCTGTTAATTGGTCAAAAGGCTTAGTAGTCCCTCCTTAGTACCACCATGTCTCATTTTGTAACCTTCCATGGCGAAACCTCCTGTTACGTGCCTCCAAGCACTATTTTCTCAAAAAGCTTGCAGGCAGGACACACTCTTGCCTAATGCTTTTAAAAAAAAAAAAATAGAGCACACATTTGCAATGCAATAGGTCTCGCATTGGTGAGAGTTTAAGCTATTGCATTGTAAATGACAATGCCTTTTATTTATGTGTTTTAAAAACAACACATAAACAAAAGGCATTGTCATTTACTCTGCCAATAGCTCAAACTCTCATAAAAGCGAGACTTATTGCATTGCAAGTGCTTGTTATACTTTGCACTTAATCCTACTATTTCTTATTGTTGCAAATAATATGTTATTATCCTGTGAAATGGTATTCAATTTACTGTCCTTGGAAGAGTGCAATGTTGAGGTGACCTTCCCAGGATTTACACTTGTGCCACACGGACCACATCAGATGCCCGCTAAGAGCACTAATGTCTTCACTGAAATGTACCTCCATGGACCCTAGGTATGTGCTTCCCGTGTTTTGTTAAGAGTCTGACAGAGACAGGCTGAAGGTGGTTCTGAACGTAGAATTTGGGAAACTGGGAAGCCAAAATTATTTCTCCTTGCTCCTCAGTTTACGGCTTACCCACTAGGGAAAATCTCCTCAGTAAAAATATTCTACTCGCCTCTAAGGGTCAACTTAGTTCTTAGTGTGTGCTATGCAAATAGGATGTTATTGGTTTTTTCAAGCCTTATATATCTATAGCGCTGCTTGACCACCAGTGATAACTGTTCCGCCACCTTTGCTATATTTGGTACAAGCGACGCTCTAGGAAAAGGCAAACAAACCCTGATTGTAAGAGCACTTGTATTTATGCAACAAAACATTGATTGAGTAAGAAACTCACAGCAAACGAACTGAAACATGAAACTCTACATTCCAAGAAAGCCAGGCAGTGGCAATATCATTGACTCTGTCATTTCAGAGGTAGTGCCTTTTGTGACAGATGATGGTGGGATTTGTTTTTCTTTTTTTGTTGCAGAGAGTGGATCTAACCACTTGCATATGGGGACTTTACAAAGTTCTGCCAAGTTCTATTTAATAATTGCATTATAGAGCGCTGTGCAGGTACAAGGGTGGGCCAAAGTGGTTTTGTCTCTGAAAGCATGTAGGTGCATCAATGATAAGGTACATGATATTGGTGGTTCTGGGGAGCTGATCATCTTTGATTTGGAGAAAGTCAGGCATAATTTAGTGGCTGCTTGTGAAGTGGTTGTCGGGCACGGTTTCTAGTATAGCCGTGGGGCAGCAGTGAGGAGGTTCGTGATTTGCGGTGTTTTGGTGTGAGATGGGCTATGTGTGTAGTTGAGGAGCTTTGGTAGTCATGCCACAGCTGAGTCACTGGGGAGGATTTTTTGCCTACCTTTGCCGTCCCTAGGCATCAGTTTTGTTCTTCGTGTGTGCTTGCTGTGGGACCCAGGTCAGTGGGGAGCCGAATATACTAACTAATTTGGCCCACATAAAGGATAGTGGATAAAATATGACTTATTCAAATACAAAAAACACATACTTGTTCAACACACATTTAATGATCTGTAGATTATTTTTGATCAAAATACAGGGTACACTAGATAAGGATGTTCCTAATCATTCATCCCTCCCCATGCATATTTACATGTTTGTGAGCTCATGGCCGGAAAACTCCTCCAGTTCCACCAGTATTTTTAGAGCCAATCAAGGCCTTCAAACAGTACTGCGAGATGCCCACCTAAATTTGGATTCCTGACACCCTCCTATATTGTGAGCAAAGGCCCACTAAGATGCGAACCTGGTTGTCCATGACATTGGCAACCCCATCGGAGACCCTCTGGGAAGACCCCTACCACCTAATGGCGGGATAGGATGGGCAGCCAAGCTATTACTTCGTCCCCTTGCGTGGACTGCCTCGCCCACCATCCCATAGAGCCACCAAAGTGGAGCAACCAGCGGAATGAATGGCTAATAACAGCCACTGCAGCATCTTTCCTTAACCCTTGTAAACAAGCATTCAAAATGCAATAGGTCTCGCCTTTCATTAAGTTAAAGCCATTTGCTTTGCTATACAATACCATTATCAAAGCAAATGGCTTTAACTTAATCAAAGGCGAGACCTATTGCATTTTCAATGCTTGTTTCCAGACTGCAGTGACAGCAGGCACATCGATGTGCGCTGCTCACACTGCTCACTTCTCACTAGTGGAGAAGCTACGACAAGGCGATACCCAATATATACCCTCACCCATAGTGGTGCTTGCATAGTATTTACTAAGAGGTGACATTTGACTACTAGATGTATTCAGACTATAAAGGATGAAGTATTTGGGGCGAGAATTCAGTATGACATTAGAGTAGAATTACTAGGTTTTGTTTACAGAGCCAAGCAGAAATGTACTTTCTGTCCCCTCCTTCCCCAGGCCAGGGGTCACAGAAGGTGACAGTGGACGCTTCCATAAATCCGTCCATGGGCATCTGGGAGGAAGGGCGTAAAGACTTTTAACTCCCAACCCCCCAAGATGTCTATGGCCGATGCTTGGACACCATGAGCTGCCCCCTGGCACTCACTGTGCAGTATAAAGCGCCAGTACACGTTGAACCATCACAGAAGGAACGGCTGCAGAACATGTCATCCTGTTTCTGCCTGCTGTCCTCCTAGTATTAATACACCTAGCACTGCT